>NC_044980.1:159494772-159810175 GCF_008728515.1 Papio anubis | reverse complement strand
GAGAGGAAAAAGAATAAGTGGAGGAGATAATTACAGGAAAAAGCCCAAGTAGATTGAGTGGGCAGGGAAGTTCTCTGAGGAAGTGACAATTAAGCTGAGGCCTGAAAGAGATGTAAGATCCAGCGAAGCAAATTGTGTCAGCAAAGTGTTCCAGAGAGCAGAAAAAGCAAATGCAGAGGCCGCCAAAGTGGTCTTGCATGCTGACTTCCCTTAAAGGAGAAAATATGAATCTTAGAGACTACCAAGGTATGTCTTTCTTCATCTTGCTGGACAAGCTTGTATCTGAGGTGCAGCAAAAAGGTCAGTGAGGGTACAGCACAGCAGGCAGGGCATGAGTGGGAGGGGCCATCGAAAGCAGAAACACCGGCAGCGGCCAGACCTCCATCCTGTGGACCAGAATCCACGCGAAGGAGTCTGGACTGTAAATGCAAAGGACGCTGACTTGGCATTATCTGATTCAGGTTAACACAGGATTATACATAGAAACAGGAGTCCAGTGAGGAGGTGATTTCTTGTTAAGAAACAGATTCAGATTCCTCTTCTGCAAAACCAGGCTATTAAGTCTTAACTCACATGGTTGTAGAAAAGTGTCAAAACTTGGAAAATAGTTTGGTACAGAAAAGATGCCAAAATAGAACTTCCTGCTCCCATTTCTTTACAGAGACATAGAGCCCAACTATCTAGAGACTTTCATATACCTTGATTGACTTCCGCCCTTTGAATCTTGTATATTTCACCCTGCTTTCTGAATGATAACCTCTTGGGACTGTTGGTATGTGAAATGGATCACACTGTAAATAATTTCAGAAGGAATACCCTCTCTATTCTACCAGTCCTCTCCAACGACAAGTGGGAGCAGGCACCACTAGCCTTTCTGTATGAATTCCGTATTCCATCGTTGGCAATGCTTGGATTCAAGCGTGCTGGTCTATCCAAATAGAACTGAAATATGGGGGTTCTCTGGTGGGGAAGACCAGAACCTAAATGAAAAATTACAAAACACCTCCTAAAAAGAAAACACCTGTGCTGTTTGGACACTTTGACTTTATTTTTTTTAATGACGTTTTTAAATTTAAATATAAAAAATTTAACTGACAGATAAAGTAGTATGTATTTATCATATAGAATATGATGCTTTGAAGTACATATACATTGTGGAATGCTTAAATCTAGCTAATTATCAAGTCCATTACCTCACATGGTTATTTCTGTGGTGAGAACACTTACTCACTCTCCTTACATTTTTCAAGAATACAATATGTTCGTCATTAACTATAGTAACCATGCTGTGCAATAGATCTCTTGAACTTATTCTTCCTGTCTAACTTTGTTTGTCTTCTTTTTTTTTTTTTTTTTTTTTTTTGAGATGGAGTCTCGCTCTGTCACCCAGGCTGGAGTGCAGTGGCACCATCTCAGCTCACTGCAAGCTCTGCCTCCCGGGTTCATGCCATTCTCCTGCCTCAGCCTCCAGAGTAGCTGGGCCTACAGGCAACCACCACCGTGCCTGGCTAATTTTTTGTATTTTTAGTAGAGACCGGTTTTCACCGTGTTAGCCAGGATGGTCTCGATCTCCTGACCTCATGATCTGCCCATCTCGGCCTCCGAAAGTGCTGGGATTACAGGCATGAGCTACCGCGGCTGGCCTCTAACTCTGTCTTTTTTAAAAGTCAAAATAAAACTTTAAAAAATGACCTAATTTATTTAACAAATAAATTGCATGGAAATAAAAGAATATGGGGAAAATTGTAGATTCTAAGAGACTTTAAAGACTGCTATGGGGCCGGGCACAGTGGCTCACACCTGTAATCCCAGAACTTTGGGAGGCCAAGGCGGGCAGATCACCTGAGGTCAGGAGTTCCAGACTAGCCTGGCCAACATGGTGAAACCCGGACTCTACTAATAATACAAAAATTAGCCATGCATGCCTATAATCCCAGCTACTCAGGAGGCTGAGGTAGGAGAATTACTTGAACTCAGGAGACAGAGGCAGCAGTGAACTGAGATCGCGCCACTGCACTCCAGCCTGGGCAACAGAGCGAGACTCTGTAAAAAAAAAAAATAAATAAAAGAAAGAAAAGAAGAAAGAAAGAGAGAGAGAGAGAAAGAAAGAAAGAAAAAAAGAAAGAAAGAAAGAGAAAGAAAGAAAGAGGGAAAGAGAGGAAAGGAAAGGAAGGAAGGAAAGAAAGGAAAGAAAGGAGAAAGAAAGAAGAAAGAGAGAGAGAGGGAGAGAGGGAGGGAGGGAGGCAGGGAGGGAGGCAGGGAGGGAAGGGAAGAAAAGGCTGCTATGGACTGAATGTTTGTATTCTCCCAAAAATATATGTTGAAACCCTAGTCCCAGTTCCCACTGGTACTTGGAGACAGGGACTTTGGGAGATAATAAGATCATGAGGGTGGAGACCTCATAGAGGGATTTGTAAGATTTATATCCTTGTAAGGAGACAGGAGAGCTTACATGCGCTCTCCCTCTCTCTCTCTCGGTCTCCCTCTATTATGTGAAGATATAATGAGAAGATGGCCTTTTGCAAACTAGGAAATAAGTCCTTACCAGACTGCACCAGATCAGCTGGCACCCGATCATGGACTTCTCAGCAGCCTCCAGAACAGTGAAAAATAATGCTTTTTCATTGAAGCCACACAATCTATGACAGCAGCCTGAACTAAGACAAAGACCTAGGCCCCAGGCAGGCCAATGCAAACCATGAGATCTAGGGATATGTCCTGGGTGATAAAGAAGAGCAAGAAAGAGATCATATAAACTATAAAAATGTGGTGACTTTGGGGAAATGGGAAGGGTGGGGGCTAGAAAGGAACTCCTAAATAAGAGTGGTGAGGGGCTGGCCTAGTCCTATTTCTTGACCCGGTAGCAGTTGCAAGGGTGCCTGCCTCATGATAACTTAATAAGTTGCACATTTGTTTTATTCAGTGTTCAATGTTCTGTATCTGTGTTTTCAGTGTACTTGTATCTGTGTTTTGTTTTAAAATAAAACGATTAAAAAGTGAAGAAGAAATGAAAGAGCAAACATGTCAAAATGTAAAATCATATCAATTTAAGCCATGATGTTCAAAGTAAAAAAAAGAGAAATGTCATGGGGTTCACAAAATCACTTGATGTGTGCTCCTATAGGAAAACAATCCAAAATGAGAGTAGACATGCTGTCGGGCTTTCTGCTGAATTTTTCTCTTCTTTCTCATTGTACGTTATAAATAACTAATTAAACTATTATTTCATTACAGAGCTCAATTAATTTATATATTGCTTAGCTGCTCTCATATCTCCAAATGGTAAGACAAAAGGATAAATTAAATGAGCAACAAAAAAGCATTCCTGTTGATAAAACTTTTAACGTGGATTATAAAAATGTTCACCTCCAAAACACACTGGACAATTAATTTTTAATCCTTTATTTTAATTTCTAAGTAGTAATTCTACTATGTAGTTGAAGGGCTTTAATATGGCAATAAATAATTAACAATTACAGGTCTTTTGTGTTCATATAGATATAAAAGTATCTTCCTCTCTAAGCTGTGTTTTCCCCAGACATCTGGAGGGAACATACACATCTACAAGTCCTTACTGACTAAAAAAGACCTTCAGTTGTGGAAAATTTGTGGGTTCTTTTATCATCTCATCTTTGGTTATTGGCACACAAATTCTTTCCATACCCCTCATGATCTAATAATACGGTAGAAGTTGGAAAGTTTCAAATTTATGTAGCTACTAAAAAATGTAAACCATTACTACCTGGCCAGAAGGAAGCAGGTACACTCCAAATGAGGGGCTTATCAATAAACACTTATCAACAAACAAACCACCTTCGTTTCACTTTGATTTACCCTGTCTTGGAGCTGTGTGGTATTTTTTCATCATCATCAAGGAGGGGCCTTTTAAAACACAAACACTGAAGAACAGTAGCAGGATGGAAGGCATTCTCTGTACAAGGTGGAAGGAACTACTCGGGCTGCTATATAAGATATTTTTCCTACTGTAACAGACTGCCAAATTACCACAGCATCAATGGTGTGAGAGTTTACAAAACTGCTTTTTAAACTCAGAATGCTGGGATATTATGAATCACACCTGCATGAAAACAAATGCCAATGCTTGGTTCATAAAAACAAAAAATGTGGGTTTGCAGAAGTTGGAAATACCATAGCATTATGTAAACAACAGGTCACCCTGTTTTACCACTTCCTCTTCTCTCTCTTGGTATTAGACTCCCTTAGAATAACAATGAATATGTCGATATTTCAGAGACAAGTGGTGCCCAGATGAGCCACTTGGACTCAAACTTCTGGTAGTCTGGGCAAGTTTTAAAATTGTCATTTTCTTCTGGGAAAGCGCTTGAGAGGGCCAAGTGTGTAATCAGGGGAGTGCATTTTGCCCTCTGTCAGTTTCTCAGTGTGCGGGGTGAGGGTAGCCTGACTGGAATGGTTCACTCACATGCCAGTACCTACTATACTTTTCTATCCCATTGCCATTTACAGCAGCACGAGGGCCCAAATGCTGGCAAGGGCGTCAAAGGCTTGGATGTGCTGGTCACTGAAGAGCTGCTCTCCAACTTGGAGACCAAGCAGAGCTCCTTAGGAGCAATGACAAAGAAAACTTTCCCAGCTTTCACAGGGAGACTTTAAGGGCTCATTCCCATTACAGATTACCACTGGTTGAGGCAAATACTTATTTTTAAATGCCACTTTTACCATCCTGTGTAGTTAAGGTGATAGCACTACAATATCTGGAAATCTCCTGTGCCATTTGGTATAAGTAAGGCTAAAGAGGAGGTGAGCAAATAGCCTTTGCCAAATGTCATTTCTATCATAGCCATCAAAGAACCAAGCTTGAAACTTATTTTACGTGTAGGAGCAATATTTGTGCACACTACCAAAGTCTTGTAAAGCAGATTCGATCAATACACAGTTTTACTTGAGAATTCTCAGGTATATCCAAAATATATCCGTATTTTCCTCTGTAGGCATCCCCTCCAGAAATTTATAAATAGATTGTCAGCAAAGTAATAAAGGCATTTGTTATTTTTATCCCTTAGCAACTAGACAAAACCCACTTGTCCTATCACTTCATTTGCCCACTAACAAGACATCTGAAAGTCATAAAATTAAAATGCTTTGCTATAGCTGTACCCAGACACGCTCAAGAGTGACAACAGAAGCAGTTAGTGAAATACACGGCCCAGGGAATCGTTCAGAAGAAGAGAGCGCGCCTGAAAAGCCCAGCGCTGCTCAAACCTTTTGCCATTTTCCACACCCGCTGCATGACCGCACATGTGCAGCAAAATCCCTGTCAGTTTCACGTTGCTTCCTGCTTTTCGCTTGCAGAGTAAATGTACTGAAATGCAAATGAATGGCAGTGACAGGCTTCGGGGGACATTCTTGAGTTGGTTTGATTTTATTTCATTTCGTGTAAATCATTCTCGGTTTTCAATACTTAATTGGGGAAACCTCCCAGCTCCTAGCGCGGAACACTACACCACGGCACTATGGAACGAATCACGAGTGAAGCCCAATATTGTGCCTCTAGTCGCGGTCACAGACTTAGAGCAGCGCTACCCAAATCCTGCTGTTCACTATATTGAGCACAAGATGCTCTACAGGATCCCTGCTAAAAAGGTTTCAGGGGCAGGTTTACAAACTGTTACCTTCCCTTCTTGAATTATCTCAACGCACACTAGTGCATTTAAAGGCTTGGGAAATTCCTGAATTACAGGAGCCTGACATAGGTTAATTATAGGTTTCTCAATATTATTGGACCACAGAATTTTTTGGCTTGGAGTGGAGACTTGTTAATATTTTTGGGACACAGGATCCTATAGAACACAGCTTGCAAAATTCTGCTCCATAAAGCATAGTGGTATTTTAACATGCCACAACACGGCAGGTTGCTGAATACGTGAACTCTTTTTTGTTTGTTTCATTCTCTACACTGTGCCTTCTGACACAGGAAACTCAGTGTACATGTTGGTGAATCCTTAATGCAATCTTGGATCCACAAACTTGCCCCATTACATAACAAATTGTGTCTTTACCAATTCATCAGCAATATCAAAGAAGAATATGACAAAAGCTTTACCATCAAGGTAGTTACAATGTAATTAGGCTCACACAATAAGTAACCATGAAAGAAAGATTACAAGGCAATATGCATGACTTTTATGCTTTTATAAGGGGAACAGGATTGGAATAATTAATAAAAGTAGCTTATATCTATTGAGTACTTTCTATGTGCCCAACACTCTGCTAATTACTTTATATGTAGTAATTCACTTGTCCCTAAGGGCAAATATAAAATTAGATTCTATTTTTTCCCATTTTTTAAATTCAGGAAAAATAAGGCAATTCGGGAATGGAGAAGTTGAGTCACTTACACAAGGTCACGCATTTAGTAAATGAACAATGGAAAAAAGATAACACAGGCCTAGATAGAATGTGATCGTAGATTTGCATTTGCAGGCATTTTAATCCTATGGAAAATTCCCAATTTTAGTTTAAGTGTCTTCTATTGTTTTTGAAAAACATCATGTCATCTGTCCTTGATTTATCAGAGTGAAAAATTTTTATTCACTATCAGTTGAAATAATGTCCCAATGATGTTTCATTTTAATTTAAAAAAATTGTATTTTGCAGTAATGGATAATCTGGAAACCTTTGTGTTTTGACTCTATTTCTGTCATTCACACGCCCAGATCCATGCCAAGTTTGCATAACTCAACAAGGCAATGGAAAAGTGTTGTCAATTCTATAAATACCTGTGTGGCTCATGACCTGCCAGTAAATGATAAAAGTATAAATATTTTCAGCCCATGGAAATGCTTACAAGTTTTAAAATACATGTTCCAAACTAAATCTGTCATTGGTTAAATCACTTCAACAAATGCAATTTTTGTACAAAAGAAAGGCACTGTTCTTCAACACACAAGAACAGACCAATTTTTAGTCTTTATCATTTAGCTTTAAATCAATTGATTATTGGCAGGTTGTTTCTAGTCTGGACAATATAAACATAAATATTAATCTCCAGAAGAAAATCATCCTTCAGTCTCATTTCAAGAACAAAGAGACCTTGCCCTTGTATTTCACCCAACTGAATGCAGCTTTTATTGATTTCACATAGGACTGAATTTGTTACAGTTTCTACAGCAGTAGCAGAAATATAATTTGGAGATATTATTGCCTTAAAGACAGAAGCAGATTTAAAAATGGAAACATGAATATCAGAAAATGCAATGGGTTTCTGACCTATCTGATAATTATGTTAATTGTGACAAAAGTTTTTCTGTTTGTTTTTTCAGTCTTTTTTATTAACTGGGAAGGTTAAATATTTATTTAATTATGTAATAAACACCAGAAAGACTTCCATCTTCTTTCTTAAAGCCAAATGATCTGGATATATATTTATACACACACACACACACACACACACACACACACATATATATATTTAAAGCTGTATCACAGCCAAAGGGAATATATAGAGTTGACCCTTGAACAACACAGATTTGAACTGTACAGGTCCACTTACACGTGGAATTATTTTTCAATAAAAATGGCACTGAATGTGCCTGCCTCTCGTGTTTCCCCTTCCACCTCCTCCCCCTCTTCCACCCCTGAGACAGCAAGACCAACTCCTCCTCTTCCTTCTCCTCCTGAGTGTACTCAACGTTTGAAGATGACGAGGATGAAGACATTTATGATCATCCACTTCCATTTAATAAACAGTAAATATATATTCTCTTCCTTATAATTTTCTTAATAACATTTTTTCTATAGCTTACTTTATAGTGAGAATACAGTATATAATACATATAACATGAAATATGTGTTAATCAACTGCTTCTGTTCTTGGTAAGGTTTCTGGTTCACAATAGGCAATGAGTAGTTAAGTTTGCGGGGAGTCAAAACTTACGTGGGGATTTTCACCTGTGTAGGAAGTCAGTGCTCTTAACCCCTGCACTGTTCAGGGCACAGCTTTGTGTATTTGTGTGTGTGTGTGTGTGTACGTGTGTGTGTGTGTGCGCGTGTGTGTGTGTGTGTATCCATTGACTGTGATGGCCAGTTCATTCAAAAATAAATAAAACCTCAAAGTAGTCTAAGTCACCAAATATTCTTCAGGGTGGGCAAGCTAATTTCTGGTAACTAGGACATATTACTTCAGGACTTACTTGAATTCACAGCAATGCCCCCCTTATCTGAGGTTCCACTTCCCATGCTTTCAGGTACCCATGGTCAATTGTGGTCCAAAAATACTACATGAAAAATTCCAGAAATAAACAATTTAGAAGTATCAAAGTGAGCACTATTCTGAGTATTCTGATAGAATCTCCTGCTGTCCTGCTCTGTCCTGCCCTAGAGGTGAGTCATCCCCTTGTCCAATGAATCCATACTTTATACACTACCTGCATATTAGTCACTTAGGACCTGCCTCTGTTATGAGGTTGAAAGCCATAGCATATATAGGGTTCAGCACTATCTGAGGTTTCAGGTATCCACTGAGAGTCTTGGAATATATCCCCCAGGAATACGTGGGGACTACCGTATCTAGAAATGCTGAATGTACATCTATTTATCCTAGACTACAGGTAAGAGGATCCTTTTGGGTTTAACACCATATAACAGCTAAGAAATTGTAGAACTATTTTAAAACTATACCCCTGTTTTGGACCCATAACACTGAATGATGAAATTTAATTCCCAGTTTGAAGAAAAAAATATTTTTCTCCTACCTCCTTTCACGTTACTGTTAAATAAAGTCTTTCATATAATAAATCTCAAGATAATTTCACAAGCAGATTTGAACCACGTATGTGCATGAGATGATCATTATAATGATATTCTAAGTGCAGGTATGCAGCTTTCCAAGTCTTTACTTTTTCAGATTGTAAATGTGAATAAATTTCATAATAAAATTTCTGCTTCATACCATGTAAGTTTCCTTGTGAAGAAAAAGAAAACACAATGTGTGGTTCATAAATACACACGAGAAATCAGAACAGCTTGAAAGCATGCCTATTGTCTTGTTTTTCCAAAGTGATTATTCCTCTAACAAAAAAGTAGCAAATGTTGTATATGAGGGCCTCCATCAGTGGTTCAAAACTGGGCCCCACATACCACACTGGCTTAACTATTAGGCATCTAAATGGAGCATGTGAAAAAGCATGTGTGTGCAATGCCTGGATGGACATGTCTTTCCTTTTGACTTGGAGCTGCTGAACATAAAGAGAGTCAAAAGGGATTTATTGACCTCCCACAGCATGGAAAACTGTCCATTACCAAAGGGTTTAAGGTACATTTTTAAGAAGAAAAGCAGGTCGGGTGCGGTGGCTCACGCCTGTAATCCCAGCATTTTGGGAGGCTGAGGCGAGTAGATCACAAGGTCAAGAGATCAAGACCATCCTGGCCAACTTGGTGAAACTCTGTCTCTACTAAAAATACAAAAATTAGCCAGGCATGGTGCAGGTGCCTGTAGTCCCAGCTACTCTGGAGGCTGAGGCAGGAGAATGGCATGAACCCAGGAGGCGGAGCTTGCAGTGAACCGAGATTGCCCCACTGCACTCCAAACTGACAACAGAGCAAGACTCCGTCTAAAAAATGAAGAAGAAAAGCATTTGCTTTTTAGCTGCAAATATTTAGGTTTTTGCATTTGTCATACGTAGTTATGAACATGGTCATTAGGTAGCAACTTTAGAAGGAACACTTCTCTACTTCCTTCCAACTATGCTCAGAAGTCAGAAAAGTGAAATGTTGGAGAGCACTCCATGGTCAGCTAGTGATTTCTCTCTTGGTATGTCTCATAGTACTCAATGGGTATCTTGCTAAATGTTGGCATGTTCATAAAACTTCCCCATTGAAAAAAATAATAATGCTTTAGAAATGCCATCAATTCCATTGCTTTTCCTTTTTGATTGATCTCCACTTGGCAGGGATCCTCAAGATCCCCTTTATTAGTCTGTCCTCCCAATCTGCTTTCTAAGAATAAAAGATTTGGCAATGTTTAATAATCTCGACTGGAGGAGAGGTTTAATAAAATACATGTTAAAGTCACAGATTTACTGAGAAAAGCCAGGAGAGGCTCAAAGGATATCTGTTTGTAGTCCTGACTCAACCACCAGATGCCCCCTGAGTTATTGTGAAGTGAGTTTTGGAAAAGATTATCACCAATCTCATAAGATTGTTGTGATGATTACATTAAATAATGTACTTAAATGGCCAGGCTCACTCCATCATTTTCTTGAAAACGAAATTATAATCATAAGATATTGGCTTATTATATTGAACATAATTGTGCTTGCAGTCATCACATTGAATGAGTTTTTGTGTTATCCAGGCTCTAGGTTGAAATCTTGTGAGAGGTTTTACAGGATTAGCCTTGAATCTAAACTATGTGGGTTAGAATTTCAACTAAGCTTCATATAAGATGTAGAACCTTGGACACATTAACCTCTCTGTATGTTAGTTTCCTCAACTACAAGAGACAAATAATTGATTAGTTGGTTGTTGTGAGAAGTAAATGAATAAAGCATTTAGAATAGTTGCTAGCATAGTAAGCACTATGTGAGTATTAGCTATTATTATGACATCTTGAAAAAGTCAATTCATAAACACTCAATTCTAGGACAAGAACACTGTTCTCACCCTTAATATGTGCTTTGAAATCAAAATAATACACTCATTAAATTTACTTGACCCCAAGCTTGAATATTTAAGCTCTTCACATAACAAAAATTCTTTTATTTGCCCATAATAATTTTTTTTCCTGGATGAACAGAAGCAAGCTTGTAACAATCTTAATATAATAGAAGCAGAAATTAAATTTCACCACTAGTTCAACCATTTAAATGGCCTTTAAAATACATCAAACTTTTATGATGATGGTTGCTGAAAGGAAAGGAGGAATAGACAGGATGAGAAATGAGTAGGCCGTAGAGTATGCAGAAAAAAGTGGATAGTGTCTTTTATATAGATCAAGACTCACTGGCCCATAGTAACTTCTTAAAACCCTGTATTTTCCCCTCCCTTTTCTAACTTATGGTGTATTCTCCAATGGAGATTACTTACTTTATAATAGTCATTAAAGAGTTTTCTCTGGGTGTTTTCCTTGTCCTGTCCATCCTTCCTTCCTTCCTTTTATCTTTTCATTCCTTCATCCATCCCTCCTATCCTTCCCTTCACTTTGTGCCATGCACTCCTTCAAGCACTGAGAATATGGCAGTGAATAAAACAATCCTTGTCCTCAAGATACTCACAAGCCTAGTGGAAGAGAATAGCATACAAGCAGATCATCATAGTCAATGCAATTAGTACAAAGATAATCACAGATGGAAGAAAAATGAGGATACTGCAGACTGGGAAGCATTGGAGGGAGAGATAAGGAAGATTTTCTGAAAGAGGAATTGATTGAGTTGAGTCTTCAAAAATAAATAGAAACAGCTAGAACAGGAGAAAATGGATCAGGAAGAGCAGCACAGGTTATTCCCAGAGAAGAAAGCTGACAAATAAGGCATGGGGACACCATGTGATCTGTGCTGGGCACTGGGAATCAGGTCGATGTTGCTAGAGTATTAAAATATGGAGAGAGAGTTTAGGAAGATCAGAGCACAGAAAGAAGAATGGGCCACACCATCCCTGTCTATACTCTGTTCAAGATTTCAGGCAACGTGTAATCTTCTTTAAAATATTCCACATAACATTATGTAGAGGCACACTCGCTATCTAATATTTGTTAATGTGTGCAATTTTCCAGATACACCCCAGATCTTTTTGCTTGCTGGAAAATCCACTAGATAAATAACAACTGAAGAAGTAATTTGTGCCAGATTATCCTGGGCACTGGATACATGAGTGAACAGGACAGGCCTCTTGGAGGTTGCAATCTAGCAAGGGAGATGAAAAGCAAACATATAATTCAACAGCCTTAAATGAAAATATTCATTTTTTGTTTTTAAAATGTAAAAGTCATCCTAATATAATTTATAAAGACAAATTAACTGAGTAGCTTAGTATTTGTCAGGGACTAAGTTTCTTCTTGAGTCCCTAGTAATAGGTTTTATTAGTAAGAGGATGAATTCATTTATTCATTCAAGTCACATACATGTATTGAGCACATACTATGGTCCAGAATATTGAATTAATTGAGTTGCTTGGGCTACACTAGCAGACAAAATGGACAAAGAAAAACTGTGAACTCCCTTTTTCCCCTTTCATCCCTCCAAATACTAGCAGGAGGAAACCAATATTGGATTCCCATTTTACCATGATTTCATGAGTCTTTCTAAGAAGGCACTTGAATATTAGGAAAATAATGGACTAGAAAGCAAGAATTGTAGCAGGCTGGCCCTATGCATGGTTCTTTCTCTTAACTAAAATCTACAAATGTTTGCATTTAAAAAATATTTCATTTAAACTATTTAAGTAAAGAAAATATATACCTGGATGTCTATGTAAACATTGGTAGCCCAACGACATTTATAAAGAAATATATAAACTCACTATAGGATTGTTAATGGACACAGAAATCACAAAGTCACCAAAAGAAATGTAATGTCAACCACAAGTTATCTAATATTTCAAAAATAACAACATCCTGTAATGTTTTACAATAATTTTAAGGCAGATTGAACATAGTCTTGCAATTTTCATAGGGGAAAAAGTATGCACATTTTGTGATTTTTCTTCTTTGACACATTAATTGCTCTTTCATACACAAGGAGAACAAAAGCAGCAGCATGCCATATTTATTCAATGCAGGGTGAGCCACAGGGGTTGTGGAACATTCTTTCTCCAACACTAGCCAAATTATCTCAGTGCCCAACTTGTAAGAGGCTGCAATAATACTCGATCATTTCAGAGTGCTGGTTGGGTTATGCATCATTTTAACAGCACGATGGCAGATTGTGATCATCTTCATGTTATAGGAATCTAGAGATAAGTGGCAGGCATGGTGAGTCATTTTCATACATCCTCGTTCTGCATGGAAACCTTAAAGAGATAGTCAGAAATTGTTCTCCTCTAGCATGGAATGTTCATTAACTCCAAGAATAAGGAGGCTTGGCTCTACCTACAGGGTCATTGATAAAGTAATCATGACTTTTGGTGTTTATCTTGAGAAAAAAACCAGGTTAAGGGTGTATAGTCATTAAAATTAATAATGCATTGTCTAGCATCTAGACTAGATGCTCCATCAAGGCAGGAATAAAGTCAATTGCATTTATTGATGCACATTTAGCGCCTACTACAGGACCAGAAACTTATGGGCGTTTCATAAATATTGGCTCAGTGAGTGATTCATGAATGAAAGAACAATGTATATATTATAAACATTCAAAGTTTGCATTACTTTAAGGTATGCATATATGAAATATTCCCTGTCAATCTGAAAGCTGGATGTTTGGCCACCTAAATACATCTTAAAAAATAAGAATTTTTTAACTTGTCATCATAATGTATTTGTATGCACTGAGCTGCTACTGCTTAACTACTTGAATAAAAAAGACATTCAGCATGTTTATGCCAATTCAACTGCCATCAACATCCGAATACCCACAAAAAATCATCATCAGAGATAATCAGTCCTTTTGGTAAAGGCACAAAGCAGTTTGGAAAAACTTAATTGAAAACTGGACACAACTGGATGATGATTGATGATGAATGCAATGGTGATGAATTAATTTATTTCTTAATGAGCAGGCTCAGATCCTTCATTTCCTCTAAGAGATTAGCATATTTAAATACAATATGTTATGTTTCTCTATACGATCTAATCTTTTAAGCACTATGCCTAGTTCAAAGACTATTTTAATAAAAGAAAAAGGGACAAAAACAATTCTGTGTACAATTAAAGCATTTGCTTTAGGAAAAAGGTGTGTCTGTAAATACGCTCTATATTTGTACTACAGATGTTGTACTTAGACCCTGCCAATCAGTACGCCAGAAAATTCAAATTCAAACGTTCTATCACTGCGAATGAGTTCCTCCAATCCTTCTGATGTCACACATGTACCATCTAGTGTCCTAAAAATAATACTCTATATTTTCTATAAAATCATGGTTGTTTCATTTTTTTCTTAATTCATCTCCTAGCATTGGGACATTTTTTCCCCCAAGAGAATTTCTTTTAGGTCTAATTAGTTTCCTTTCTTTTCAGTGCTCTTCTGGGGTATCTTAAAAGCAGAGATGAGGGATTTGATTTAAAATCAGTGTGACATAAGGGCTAGTGAAGAATATCAGAGAATAAAGGAGTTACTTCCCCGGAATGGGATTCGAGTCCATTTTCAGGCTCAAGGCAGTCAAGCTGGACTCTGTTGATATTTATTTCTCCATCATCTGAGTTGGTAAGTATAGATTTGAGTTGGATCGTTCCCCTCATTCAATTATGAGCACTTTATAGGGAGAGGTCAAGTCTTTCATTTCATTTCCACTCTGCACAGTACTTGGTAAACTCCTCTGTCGATAGCAGGCTCAGAATGAACACTGTTTCCCAACCCTTAAGAACTGAACCTGTGTTACACAGAAGCCACAGAAACTACAGTTATCAACAGATTTCCCAAGTCTGGACAGAAAAGAATATTGAAATAGAACTTTCCCCAGGGATCTCATCAACTCACCTGGGGCATCAAGCGATCACCCGGGGCAATGTGAATTAACTCTTAGTTAATGGAATTTCTGACCAAGCAGAACGCCTGTTGACTTACCATTCAAGACAGCAAGGTTTTTATTGTAATAGTGGCATTCATAACAAGACAAGTTAGCCCATATTGTCAGCTCCATAAATAATTGGGTCCCAGAAGGACTGGCAGAGAGCTTTGGTGATATATAGCTACCAAGTACACTGACAAATTGTGATCAGGCTGCCTTTGTTCCAAAAGCAGCCCGTCTCAATATAAACTCAGAATGGCAGGGGAATTGTGCAGCATAAAGCAGTCCGATAAATGAAGCTCCCATCTGTCACGGGGAGTTCCACCCCAGGACAGAGGTCATCGAATAATAATAATAATAATAATAATAATAATAATGAGAGCAATAATGTGAATAATGACATCATCATCATAATAGGTGAACGAGCTGTAAAGAATAGAAGTGGTGCCCATTGTCTACTCAGCGGTGCTGAAAGGGAACGTGGACTGTCATCCCAGAAGATGGACAAATCAAATTCAAACTGCTATCGTTCTCAACAAGGGGCAGAATCAGTCAGAGGATTTTCAGTCCCATTGGCATTGTATGACACAAGACAGCCGGGTAGCAGAAGGGTCTGTCAAAAATCATTTGTACATGTGATCTAATATGGGGTGCTGCAATGAGAAAATGCCCCAGTTCATAACAATATTAATAATATGAGAATGTCCTAAACTCCCCATGTGCATTGCTACTTCTCTAACTATGAAATCCACTGAAGGAAGAAAAAGAAATAAAAGACTAGCCATTTCTATTGACCAGTAACTTGGCCCAGTCAGATGTGTGATATGTTCTGTTCTTCCTACACTTACTTCTTGAAGGTTGGGTGGGATTAAATTTGTGGAACACCTGCTTGGTAAAGCCTGTTGCTTTTCATACATTATCTGTGAAGCTGGTAGTGGCATCTCATTTTATGGGTGAGAAACTGAGAGGGTTAATAACTTTCCCAAGGATATGTGGCTGGTAACTGGCAAAGTTAGAATTTACCTCCAGATCCATCTTCCTCCAAAGCATATACTCTGCACTGACTGAGTAATAGCCTCCCAAAGATGTCCATGTCCAAATCCTCAAGACTGTGACTATGTAACCTTACACGGTAAAAGGGATTTTGCAGATGTGAATACATTAAGGATCTTGAGGAGATTATTATGGAGATCTAGGTGTGCTCAGTATCACAAGGGTACTTAGCGGAGAGGCAGAGGGAGATTTGACTAGAGAATGGAAGGTTATGTGGCAAAAGCAGAGATTGGACTGATGTCACATGGGCCAAGGAATGCCTGTAGCCACTGGAATAATGACAAGGAAATAAAGGACAAGGAAAGGATTCTCCCTAAAATTTTCCATGGAGGAAAAAGCCATGTAAACACTTTGATTTTAGCCCCACAGACTCATGTTGTACTTCTAACCTCCAGAACTATAAGAGGAATACATTTGTGTCTTAATTCACTGCTTGTTACAGCAACAACAGGAAACTAAAGCATACACTAAAGCAATGCTTTGTTAGCTAATGTTACAGCACACCGACAGCTCTTGCATTAAGAGGCAAAAGTCAACTCTGCCATCTTTATTTAATCAACAGCTTATGGGTGAATGGCCACAGGCTAAGAAGCAATATTCTCCAAAAGGAAGAGGGAATAGGTGAGGTCCTAGTGGATCCTGCCGCTTTCTTGTTCTATGGGAAGTTAAGCCACCCTCTTGGGAGTGTCAAGTTTTGGGCAAAACGTAACCATGACATCACACTATGCAATGAATTGAGGAAAGACCAAAGAAAAATAAATTAAAGACAAAAGATTTTTTTAACCCTCTCTGGGCTTAGCTTGTTGAAACTTAGAGAAATTTAATTTAGAAAACAAAGGGAGGAGGTTAGAACAAAGCACCGGGACTTCCTTCTGAGACAATAGCCCGCTAAATTAGAAGTGATATAACAGCCAGAATGTGCACCCCACGTTTCTGAATTCATTGCCACCTGTGGCATGGAGCTTTCCTCCTCAGATCCATGATTGTCGGAAGAGTACAATCCCATGCAGCTGAAGTGTAAAGAAAGCCTCCTACAATCTTGCACACAAATACGAACCGCTCCCACCACCAGCGTACTCATTGCCATTTAACAATTTTTTTTTTTCAAAATTAAAAATATTTAATGAGATGTTTACGTCACACCCATTTGGGGAAACTAAGCTTTTATTTTAAGTGTGAATAATACAGCTGCTTGGGTTTAAAAAACCCCCTCATTTCAATGTGAATACAGCACAGCTGCCTTGATGAGCGATCACAGAAGGGCGGTCACGCCATTGGTCTAAAGTTTGCATATGTAATGACGTCTCATCACCAATGGCTCTTTTTAAAAATAACAACAGTTTGCCAGCATTTGATTGGTTGGCAAAGGTGCCGGTCAACTGCCTCTCGTATATAAGTCAGGCAAAGCAAAGCAAGTGCGAAATGTGAAGTGTTGCATATACATGTGGATATAATTAGTTCTTTTAAAAGCGCAGTGGTCATCCATCCTCGCACGGCTTTGTAAGAATCGGCTTAGTTAGCATCAGCTGCACAAGTTACTCTTGCATGATGTAAAGCTCCCATCATCTGACATTTTGTTCTAAAAACTATTTGCAAAATGTCAGCAAGTCTCCAGACTTCAACTCAGTGGTTAAGGCCTACTCAAAATCTGCTACTAGCAACCACTTCATGCTTTTTCCCCTCTCAGTGAATATTCATACAAGAAAGAGTTTACTGTTAAGAAACCAAAAGAAGTGAGAAAAAAAATCTTTCTTATAACGCCACAATACATGAGATAACAGATTTCCAGTTTCAGTAAACACCATACACAAAGGTAGAATCAGAATGAATGAAACTATAATAAAGAAGATAAAATACAGGCATCCTAACAAATGGTGGTAAAAGCATGGAAAACCTATTAATGATCCCCACTACTGCTAATTGTGAATTCTGGGTAAAGGCGAACACAATTAGAAAAATCCATAATTTGTGTTTCTGTGTGGACATTATTGCCAAGCAAACCATTTTATAGCTATTCTCTCAATTACCCGTATTCATGGTCATATCGAAGCCTCATTGTGGTCATCAGTAAATAAAAGTTCATTTCCATGCCTGTAAACACAACAGGACTGCACAGATTTGGATTGCCTAATTCACAATTTGAGGCTAGATGATGCAGATAACAACATTTACAAGGACACCAAGCAAATGGATAGTGTGGACAATACTTATGGGAACTAGTTTCCAGACTTCTGCCGTGTGACTACTAAAGCTTACATTTTATATCACACATTGTAGAGACAGAAAGCAGGTATCTAGGCTACTGCCAAACTCAAAGTTTCCGCAGATGCTTCAGGGCTCCTGTAAATTCCTCACTCTTCTATAGGACTAATGCAGTGTGGGCCACTCAGATTCGTTAGCTTAAAAATATTAATGAGGCTGGGTGAGACGGTTCACGCCTGTAATCTCAGCATTTTGGGAGGCCGAGGTGGGTGGATCGCGAGGTCAGGAGTTGGCGACCAACCTGGCCAACATGGTGAAACCCTGTCTCTACTAAAAATACACAAAATTAGCTGGGCAGAGTGGCACGTGCCTGTAATCCCAGCTACTCCGGAGGCTGAGGCAGGAGAATCGCTTGAACCCGGGTGGCGGAGGCTGCAGTGAGCCGAGATCATGCCATTGCACTCCAGTCTGGGTGAAAGAGTGAGACTCCATCTCAAATATGTATATATTTGAGATATATATATATATGTATGTATATATATGGGAGAAAGAGAGAGAGATAAAAGTTGAGAGCATGCCACATGGAAAGTGGCAGGATGTAGAATAAAGTAGAACAACAGCACTCAGAATAGTGGATGATGAGACTTAATGACTTGGAAAGCACAAATACGAAAAAAGAAGTGCCATTATCTTAACATGGAAATGAGGATGTACATAGACAGGTCTAGGTCTCTGGGCAGGAGTGACAGCTTAGTGAGCAAGCTGGCAGTCTTTCCTTTAAAAAGACCTTAACAAGGTTAGACTGCAACCCCAAAACAAACAACACATGTTCACAGCATGGAAACAAATCTTGTATGAACACATGCATCTACACACATATAGCAACATTCTTGCAGCTTTTTCAGTTTTTTAATGCTAACTCTACTCATAGATTTCAGACTTGCTAGTATGTAAGGAACTGTAGGCAATGTTAATATGGTTTCATTTCCCCCCCGAGTTTGCCACTTCATGAAGATATTTTAACTACTTGTCATTGATAATGATTACACACAAGTGACTACTCCTCATTAAAAACTTGGCACTAATACACAAATAATTATTGACACAATTAAGCTTTGACACTGTGCCCATCAAATTCCTTTTGTCCTTGCTATGTATCAGTCCCACATTATTCTTTTTTAAAAAGAGAAAATTATCTGTTTTAATCAGAGCTAAACTCCCTCAAGTTTGTTCAGAGTATAAATATAAAGAAATGCTGAATAACTAAAAATAGCCAGTGCTCTACCCAGTATATTATTAGCATTCATAAAGGGGGAATGAAAAAGCAATGTTCAAACATTGAAGGACAGACATCTAATGCAATAAAAAAGAATAATTCAGTATGAGAGTCCCAAAATGAGAGAAGTCTGTCATTGGCAATGACTACAAATGAAATGTGGTGATGGTTATTTAAACAATCTATATGTCTGTACTGCATATAACTGAATATATTATACACAACCTGTTTAATTTCATTCCCAAATTCTTAAAGTTGACAGAGTTATATGTTTGCTAATATAGTCAGTGCATAATTACCCTGGTCAGCATGAATATTTAACAAATGTTGTCAAAGAATGATAGTCATTTTTCTTTCTAAAATAAAAAATGGTGAAAAAATATTAAAGCCCTACACAATCATTTCCATCAAGAAAGATAATACCATCTACTCTCTTCCAAATATAGTTTAGGCCACATCTGCTACAAGAGAGCTTGAAATATTATCATAGAAATGTTTGGATAATTAGCAATTAATTTCCATTGACTAATATACAATAAAAATAGAGCTGCGTATGCATGAAGCGAATCGCAGTGTGTGGTCCCCCTTCCCTCCTAATCACATTTCCACATGGGTAAAATCTGGTTGATACAAGTTCCAAAGACAGTCTGAATCAACTAAAAAATGCGCAGACTGCATTCCATAGAAACTGATGGGGGCAGATGGCAAACAGAACATATATCCCCACGTAAATACACAAGGAGTACTGCTGCTAGGTTTCCATACCCCAGCCCTGCCTCAGGACCCTCTATGAGTCACCTGGTTTTAATGGTAGTGTAGAGATTGCATGATACTCGTAAGTGTTTGTCCTTAGTCTTTATTAAGCTTAGTTGAGAATAAATATTTTAACGAGACTTCCCCATTGCCTCTGTACACATCCTTCTCTCATCTTGTGAAGACTTGCCCATCAGTCATCAGAATCCTAGAGAATCAGAAAGCAGAGCTGGGGACAGTCATTCTGATTTATAATACCCTAAAGACAGTTCTGTCACCAAGTATGTTGCACTCACCCCATCCTATGTAAAACATATTTGTTTTACTACAAGACTCCCAAATATTCTCCAACTAAATACAGTTCAGCATTATGTCAGTTTCAGGAAAAATCTGAGATTTTGTTAATATGAAATAATTAGTCAGCAGCCTCTAATCGCTCAAAGAATTTCAAGTTGCGTAAGGGAAGCCTGGTTGTGAGGGGCAGATATTAGCCGAGGAGTAAAAAAGTAGAATAACAAACCAGTAAGAGCAATCAAATATTCAGGATGGTTAATAAGTACAAAAAAATGAGTGAATGAATAAGACCTACTATTTGATAGCACAATAGGGTGACTATAGTCAATATTTTAATTTTTAAATAACTGAAAGAATGCAATTGGCTTCTTTATTATTCAAAGGATAACTGCTTGAAGGGATGGCGACCCCAATCTCCATAATGTGCTTATTTCACATTGCATGCCTGTATCAAAATGTCTCATATACCCCATAAATATATATACCTACTGTGTATCCACAAAATTTTTAAATAATTTTTTTGAAATTAAAAATAGTAATCAGATAGTGTGTCAAATGCCAAACTCAGCATTGGAGTTAGAATTGTGTTCAAATTATTAGAACTTTGCCACGTTTTAGTTGAGCAACTTTAGGCAAATCCCTTGACCTCTGTATTATGAAATCTAATCATCTGCAAAAAGGAAAGAGTAAAACTCTTTTCATGATGCTAATGCTAGACTGAAATATAAAAATATATGTCAAAATGACTAGCATTTTTCTCTCCAACCAATAATAGTAATACAGAACCAACTGTCATGAAAGCAAGTACGGCACATCTGAAGTCATTGCAACGCTTGGTTTTGACTTTTCAGTGTTATTTACATTTTCCTAGTGCTGAATCTTCTTTTTTTCCTATTTATATCTTCTGGCATGTGTTCATTTTATCAGTTTCATTAAATCTTTGCAGATTATGGAAGTGATAGATAAATTACACATATATGAATTGCATAGAGCATTGTAGTAAAATTTTCTGTATGACAACTACACATAAAACCATTAGTTAACGATTGACTTTGCTAAGGAAAAAATGTTCACATTATAAAAATAAATGTCAGAAAGTCTTCTACAATTTGTTTTACCAGGACCATTATAGGTAAACAAGGAAGGTCTTATGTCCAGAGGTTTATGAATTTGTTTGATGTTTAGAGTTTTATGCCCTAAATTATTTTTGACATTTGGTTTTATGCCCAAAATGTGAATCTATGTGTCATACAATTTAAGGAAATATAGATCACAAAACAACAGACTTTCACACGTACGAATTGTACTCCATAAACCCTTCTTTCCAAAACAACTATGAGATAGGAAAATTATCCATTTTAATTCTCATTGCCTTCTTCTACATATCAGTGAAGGAAATGTTGACATATAAGTAATTCAAGGCAGATTGGATAAGGCAGAAGTGATAAAAGAAAAAGAAATGTGCAGGATCATTGAAATTGGCCATATGTGTGCAGTAGTTGGACTAGACCTGTGCACTAACTTCTGCTTACCTGATATTACTTCATGGATGTGGCAACTGTGACCAAGAAAATGAGTCTGTGTCTTTGACTGGCTGGGTCTTGCCAAACAATCGTTGTAACGAAAAAGGAATGATAGTAACCAGCCCTTACGTATAAATTAGCAATGTCGAATATTCAAAACACAATCAATCACATAGAATATCTCATCTGTCTTTCCCAGCAACCATGTAAGATTAGTAAAACAGGCCAGGCGCTGTGGCTCGTGCCTGTAATCCCAGCACTTTGAGAGACTGAGGTTGTGGATCACCTAAGGTCAGGAGTTTGAGACCAACCTGGCCAACATGGTGAAACTCCGTCTCTACTAAAACTACAAAAATTAGCCGGGCATGGTGGCAGGTGCCTGTAATCCCAGCTACTTGGGAGGCTGAGGCAAGAGAGTCGCTTGAACCCAGGAGGTGGAGGTTGCAGTGAGCCGAGATCACGCCACTGCACTCCAGCCTGGGCGACAAGAGCAAAACTCCGTCTCAAAAAATAAATCAATGAAAATAAGAATAAAAAATCATTAGCTAAACAATTGTCATCACTATACCCACTTTATAGACAAAAAACTGAGGCTAGGTAAAGTTCAATGCATTGGCCAAGATCAGAGTTTGTAAGTGACAGACCAAATTTATAATCCAAGAGATTAGTCTACTACTATTTCAAAGCTCTTGCAACTACGTTGCCTTTTATGTAGGTGTCCTGTCATTTCCATGAAGTCATTGAATTCACTATCTATTGCTCTAGGTCTGGGTCATTCCTAAGCTTCATTAAGAAGTTTGCTCTGAGTCCACTGTAAACATATTCATGATTTTCTTATTACACTTTAACTGCTATATCCTGCTCTTAAAACACAAAGATATGCCATTTTATCTACAGCTAGATTCCTCTTTGATTATTTCATCTGTAAACACTTGTTTGATTCTTTTCTAAAAAGAAGCAAACACTTGTTTGATTGTTTTCTTTGAAAGCAAACATGAGAAATTTGAACAGACAGTAATGAGCAGCCTCAGCGGCTGCTTCCCTGTGCCTACCTTTCAAGCAACATTGACTAAATCACTCCATAATCTTACTCTTGAACTAGTTATGCTAGAATTGGTAATATAAATATTTTAAGCTGTTAATATAGATAGATTTTTATTTTCTTGACTCTTACCCTTAGAAAATGGATTAGATGAATTTTCTGGTCATTTTGCTACCCCATCAAGAAAGCAATGGTGTCAAATTTTGAAATGTGAGAATGGCTGATTGGTCTTTAATGAAAGATTCTAATTTATACCAGTTTTCCTGAAAACACATGACTAGTTTCTGTTAATAGCCTAAATGATCACAGTTCCCCCAATTAAAGTTAACAAGCCAGTAGCCAATATAGCTTACATTAAGAAACAAATACATATTACTCATAACTATGAGTCTGCATTCAGAAAGGAAAAGGGATGGAGTTAGTATGAGCTGCAATTACTCCTCACTTCCCCTACTCTTGATATATTCTAAGCTAGATTAAGATCAGTAGCATAGTCATACAGAAAAACTCATGGCTTGACCCAACTCTCAAGCTCATCAGTAGTGGAACATCTGGGACACCTGGGAAGATTCCTGAATTTACAGCCTCCCCATGTTTTGTTTCTTCAATGCTGTTCCCAAAGTGTGGCACATGAGAGCTGGAAAACAGGTCCATTCACAACTTTTTTTTTCGTATTTTTATTTTATGGTTTCACCTTTTATTTATGCAGTGCTGATATAAAATTTCTTATGAAGTATATCGTAAGTTTTAAAAAGTAACTCTGATTTTAGTAAATATACTAAGAAAGAGATCAAAGGGAAGAGATCAAGGTTAGTTAAGACAAAGAAGATAGAGGAGGTCAGTGTTAGAGACTGAATTGCTTCCCCACTGTCCAAATTTATATGTTGAGCCCTATCCCCCAATGTGATATTATCTGAACCTTTGGGAAGAAATGAGGATTAGAGGAGGCGATGTTGGTAGAACCATCATAATGGGATTAGTGACTTTGTAAAAAGAAGAAGAGAGGGAGATATCACCCTCAGTCTCTGCCATGAGAAGCCTCCCAGGAAAGCAGCCATCCTCCAGCCAGGAAGAAAGCCCTCACAGGGAATCCAATCTGCCAGCACCATGTTCTTGCACTTCTCAGCCTCCAGAACTGTGAGAAATAAATTTATGTTGTTTAAACCGCCCAGTCTATGGTTTTGTGTTACAGCATCCTGAATAGACTAATATAGTCAGAAAATTTAGAGAAACATATAAAATATTCAACACCCTGGATAAAAGATACAATATGAGATGTACCATATGTCCACTATCATATGATACATGGAATATCATATGTCCATTATGAGATTAGGGTGGGCCAAGAATTGAGCTGGAATTTGATCAAATGGAAGAAGAACTCTCTAAGGCTGCACTTAGCATGTGCCACTCTTGGTCACTTTAGTAGCAGAAATTCTTTCTCATTTGAGTGATATTACAGTGAAAAAAGCAATATAGAAATAAAGAAGAAATAGGGGTGGATCAAAATGTGACTTAATTAGCTCCATCCCAAAGGCTGGTATGGAAATAAATTTGGATGTGCATAAGCAACAAAGGATGAGCAAAAGGAATTGACAGGGCTACAGCTTTGAGAGTTTCACAATATTGTGTTCCCCTGTTGTTTCTTCCACTGGTTTATTCACAACCAGTACTGATAAACCAAGCTGGTGGCATTGCCATTACTTCTTATTCATTCTATTAGCATCAATGCCTGGGAGGGACTCAGAACTGAAAATTGGTGGGATTCACTGTCTTCGAATCAAGGCTGAGGACGGGAGCGTTGATAGCAATTTGTTGATTCATTCAGCCTATCAGTTTCAGAGCACAAGGAGGAGAAAGTGAGAATAGAACCACAAGACAAAAAATAATAATCCAGCTGGGTTGGTATGCAGATATGGAAAATATTTACATAGGTGCGTAAAGAACTAAGTTTACAAAAGACTTGGCCATGTCAAAGTTTTAAAATACAAAATGCACATAATAAATTTAAAGAATGATCATCCTCTCTCAAATATGAGGCCTAGAAATTGTATTTTTTTATGTAATATACTAATAAGTGGAGTGGGATATGGAGTTGTAAGATACTTTGTTATATGTCCCATTAAAAATGGTGAATCCTTATGTACTTATGTACTATTGGAAATAACATCAATTTCTTTACCGTGTTGTTTATACTACTTTCAATCAACCAGGATAGATAACCAAGATCACTAGACACTTCTGCAAGAATATGCTTCTATAAGGATTGTCAAAATACATGCCCCTTTTTTTTTTTTTTGAGATGGAGTCTCGCTCTGTGGCCCAGGCTGGTGTGCAGTTGTGCAATCTCGGCTCACTGCAAGCTCCGCCTGGGTTCAAGTGATTCTCCTGCCTCAGCCTCCTGAGTAGCTGGGACTACAGGTGCCCACCACCACACCTAGCTAATTTTTTGTATTTTTAGTAAAGACGGGGTTTCACCGTGTTAACCAGGATGGTCTTGATCTCCTGACCTCGTGATCTGCCTGCCTCGGCCTCCCAAAGTGCTGGGATTACAGGCGTAAGCCACTGCACCCGGCCAATACACGCCAGTTTTTGTTTGTTTGTTTGTTTGTTTGTTTTTTTAAGGGCCAAGAATGTACAGATTCACAAAAAAATGGAAGAAGAAAGAACTTTGATAACTGAGATAGAACAAAATTTCCTATTTATTGGCAAACATTTGCTCTCAATGGACCTATAATTCTATTTCAAATTTAACGAGTTCTGTTAGTAGCTTTAAAATGTTTCAAGGCGCAATTCACTTAAAGGTGAAGTGTAGTACTGAAATTATTTGATGAAATAAAATTGTATAGGTTTCCTAGTTTGAAAGTACTAGCAAAACTAAGATCAGTTGTGACAGTCATAGAATGAGATTAATAAATAACAACAATAATAAAAACAGAGCTCTAAACCCCAGAAAACCAATTTTGAAACAATTACAGGCAACTATTATGGGGTGCCTCTAAACAGTTTTAGCTAAATTCCCCCAGCACAGCTCTGATGACGATAATGTGCATTGTGTATGCAATTCACTGCACACACTTCAAAATGTACTCTGCTGTATTTTGTATTAATGAATAAGGCTAAGGCCTTAATATACCATCGTTAACAATAGAATTTTTCACAAGTGTGAGAGTACAAGAATGTTTCCTCTGTGACTTTACATTCAGGAGAGAGGTAATTTTTGTGTGTGGGTGTTTTAAAGTCATTACTGAGACCTCTGTGGTTATTCGAGTTATACCATTATGCTTAAATTCTAGCTACCAAAAAACTGGAACCAGAAGGGAAAATATATACTAAGATAATACTTTCTTCAGCCAAACTGGTGATGGCTCTGTCCAACAAGACCTGTGTTTGTCCAATAAAGCAGAGTTGAAAAGTGGGTCAGAGAAAGCTGCATAATGGTAGGTCTCTAATTTCTAAATAAAGGAAATACGCAAAATCAACCAAACCAGGCTCAGCGTCTAATTCCACCTTGCCAGGCCTTTTGTAAACTTTCTTCTTGCTGACTGAAATCAACATTCAGGACCAATCTCTCATAAAAATAAAACAAGAACTAGAATGTAACGAGTGTACGTTGGAAAAAATCAACTGCTAATAATGAATCCTACGAACAATCGCCTAGTTAGAGAAGTCATTCACCTCCACTAATTTTTATCTTTTATCCTTTCAATGTTTTATTGGATTTTATACACACATGCCAAAAAAATCACAATTCATTGTATACAGTGATATCACCATGTTAATAGTTACTGAAAAAGCTGTCCAATATGCGGCTGCTAATGAGTCTTTGACCACATCAACTGACAGTTTCTTTTTAAGTTTCATATGAAAATGTTCTTGCTATTAAACCAATTATTTTTTTCCAAATCAATAACCATTTCTTTTTTTGACTTTTAATAATCCCAGTTTTGCTGTTGTTTCTTTTGAAACATGTTATTTAAAATAGCAAAGTTGTCACTGTATTTTGTTAAATAGCACTATTATCTTTGATGACTAGTCTATAGATAAATGCTTTGCCAACTACATTTCTGCAGAAGATCATAGCTCTCTACCTCTGTGGTCTGCTGGGAACACTCTCTAGAGGTCGAACACTCTGTAGAGGTTTTGGAAGCTCTGAAGTAGATGTCACAATTTAAAACTGTTGAAGTGTAAAAAGACTTTAGTTCAAATTTGATGTTAACTTTACAAATTTTGTGGCCCTATGAAAATTAGTTAATTTCAGGGCCTTGATTTTCTTTTTTCCTTTTTTTCTGTCCCAAGCATGACAATAAGAGCACATCTTCCATTGGAATATTAGGGGAATTAAATGACACAAGTATAAGTTGAGACCACAAGTAGAAAATTCGGTCTGTTGAGGACGGCAAGCTACGAAACAAAGGCCCTGCAAAACAAATACAGCAGGAAAGGGATTTTGGCTTTAGTTTTTTTTGCTTTTTTTTTTTTTTTTTGCCTTTTTTTCCCCAAGTTTGAGTGCCTTTAAACCAGGCACCCACCTACAAGTTTACTAGAATCCCTTGCATTCTCTATAATTAATACCTGTCAGCAACACACCTTTTCTATCTGCCTAACTCTACAGGTATTTGAGTTTCTGCTTCTGGAAGTAAGGCCTACATAATAGGATCGGAATTCTGCTCTATTCTATTCTATTCTTTAATGGAGTGGTCAGATATGATGAACCAAGCATACATAAACTGCCAGGGGCAAGACTGAGCAATGCCTGTCTATGAACAAAATTCCAAGGCAGACATACCTCACTCAGAGAGCATCCAGACAGAGCTGGCTAGGGCTGTGTGGCACAGCTCCCAGGATCACAAAAGCAAAAGATGAACAAAGATGCATGTGTCGGCCTCAGTACTAACCTCCCATTCTTCCTCCTTCCCTCCTTATCTTAACCACTCTCTGTCTTTAACCTTTACGGTTTCTCTCTCCCTCATTTTCCCTCTCTTCCTTCCTCTTTAGTGCTTGCTGGTCAGCCTATCTGTTTGGCCTTGTGCTGTGTGGCTGGCTCCTAGGCCACATGTCCCTATGATGACTGTCTCTGTGATTTACTCTCCTTGTCTTCCTTGCGTTTCAATCTGCTAACATTGCCAAGTTAATGCTGGTGCATTAATAAAGGTTTTATGTGACACATTCAGTGTCCTAGGAGAGCTTCCACACTTCCACTGAAGTTACCGTAGGCAGAAAGGACTGAACATCTACCCCTGAGGGACCCGGGGGCTTAGCCCAAAGCAGCCCAAAGCAAGCCTGAAAGAGCTTTCAAGTATCATGTTGTGCTTTAAAAATTCATGTGAATTTTACATTCTGCTCCATAAATATCTCCATATTTGTGTTACTATTAAAATAATATTTCACCGAACTTACTGAGGAAAACTCATGTTCATGGCAGACGTGTCATGTTAACACTACGATATTTTGAGCACCTTGTTAGACCATTGTCTACCATTCAGGGGTCACATGCCAAATGCAGGTCAGGGGAGGACTTCTTCTGCCCTCCTGGTAGTGCCTCCCAAGTGAATGGGATCTATTCGCGTAATATGCCTGGCCATTCTAGAGGACTTTCTCATTTCTTCCCAGGGGGAAGGAAGAGGGATTTAATCTGCTTGGCAAATTTAAAAGGAAAAAATGCTCAGCCATAGCCCCATCTCACTCTTTCTCCCTCAGAAGCTTCTTACATGATGCACAAATGCCACTCTGTTTCTCTAGATCATGATATTTTGAAGGGCCTTTCCAAAATGTTGTATGGTGATAGTGGTCAGAGTAGGGGTCACCTTTGGGAGAGAGTCTATGGGATGCTAGAGAGCTGAGACATCTAGGTAGTGGTTACATAGGTGTATGCATACATAAAATTTTATGGACGTGTATGAGATTTTTGACTTAGCTTTTTATGTTATATATCACTAAAAAAAGCAAAGCAGCAGCAAAAACAACAAAAACAAAAATTAAAAACACCAAAGAGGGCCGGGCGTGGTGGCTCACGCCTATAATCCCAGCACTTTGGGAGACGGAGGCAGGTGAATCACGAGGTCGGGAGTTGGAGACCAGCCTGGCCAACATGGTGAAATCCTGTCTCTACTAAAAATACAAAAATTTGCCGGGCATGGTGGCACATGCCTGTAATCCTAGCTACTCAGGAGGCTGAGGCAAAAGAATTTCTTGAACCTGGAGGTGGAGGTTGCAGTGAGCTGAGATCGCACCATTGCACTCCAGCCTGGGCGACAGAATGAGGCTCTGTCTCAGAAAAACAAAACAAAACAAAACAAACAAACAAACAAATAAAAAACACCAAAGAGAAGGGTTTGATACTTCTTCCTCCTAAGGCATTTCTATGGGAGCCCAATTCTGCCTGTGCCTAGAAGAGTACATTTTTCCATTTTCTAATATCAATTTTGTTAGTAAAAATGGGGTGATATTTTGCTCTCTTATTCCTCATCATCTTTTTCTCTATTGGTTGAGAACTCTGAAAACGTTATTGATAGATGCTAGCTCTGTAGTGTCCATTAACTAGAAAGGGGGTCCTCTAAGGAAGCAGCTGGGTGATCTGTCACCCTTTCCTATAGTATAGGGTAACACAGACTGGGGCCTACGAGTCCCATTGGAATCTGAGACATATCCTCCATCAAAGCCCTGGGCTCTGTCAAAGGGATTAGGACACAGGCCCTCAATCGGGAATGTCAATCTGGACAGGTAGCAAATTCATCGTCGGGTCCTACAGTCAGGGAAACACTTTGCCAAAGGTCTGGCACACATTAGATACTTCAATACATGCAGTTCCCCTCATCTTTTATACTCTGATTTGAGTGTCTGTATCCCTAAAGAAAATAAGTCATTAATGTATTATACAGAAACTGTTTTTTCAGGAAGAAATAAAAATGTCTGCATTATGGTAAGAACATTTTCAGGTCTCCAACCCATCAGAGAATGTTTTAACCTAACCATGATGAGATACTGCTAAGCCAGGAAGCATTTCGTTGTGTGCCATTTTTACATAAAACATCCAACAGAAATTTGGTGACAGGCTACAAAAGTACATGGAGATGTGGTCAGAGTTCAAGTTATGCTTAATTACAGGCTGTCAGTTATCAAGTGGGAAGTTCAAAATGCAGCAGCTAACCAACACACACGCTAACCTATTCCATCAGAAGGAAAACATTTTTTTTTTTTTTAAGCATTTAACACTTGCTACAAAGCCCTGGAAAGAAGGCAGAGGAAAAAATACAATTTAAAGATCGTTTCAAGTGACAAATCTATGTGTCTAAGTAAATGAAAGGATGGGACTAGCATTTTGAATGTGTGAGACCCCAAGGAAGGTGACAGTGGAAATTCACGACAGACATTGGAGGGAATTTGCTGAACCCCAGTCACTACTCAGACAGCGGTGGAGGGGATCCATGTGTTACTGGAGACAAATGGGGCCTGGGTGCAGACCCACGTGGCCAGCTCTGGCTGTGTTGGCAGACGTGGCAGAGTTCTTTGGATGGGAAACTGAAGCAGGACTGCCAGTGACTTTAGGCTTGAGAGCATGGACTTGCAAGCTATACGACTTCAGTTTCATGTGGGACATTGAGTGAATGCTCCAACCTCTCTGTGACTCAGTTATCCACAGTGTAAGAATCCTAAGAGTACCCACCTCATGCTGTTGTTCTGAGGATTACAGGGCTTAATAAATGTAAAAGCGCTTAGAAGTAGGTCTGACGCATAGTCAACACTGTAAGTGTTAGCGATTATAATTTTTGCCCATCCCAAACTGAGACTCTCAGGAAATCTCTCCATTAGCAGCACTATTTTCAAATTATCAAAGTGCAAACACTGATCTGTATTTCTATGTCTAGAGAAAATCATGACAATTTTTGTGTTATTATTTACATAGTGTTACTTTTTGCATATTGAATTCAAATAACTAAATTATGAGTTGTGCCCAAGTCATTGAATTCAGTTTATGCTGTTATATCCTTAAAAGATAAATGCCTATAGCAATATACAAAGATACACACGCAACCCAACACTCAAGAAAATTCAAAATCCCATAGCTTTCCCTTTATTCCCATATTTCAGCTAATTCTTGGCCTCCACCTCCCCACCTGCTCCATGGTTACAGAATAGGATTGTACCCCCAGAATCTTAGCTCTGCTACTGCCTTTTATGAGCTCCAACTACATTAAAACATGCACAGGATTATTTTGTTGGTGATGAATATTAGACAATGCATAATCAAAGCATAATCCCACTCTTTGGGAGTGGTCATTTTTTTCTTACCCAACTATTCTGTAAATCCTTTGTGGGTCAAGGAAAAAAAAAATCACATGCCTTTTGTGTACATGACACAGCCAGAGTCCATTAAGCATTGACAGTTTAACAGTTTTCCTATATGGCTCTATATTCTTGCACACTCTCTATATTCTGACCACTGTGCTATATATTTTCCCATGCATCATCTCATTTCACTCCGATAGTAATTTCTTATTCCCATTTGACGGGTAAGGAAACAAAGATTTAGAAAGGTTAAGCGCAAGATCAGAGGAGAGGCTCAAATTCAAACACAGGTCCCCTTCACGCCAGAGCCTGAGGATCAATATTCTAAGTTGGTCAATTTGGAGGGTCCCTTTCTCCATGATTATTCCAACTGGCCTTTCCATGTTGTTGTCAGGTTATTGCTTAATTTAGGGTTTCACCACACCTTGCTTAAGCTATGGTGGCCGCTCTCTCATTGCACTGCCTATGTCTCATATGGCCTGTACAGTAGCTGGGAATTAGGATTCTGGGAGTAATTTTGGAAAAGGCCCGTGGAAAGGAGTGGCAAGCTGGGACACCAGCAATAAATTCTGTCAGATTCCCAAACCAGTCTGCCCAGCCTCCAGCATGCTCACCCAGCACGCCACACACATTTCCCAAGAGTCTCCTAAGTTTCAGCCACTTTCTGGGTTCTGGGGGCACTGGGATCAATTCTGGCAGAGGTACAGCCCTAAAAAACCTCAGTCAAATGAAGGGGAAAAAATGTGAACACCAAGTGCCTAGGGAAAGAACTGCCTATTCCAGGAAGTGGGGGAAGGTGCTCCTGACTTAAAAACTACCAGCACAGGGTCGTGAACAGCAGACCAGAACTCACTATCAGAGTCAGTAAGTAACTGCATTTCTGGAGGAGAAAACCACTTTTGCAAAGGCAAGGATATGAACAAAGGGTATGGGGTGCATGTTTGGTTGTTTATTTCTTTAAGCAGAGTTTAGTAGCCACCTTGTGCCAGGCACACATACAACAGTAATAATACAAGAATGAACGTGACATGATCTCTGTTCTGGAAGTGTGTACCATCCAAGTCATTAGATGGGCATGCAACAAGCAAACTGAACAATTACAATGCCAGGTGAGTAGAGCTGTAGAGGTGAATAGGCTGCACCCTAACTGTTGTTGGAGGGCGAAACACAGAATAGCTGATTCTGGCTGAAGGAATTCACAAAGGCTTCAGTGAAGTGTCCATAAGCAGAGCTTTGGTATTAACTTGTCAGGTGAAAGAGGGAACAGGGGCTTTTTTTTTTTTTTTTTTTTTTTTTTTTTTTTAATGAAAGTCTACACTAGACTGGTGGTTCCCAAAGTGAGATCTGTGGGCCAGTAGCATCAATATCACCTGTGAACTTGTTGAAAATGTAAACTTTTGAGCCCTGTCCTCATTCCTACTGAATCAGCCGTCTGAGTTTTAACAAGCCCTCTAGGGCGTTTCTGGTGCACAATCAAGTTTAAGATTCCCCTGGGCCAGATCATAAAGGAAGTGGCAAGAGGTGGAAAGGTGATGGCGAGAAATAACCTTCCATAGTAAACTGAGGTCGGTTCATGGAGGACTTTGTAGGCCATGCTGAGAAATGTCATTTTTAATCTATGAATAGTTACCTTTTCATTTTTACTAAGGATAGCCCTGAACCAAGCATTTTTACCTAGATCATTTCATTCACTCCTCAAAGCAACTCCTTAGAAGAGCGCTGCATTTTTGCTCATTTAACATATAAGGATTCTCAGGCACAGGAAGGCTATGCAATTTGCCCCAGGTTACAGAAGCAATGTTTGTACTCAGCATCATACACTGGAAGCTTCCGTGTTACTGCTTTGCTGAAATACCTTCTATAGAGAAAGACCCTGGGCAGTGGGGCCACGGGGTGAGGGGGTTGAGACACTGGAGGGGTTGAAGTAGATCTGTGGTCCTATTAGCATTTCAGGGCACCCTGCCAGGTGGTAGCTAGAAGGATCCCCTGGACAGCATTAGTATTTTGATGACAAGGTCAACTGCCAAAGAGGCACCTCATGGAGGAATTTGGGATATTTCATTGCTTTGTTGAACAAAAAGGCACTAAAATGAAAATTTTAATGTGTTCACAGCATCCAACATTTCACAGCATTAATGCCAGTGAACGTGAGCAGCTCTGAGACCAGAGGCTCATTAAAGTAATTATTCATTAGTGGCTTTTTTTTTTCTTTTTCCTTTTTTTTTTTTTTTTTTTTTTAAAAAAAAAAAGCTTGTATTCAAAAGGCAGGGCTTTCCTTTTCAAGACCATTACTTTTCAACCCATTTAATGTTTCCTTGTAGGGTCACCATGTTAATTTTAAGGTTATGTTTTAATGGCTTTCTAAATGACACTTTCATTGTAGTAAAATGAATGCATCAAGTCACTCTTGCAGGTGGAGATGTACTATTGACTCATAGTTAGAAGGGTATGAAAATTTCCAAACTATTAATTTGAAAATGTATTAATAACCTGCATATTTAAAGAAAGTGAATAAAAGCAGTGCTGTTTTCACCAAAGCTATTAGTGTTGGGAAAGCTGCGTCTAAATTGCTTTCTAGATCCCCTATAGACAACTCCTTTTGCTTATTTTGAAACCTCTTAATTCTCACTGAGAGATTAGTTTTTAAAAGGGACTGTTTTTATAGAAGTTACAAATTTGGGAAATATTTCTGCTTCTGCTAAACTAACCAAATTCTTATTCTTGGCTTAAGTCAAAATTATTCATCTTTCCTGGCCAAAGATGTCTTTTTGGTGGCCTCACGTGACCCTGCGTGGGAAGCCTTCGGTTCTAGTATAGTTTTTGAGGAAGTATAAAGGCAGGTGAAAAAAAAAAATGCACCTGCGAATTCTCTTCTGTGCTTAGTGAATTTGTGGCTCTGCTGCAAAGGTACCGATTTTAGAGATTGTCAAAATAACTGTGAATGAAAATATAAATGGAAATATTAATTCCACAGTCTAAAGCCAAACCATTCACAAAAGTTGATCTTATAAGCTCACCTTAGTAAGCCCAACATCCCAGGAAATTGTGGCTGCCTAAAGTCTTTCTTAACTGTACAATTGCAATTTAAAATGGTAATCTTTGGGGTTTGCCTTGATATAATTTTTAAACTAAAATAAAATGGATATGGGTTAGCTTAGAAATTAAACAAAACAATTTGCAAAATATTCCAGACAGATCTCTCCAGTGACATCATTACAGTTGTGTTTATTTTTATTAATTACTATGCCATTGGCATCCTTGCTATCAGAAACGAATGTGGGGTTTTTTTTTGTTTTTGTTTTTTCTCATTTATAATTCTTCCACCTGAAATAAACCAGGAAGGATTAGGTTTCGGGGAAATATACGCCATGTGTTTTTCTCTAGCTTTATTTATATTATTTAACACCAAGGACATTTAGAGGGAGAAAATAAGTCACAAAAGGTCAAGCTGAAGGAAATATGTGAAAATAGAAAGGACATCTTAACCATTTGCCAAGAAATGAGGGAGAATTTGGAAGCTGGGAAGGGAAGATGTGGGACTGGTGTGGTGCCAGCTGGCTGAGACACCTCCTTCTTCCCCAGTGGCTGCCTCCCTGAAATATGCCCAATCATCTATTCATATCTCCCCTCCCTAAGCCCACGCTCTAGCCTCATATCTATGTCCTGGTTTGCCTTATTGTAGGAATGGCTCAAGTTCTTATATCTACAGAAGTTTGAATTCCCAGCTTCTCTGAATATCTGTATGACATTTTGAGGGTTGCTTCAAACCCAGTAAAATATGGCACCTACTACCTTCCCTTTAAGTCATCAAAAGTCTGTGGACATCTAAGAAGAAATACAGATTAGGACGAGTAAACCTTTATGGGGCAAAGATTCACTTTGTGAGCATAGACCATTAATAAGAAACATACTTTATCCCCAGAACTCTACCCTCAGTTATTGCAAAAACGTATTTTAGAGTATTCTGTCACTAACCAGCCGTGTGACCTGCAGCAAGTGTTCATCTTGCTGAGCCATTTTAGTTACCATAAGTGGACTTAACAATTATACATGAGAAATGTTGTGAGAATTGAATTAGAAGTTGTATAAGGGCCAAGGGAAGAGTCTAGGACAGAGTTGGCACTCAAATTATGTTGTCTCCCAAAGGTACAAAACAAGTTGCATACTGACGATTACAGTCATCATGGATATGTCTGTATATGCATGTGTATATATCTATCTATGTATATCTATGTATAGAATATCTATCACTGAAAGTATTGAATCAACTTAGGAGAAATCAAAGGACACAGCATCTAATCCCAGAAATGTCCAGGGGCAAAGAACTGTAGTAAAACATTTTGTTAAATAGGCTCTGTAAGTGTCTATTAGAATCAAGCAGATTCAGGCTCTCCTCTTGGCACCTGCATAACATCCAAGATACAAAATTCTGCTCCAACTCATTCTTTAGTGAATCTTGCCTGAACCTTAGACTCCCTCAGTTCTTCCTGGTACAGACCATGATGCACCCTGCACTTTGCAGTTGCAGAATGCATCAAAGTTACTGATCGTGTACTTAATCTGAATAATTACTTGCTTCTTCCATTGGCTGTAAGCCCTGTGAGAGTGAGCAGAGTTCTGAAATCCCTCTGTCTTCAATCGCTTTTGGCCTTTGGGTCTCTCACTGTAACACACTTCTCCCAGGGACATTCTCCATGTCTCTACTGACATCTCAGACTTTAACATACACCAAAATCATTCAAGGGCCTTGTTTAAACACAGTTTGCTGGACTCTTTTCTGCTTTGACCCCAAATCAGCTTCATGGGTGATGCTATCATTGCTATTGCAGGAACCACACTTTAACATGTCTAGAGGCTGTACAGATACCTAGTTCCACTGTGGGGAAATAACACATTTTTCAAAGCACCACCAGCCAGTTTTAACCAAACTGTGATGCCTATGGTGAAGTCTCTGTAGAATGTTGCTGCTGCTTCTCACGTGTAGCTGTCTTAGGTAGTACAAATAATGAAAATAATAACAATAGAAATTACATTTTTAGACAATGGAGAAACCAACCATTTATTGAACACTGGTAATTGCTAGACATTGCTGAGGCTCCTGACATTGATGACCCCTCGTTTGCATGGTGTACATGTACTATCACCTTACTAGATTACAAGCTCCCAGGGATAAACAGATGGAGCCTTTATAACCCTCAGTGCATCTAGCACAGAGCTCCCTTTATAACAGATGTTCAGGAGAGTTCTACCAAACGAAAGAGTGAATAGTGTATTGAAAGTTTAAAATAAATAAATGACACTCATTTTTATAAGATTTTTATAAGCCACGGAAGAATATTACATGGGAGCAACCATGCAGTAGAGTTGTATATTGAATGTCTACAATGGGTGAGGTTTTATATAAGGTTGTATTTTATATCAATTTTAATCTGTAATCTAGGAAAAGGAATAAGACGAATCCATAAATAATTACATCTCAACATGAACATAAAATAAAACAATACCAACAAATTGCTGTGGGAGTCACAGCTTAATATTAGGAAGATGGACCAGGAATAGTACATTGAAAAATCTCCTTGTGTCTTTATGAAAACTTTCATGGTTTCTGTTTTCATTTTTAGGAATTCTAGAATTTTAAAGGTGAGAGGTAGCCTTAAGTGAACTGTTATCTAACCCTTTGATTTATGGATGACGAATCTGAAGTCCTACAAAAAGTAAAGACCCGAAGAGCACACAGTGGAAACCCACCTCACTTGAACGCGGTGACAGTGGTAGCATATGAAAATGTTCTCCATATAGACACTACTGGTCAGTGTTATACAGGAAGATCCAGAAATGCATATTTATATTGATTTAATTTTTTAATTGTACTTTTACTCTTTCAGGACTGAAATCAGATTGATTTAGAGTTAGAAGTTCTTTAAAGATCCACCTTTTTCATAAAAATTGAAAATGTATTGCGAATGTTAAAAGCTCTGCAAGGTGGTATAACTTGCTCTAGACATAAATATAATTTTTCTTTTTTCTTTTTCTGTACTTTTGGCAGAATCATTTCCTTTCTGCATATACCTGTTTATACCTTTATATAGAAACAGAATTTCAGACGCATTTATCTACTTTTGAGGAAGAAAAAATTGCACTGGGAGATTATGAAATGCAGTATTTTTGGAGCTTAGTTAAATAGGTATATTTTTAAAGTAGAATATGAGGCATCCCTTTAGAGTGGGTTTTCCTAAACATATCCTAACCTGTGGTATAAACCAGAGGATACACTGCAAAAGTTTATGAAGGTTCATTTATTCTAGACTCCTCCCTTACTGAGTTATACCACGGGTTTATCACAACTTGAAATAGGCCTTTAAGATCATGGGTCAACAGAAGAGAAGGAAAAACACCAGAGTCTGACTGTTCATAGAAGGAATATGGTAGCAAACAAAAGATTCAAACCAAAAAGACAAAGAAAGACAAATGTTATCTGTGTGTGTGTGTGTGTGTGTGTGTGTATGCATGCGTGTGTGTGGTATTTGGTTGTTGTTGTTTTGCTTTTTTTTGTTTATTTTTTGAGACAGAGTCTTGCTCTATTGCTCTATGTCCCAGGCTGCAGTGTAGTGGCACGATATTGGCTCACTGCAACCTCTGCCTCTGCCTCCCGGGTTCAAGCACTGCTCATGCCTCTGCCTCCTGAGTAGCTGGGATTACAGGCTCCTGCCACCAAGCCTGGCTAAGTTTTTTTTGTATTTTTAGTAGATATGGGGTTTCACCATGTTGTCCAGGCTGGTCTTGAACTCCTGACCTCAGGTGATCCACCTGCCTTGGCCTCCCAAAGTGCTAGGATTGCAGTTATGAGCCACCACTGGTCTTGAACTCCTGAACTCAGGTGATCCACCTGCCTTGGCCTCCCAAAGTGCTGAGATTACAGGTATGAGCCACTGCACCCAGCCCAAAAAGAGAAATACTGTCTATGAAGCTGAAGAAGAAATGATTCTGAAGATGATAATCATATTTTTCCTGCAGTTTACCTCTTCAGGTGTTACTTTGAACATCAATATCAATTGGTGAATTTGCCTTATTGGGAGAAACATTACAGATACAGCTCATACCTTTATAGCTCCACATCAAAAACACCATTTAAGGTCCATGAAGTCCTGTATAATGTGGACCCACCTTTCAGGATGAAAACTGACTCCAGAAATAGGCAAATATTAATGATTTGGGGATCATCAAGAGTCCTTGACTCCCCCTAAATGTATTACTTTCAATTAGCTACAATGCTGACCTCCAAATCTACTTGGCTTCCTAATTCTACCATTAGTCATTCATTTCAGTTAGGTATTAACCATCAAAGGTCACCATTAAAATGTACACATGCTATGTGGAAGGGGAATGTGGAACATTAACATCCATTTACACATTTGCCTGGATTTATTAGGCTCGTAAGCTGTCACTTGAGAGCACAGGCTACAAGAAACAGAATGCACAGAACAGGTAAGTCAGACTGGGGAGGCTGGGGGTCAGAGAGAGGGAGGGAGAGAAGGAAAAGGACAATAGAGTTAATGGAATATATGCAAATATCAAATGGGGCAGCCTGCAACTTGGCTACTGTAAACCCTAGCAGGAAATATGCAGGGAAAGATTGGCAAATGAAATAAATTGCAATAGGCTGGGTGTACTGTTGAAGCACACCAATCTCAAGAGACTCACTTCATTTTATTTTTTACTTGTAATTAGTGGGGTAAATACACAAATTGGGACCTTAGGACTCAAAAAATCAAAGGTTCTAGGGATGCTTCACCAGGGTTTAGATTTCAACTGTGCATTTATTTGTAAATTAAGGTGTGTGCAATATATCCATTAGGTTGAATGCAAGACTACGGGCAGAAATCTGAACTCAAGTAATTTAATCTTTCTGCCTCATTTTATCCATCTGGAAAAAAAAATAGCTATAGCTATTTCCTACCAATTCTCACAGGGTTGGTACAAGATTTAAATGAGCTTTGCAATCTTTTTTGAGATTCTCTAGAAGCTGCTTGCAATATATCAAAGTATTTAAACTGTGTTCCCCATTGTATCAATTCAAAGTACTTGTCAGCACCCCATGAATGTTTTACTAAGGTCACTTGAAGGAAACACACTTATTCCAGGTTTCTATTTTCCACTCTAATCTATACAGAGCAAAGTTTTTGATCCTATCAGCTGTTTGATCTTGTCAGTTATAATCAAGGAGTTTCCAATAAAAAGAAAGAAAGGGCTATGTACTCGTAGAGACTTTCAAAAGCACTGCGCTAAGAACCTGGGGACTGAGGTTCTAGCCCCCTCATTTTCGACTGCCTGGGGCCACTGAGCAAGACCCTAAGACTCCCTTCCCAGTGAGATGGGGAAACATAATTTGGCCTGTGCCCAACTCTCCCATCTTCTCAGATACTACTGTTCGTCTCACTCACAGTGCCCTTGCCCTGCAGGCCTTCTTTCTGTTCCTCAAACACTCAAGCTACTTTTAGCTTTAGGGTCTTTGCACCTGCTATTCACACAGCCTGGTGCATTCCTCTGTCAGATCTTGGCCTAACTGACTCTTTCTTCTTGTTCAAGTTCAGCTAAAAAGTCCTCTTTTCTGAAGCGATTCCCCTGACTGCCCACCCCACTGCCAGGTTTTATTTGTTTCCCATCACCACGCCCTGCTTTTACTGCTTTCATAATCTTCAGCTGCCATTGGATATGATCTTACTTATTCATTTAGTTACTGCCAATTCCCACTGGAATAGAACCTCCATGAAAGCAGGGGCCCCATCTGTGTTGTTAAAAGTTAAAAATCTAGCACTAAAAACAAAACCACATACGCAAAGCAACCTGGACACATCTTTCCCCTAGGCAAATATTTCTGGAAGAAATTAATGAAGTATCTTGGCACTGAGAGTTAAGTCGCAGAGTTGTTTTGTTTTGTTTTGTTTGTTTGTTTGATTTTGCAACTGCGTTCCTAACTAGATCTGTGACTTTAGTCTAGCTCATTAATGCTGTGAGTGTGGATTCTTTATGGTAAGAAATGGATGCATGAGGCATAAGTGCTTCTGCTCTGCCCTGCTGCACCCATGATGGGCATCTTTAGTTGTCGCTCTTTCCCACAGAGCCAGATGGACCTCATATTGTTTATTAACACAACACTCCAAGCAGCCAATCTTAGGAGTTTATAGACGGCATTGAAGATAAAAACCTTTCTGCTTCCCCTTCATTAGATGATCTCTAGCGATCCTTTCAGGCTCTGCTCTACTATCTAAGACCAGAACCAAAGATAATAGGTTGAAAGTTTCTCAAGTTAAATCAAAAGTGCCCAAATATTAGGTCCACGTATCACACCTAGACAGAGGGCAGCAAGAGGTACCGCCACGGAATCTAAATCACAAGACCCTAAGATGGCATTAATGTCTCAGAAAGACAACTCTTGATGACTAACTACTTATTTTCCTCTTCTGAATTTCTAGAAAGGCTAGATAAGATTTTCCAACATTTTGAGGAACAGCAAGCTTTACTTTTGTGATTTTCCTCGATACAGACTTCAGAGGTTACAGTCAGTGGGACTCAGCTGGTGTCCAATTAATAAGAATTTCCATATTCATTCCCACTTCCCTTCCTCTCCCACAGTCTCCTCATTGTTTCCAGCCTCACTATCTCTCAGTGAAGCTTTTCCAGGATGGCTTTTATTTAGCTTTTTCTAGTTCGGCCTTTTCCCAATTTTTCCTTCACACACACAAGACTGCAGTTTATAAAACAAAATTTCTACATTTCCAATCATATCACTCCCCTACCAAAAATCTTTCAATGGCTTTCTTTCCCTTTCAAGGAATCATCTACACTCTTTAACCTGATTTGCAGAGTCCTTCTTAACCTGGGCATCTATGGCATGCACCTTTCTCTTCACCATCCTGCCTAGCCTACCTGTCCTCCGTGGCTCACTTCTCTTTCTCTGTGTTCCGTGTTCTCTATCCCACCCTAGATGGCTTGGCTCTGCCTATGAGGCTTGACTCCTACATCTCTTCCCCTGAAGATCCTCTCTATCTCCAGGCCCCATTCCCAGTTTGGGATGGAGGTCCCTCGATGCAAACATAATACCCTATATCTACACTGATCACATTTCTTGTCACATTACCTTGTATCATATTTCACATTCTCTCTTCCACCAGACAGGGTTCTTAGAGAACAGACATGCTGGGTGATTCATCTCTGCCTCCTCCATGACCAGCACAGTGGTCATCCACAAAGCAGCTTGCTATGGTTTCAAGGTGCCCTCTCCAAATTCAGGTGCCAAAATAATAGACAACGTGATGATATTAAGAGCCGGGGCCTTTAATAAGTGCTTAGGTCATGAGGTCACCTCCCCTCAGGAGTACGATTAGGGCCCTTATAGAAGAGGCTTCACACATTGCAGCTTCAGTCAGGGTTGGCCCTCCTACCTTCCACCAAGTGAGGACGTAGCGCTCCTCCCCTGCAGAGGATGAAGCCCTCACCAAACAACTGAACCTCCTAGCACTTTGATCCTAGACTTTTCAGCCTCCAGAACTGTGAAAAGTAAATTTCTGTTTTTTATATGCTATCCAATCTCAGGTGTTTGATTAGAGCAGGAAAAAATGGACTAAACACGGATTACTAGTAATTTTTTTTTTTTTGAAATGGGGTCTTGCTTTGTTGCCCAGGTGGGAGTGCAGTGGTGTGATCTCAGCTCACTGCAAGCTCCGCCTCCCAGGTCCATGCCATTCTCCTGCCTCAGCCTCCCAAGTAGCTGGGATTACAGGCTCCCACCACCGTGCCCAGCTAATTTTTTGTATTTTTAGTAGAGACAAGGTTTCACCGTGTTAGCCAGGATGGTCTCGATCTCCTGACCTCGTGATCCACCCGCCTCGGTCTCCCAAAGTGCTGGGATTACAGGTGTGAGCCACCACACCCGGTCGATTACTAGTAAATTTTAAAAATGTGACCTAGTTCCTGCTTTGAGGGTCTGCACATCTCTGAACTTTTTCTTTCTCCTTCCATTAAATCACCACTACATAGAGTGCTGAATACCTATTATACACTCAGTCTGAGTTTTAAATGTGTGATTTTTATTATAAAATACTTTCAAAGTTATGTTGCAGGCAATTTTTTACATACTTTAGTAATATTAACTAATTGTATCTGTATTTGAAATAAGTACTACTAATGTCATCATTTCTATAGATGAGGAAACTGAGGCAGAAAGGGACCAAGTAACTTGTCCAGGGTGACACAGTTAACAGGGGGTGAAGTGGGGATGTGACCCAGATGGTTCTTAGAATGGAAGCATCCATGGATAGACACAGGAACAATCCCTGGTTGAATCTCCTGATTGCTGTATTTGGTAGAACCAATTATTAGAACTAGCCAAGTCTTTGTCAGCTTTTTCTACCTTCACAATCAAAAAGCCTTCCCTATAAATACTATTTCCTGAAGTCCTTCTTAAGAATAAACAGGGGAAGGATGAACACTCACTCCCCAAGAAAGGGTGGGAGAAGACAAAGCAAGATACACACAACTCCGTACTGCCCTTGCTAGACAACATCTGCTCCCCTCCCTCCCACTTCACTTGTGATATATTGGAACATAAGCAGCATTGATACTTATGAGAAAAATTACAGTCATCAAGGTTATCTCCCCAAGAAGCAACTCTCTTTCTTTATTAATATGCTTTGGATTGTTGCAACACAACGAAGCCAAAAATAAGTTTTCTTTGATCAATAAATTGTAGGCTGAGAAAGAAAATACTAATTTTCCATTTCTTTGAGACCCAGCACTAATACATAACCGAGCTTTCCAAAAGGGTTCTCAGAAACCTGATATAGAATTATCTGAAATTACACTTGACTATCCCTACGAGATTGTTCTGTTCTCTGCCACTTTAGAGGGGTGTCTTCTGGACTTGGCAAGCATTTTTTATAGGATTCTTTGTGTACAGATATATTTTTCTATTTCAGTGCAAGCTGGGTAAAGAAAGCATAATTCATCTCTAAGTCCGTCTCTAAGAGAAAGATTGTTGAGTCCTCTCTCTCCTCTGTCAGTTTTAGGCATCAAAACATGCCTCTTTCACTCCAAGAGAAACTTCGTTTTTCATCTAATATAGAAAGGAATATCAGGGCTTTCTTTTCATGCAATAAAATGTATAGAATATCAAATAGCCTACAAACTGGAAGAATACTATGAATAACTATGAATAGTCACGATAAAATAACAGCAACTATACTGGAGGCTCATTCAATCATATAAAAGAAAATACATTTTTTAAAATCAAAGAAGTAGCATTGGATAGTAGAAAGAAGTATATAGAGGCTTAAACCTAGGATTAGAACTGTGGTGTTTCCTTTGCCCGTGGTGCGGATGACTCGTTTGACCTCTCAAGACTTCCTTGGTTGCCTAACTTCTAAAATTATGGTTCTCCACCAGGGTTGATTTTTGTCTCATGGGGACATTCGGCAGTTTTGGACACGTATTCACAACGGGGTGGAGGAGGGGGAGGGGATGATCCTGGTAGTGGATAGAGGCCATGAATGCTGCCAAACATCATATAAGCCGTGAGATACTTCCCCACAACAAAGAATTACCTGCCTTACAATGGTAATCATGCTGACGTTGAGAAAACCTGCTTTAAAATCTGTAGGTGATGACCTCTAAAGAGCCTATCATCTTTGTGATCCCAAGAGGTAAGGTCTAAACACCAGACCTATCCAACTTTTCTAATTTCCACAAGCACCAGGGAGTTTGGCTTTTCTCATGTCCCCCGCTATGTTTTTATGTTTAGGCTTCGTAACCCCTATCAGGAAAGGTCACAGCAAAGATTTAACTGATTCAGTGAATTACTTAACAGATATTTATTGAGAGTCTTCAATGTCTGATTCATTTTTGCAAGGCCTTACATATACCACCATGAGCAGCTGAGGTAGCACTTAGAAGCATTCCTGAGTTCCCATCTGCAGTATCTTTAAAACAAATTTCTGGATTTAGAGGGTTAAATTCTTCAAGTACCATGAACTGCATTTGAATAACGAAAACTGATTCATCACCATGCATACTACAATAGTTATCAAATAAAACATTCTGGTGGCAAACTTTAAATTCTTAGTAATTTCAAAGACAAGATAGCCTGAACATTTGTTTTCCCAGACACATGTTGTGAAATTAATTACAGTACAATAAAGTCTTCTAATGTCAGGCTAATTGAAAGGCCAGATGAGTGGAAAGAAATTTTTGAGTTATTATATATCTGAAGGCAGTAGTTCTGTGTTATTTCACATTCCCAAAGCACTTTTTTTTTTTCCCAGTACTGAAACAAGTATCTACTGCTCATTATTTTACTCACCTCATAAGTGAGGAAATTGAGATTCGGAGACAGGATACCCTGAGCCAAGCTACCCAAAGGTTGGAGTGAAGGACTACTTTAATGATTCAATCCAAATGATTTATAACTATTGTACCAAAGCACCAGCTCAACCAATGGCCCTGTGACAGTCACTGAAATGTACCACTCATATCTTCCACTGCAGGGCGCAACATTCCGAGCTGCTGTCTCCCTGGGCCCACTACAACATTCATACAGAAGTCTTGCTTCTTCTGGAATGTTCCCAGCCAAAGACTGTGCAGGCCCCTTGCTGTGGGACATGGGTGTCCTCCAACAGATAACTTTGGCTGGGGGACTCTGCAACAGCCTGGCCCAAACTTTCTTGGAACTGTACTGCAATCTGAGACTTGCTCCTTAATCTGCCTTCCTTCCTCTCCTTCTGTCACAGGTGACAGACCTACATTATGGTCTGAAAGCTTTCCTTGCTACGCCTACTTCCTTCTGTTTATCCTTCAAAGTCCTTTCCCGCAATAAATTTCTTGCATGTACAATCCCATTTTGGCATCTGCTTCTCAAAGAATTTGAACTAACCTAGGGCTTTTCTGTCCCAGGCAGAAATAAACATTCTCAGAGAGCTTACCATGTGCCAGACAGTATGCAAATTATTTTAAAACTGTCTCTGTTAATTCTCACAACAGTCCTATTAGGTGTGAGTGTGTCATTATTCCAATCTCTGAGCTGGAGGAATCCCTCAAAATCTCTTAGTTATTTCCCAGCAACCGAGGCTTCAAACGTAGAGGGTCTGATACTATAGACCCAAGTTCTCTTAACCACTATTTTCTATTGTCCAAACCAAGTTTATTTACTAAAGGTAAGCATCGCTACTAAAGCCTATTTAAATTCATCCCCCAATTAAAATTCTTTTTTTTCCCCAACATTGCTTAAGCTATTTTTTCTTACACTATAATTTATTTTCTATTTTTAAACTTAGTTTTAGATTCCCAAATAATGCGTGGACATGTTCTTATTGTAACAGAATCAAACAATACAGAGGCAGAAATACTATTTATAACCAGCTAACTACTGACCATAGCTTTTGAGGAGGTGAATTTCAACGAGTAGTTCTTTAACTGAATTTGTTTTTTATTCAAAATGAGTCAAGTTTAGTGATATTTGAAGTTGTGATTTGAATCTTGATGTTTGGCTGATAATAAATGATGAAGCCCTGAGGGACTGTGGGTGCCCTGGATTTTAAGGAGAAAACCCAGAGGAAAATGCAGCCCTTGATATCAAGAATAAATGCACACAACTGCAGCAAGGAGCCAATCTTTTAAAGGAGATGAAATGTCAACGCAGGTGCCCTCAGAATATTTTTTTAAAGCTGGAGTGGAAATTTCTCCCCTCTCAGAAATCATTTTGTAGACACGGCGACTAGCCCAGCCTCTTGAATTAGACACCTACAACCAGCCCCGGTTGCCTAACTTCTTCGGAGTCTCCTTCCTGTGATCTTTCCTTTATTGTGCAAATTCAACTTTGGTCACCTACACACTCTTCTGTAACAAAAGTTTCTTATTTTTAAACGTATGATCTTGGATCTCAGCTTCAAGGTCTTCCTGGAGTTTAGCAGGGATGACTTTGTTATTTGCAAATCCAGGTTGACTCCTGTACTCTCACCTGATGCTAATGCCCTTTACTTCTCATTCAAAGTTTTAGAATATCTTCTCTCAGCAAACAGAGTAAGGCAGCATCCCCTTCTCCACTGCCACATTTCAACCTGATCTTTTCACTCTCTCTGTCAAATTCAAATGTCACTCCACTATTCGTGTGTGTGTGGAGGATTCTAATATACGCCTCTTTGGCTTCTTTCAAAATTGCTTCAATTCCTCTGAAGTCAAAGGCCTTTTCAAGTTTTGGAAATTATCTATGGAATCCATTAACATGACTTACTCAGTACACAACACACATGCTGTTGAGGGTTCAAGAGAAAAGAGAGAAGGTAAAGTTTTTAAAAAAAGAAAGCAAATAAAGATTTATTTTTTAAAAAAGCAAAAAATAAAAATCAAAGGAAGATTGAATGAGTACTTTTTTCATGAAAAATTCTAACACATGTGGGTAAGACCTCTGAATAATTAATTGTTCCTTCTTGTAGAGACAAATTCTCATAGTTAATTTTAACTGATATCTCTTCTAGGAGATGACAGTGATTATTTTCCTGATAATACAAGTGAAACTTCAGTAAATTTAGCTCTTGCAAGTGAGTTTTTAATTCTAAGAATTGGCTGAATTAACTCTTTCCAATTTTTCACAAATAAATTAAAATCTGGTTAGATCCACCTTTCCTGCTGTAAAAATAAAGCAATAATTTAAAGCCATGTTTTTAAAGATTGCTTATAGCTACGGGAAACACTCAAAGTGTTATTGAATGAAAAGGGCAGGATTCAATACTCTATATATACTATAAACTCAATTTTTCAATGTGGATGAATGCATGAGAGACAGAAGAAAAACATTTGATGGAAAACCAAAAACCAAAATGGTCTTTCTGAAAATCGATGTGGCTCTTTTGGTGGTTGATTGGGGAAGGGAAGAGTCATAACACTGAAAAATTGAGGTCCATTGTTTAGTTCTAAGGAAGGCTGCAGGTCATCCCTCTTCTGGCCACACCCTTGAGAGGAGCAAGGTGGAGACCTCAGCTTGCTCTAATGTACTCTTTGCATATACTGATTTTTACAACACTATGCCACATCAAGCTTGTGAACAAAACTGACAGTTGTGCGCAAGTTTTATTCTCACCATCTTTGAACTCATTCCTCGTCTTCTAGGACTAAGGATCAGACAGTTAACAGTGGTTATCTTTGGATGGGAAGAGGGAAAGTACCCCCTTATATTTTATAAATTTTCTGTGCATATGTATTCCTTTTGTCATCAAAATATCATAAGGTAAAATAAAATATTACAGAAATTTTACATAAAGTTAGAGGAGTTTGACATTTCCCATGTATTTAACTTTTTTTTTTTTTTTTGAGACAGGATCTCACTCTGTTGCCCAGGCTGAAGTACTGTGGTATGATCATGGCTCACAGCAGTGTCAGCCTCCCAAGCTCAGGTAATCCTCCCATCTCAGCCTCCCAAGTAGCTGGGACTACAGGTGCATGCAACCATGCCCAGTTAATTTTTTGTATTTTTTTGTAGAGATGGGATTTCACTATGTTGCCCAGGCTGGTTTTGAATTCCTAGGCTCAAGTAATCCGCCTTCCTCAGCCTCCCAAAGTGCTGCTATTACAGGTGTGAACACCTCTCCAAGCCTTATTTAACATTTTCAAAGCGTGAATAGTCTAAGCCTTCAGGGCAATCCAAGAGACAGACACAAAACAAGGACCCCGGCTCTGTCATTGCTTTTACATGTGATTCCCTTTGCAGCTCTCACCTCTTTTCTCTCAAATAACTAGATTATATCATTAAACTCCCCTCTTTAGTAATTCTCCATCCTCAGTTAACATTTTGAGTCCCTGGTCAATAACTTAACTCTAAGGCAGTGACCTGGCTCCTGTTTCCCACTCCCTTTGATTCCAACACATTCCTACCTGAAACTGCATTTTTGTCAGCTCACCTAATGCTGGTTCCAACTCCCTTATATACACATCTCTTTTAAAGTATGAGGATTTAAAAGTATAGACAGTGTTTTCCAAAGAGCATTATCTTTCTCTCTCACTTCTACCCTTACTATGATGTGCCAATTTGATTATGATGCACTTGGAAAGAGGCCATTGTCATGATGTTCTATCTATTTGGCCCACATCTCTTGATGCCACACCTCTACTCTAATTGCTCCATTCATACTGTGAATTTTCCAATATTCCTTTAGGAAAGCTCCCTGGAATTTCAGAAGAGCAGCATGATGCCAGATTGTATGGATTGGAACACTGTCAATTCGTGAGATTCAACTGGCAATATTAAAGAATTAATTATAATGAAAATGCAAAGAAACAGAATTTCAGTGAATTCCATCTGGGAACAGTCTTTTCATAGGCCTCATATAATTTTTTGATCCAACTTAGTCTCCTATTTTTCTCTTTTGTTCTTGTAATGTGAAATATCAAATACTATGAGATAGTGGACCTAAAAATTTGATACAGGCTATTGTCAGATTTCAACTTATTCTCAAAACAATTTATTACCCCAAAAAGGTGACTATGTATCTAGCCTACATTTCATATTTACATGAACCTTTTCCCCCCAAAAGCCTGCCTTATATCTCAATTACTCTAAGATGTTGTTACATAGAGAAGGACTGAATATGACTCAATAGGAAACAGCTGAAAATCTGCACATCTTCTATTGAATTAAAACAGCGATTAATCTCAGTGGGAAGAATCCATTTCCATTTACCACAGTGTGTGAAAAGGAGAAAGACGGTGGTATTCATGCCCTGCCAAACAAAATTCTTTGCTCTTTACCTGAATGATTTTTTGGGTTCATTGGCTCATCTCTCATGTTTAGGAACAATGATGAAGTTGTTGCCAGGAAAACAGCTTCTGTGTGTCGTATATGGATTAGCCTCCTCTTTGCCCTGCAAGTTCACTGTCAATCATTTTAATGTCCCAGCCTAACATACATTTTGGAGTGTGTATTTTGGTGTCAGCTCACAATATGGCAGAATAAAGAAAAAAGTGACAAGGGAATTGATATCCAGTTGATGTCGAGGCATGCAAACATATGGCCAAGTGAACAAATTAATAAATCGAATGCAGAAATTAGGGAACACATTATTTCTATTAAGTAATTTGGATGAGGCATAATAGGAGGGAATGAAAACTATAAGAAAGGACATGCTGCAGACAGATTCAGTCAATAATTTTATTGTACTAGTGTGTAAAACAGTCTTACAAAATTATCACACCTTACCTACTATAAACAGATTATATCTGAACATAAAGATTTATTCAAAATGTCTGTGTTTCAGGATTTCTGTGACATAAAGAGACAGAACTAAAGTACAAAAATTTGCATTTGTTGTTTGGAGTGTAAGCTGTGTATATGTTTTAATAAAAACAACATTAAATGTGAACACTAAACAAACAGCAGATGACAAACCTGAACCTAGAGAAGGGACTTGGAGAATCTCTTATTTACAGAAAATGACTGTGAATTCCTGTTGATTTTCTTTGTGCAACATGCGCTTCCTATGTGCAACACAGACCTTTGGATTTAGCTGACACTATAGAATATCATTTTATTATTATTTTTTACTCTTGGTATTTTAATGAATAAACCAGATTTGCGAACAATAACCATATCAGTGAACAAAAGAATTATAGATACAGACTAAAACTCAACTACTTACATGCATCAGTAGTTAAAACTGGCATCACTAAGACCTTGCTCAAGGTCCAATTGTAATATTTTGATCTCTGGGTTATTAAAGAACTACAGCAAACCCATTTATTGATTTTATTCATAAATGGAAACAGTACCAGGTAACTATAGCTAAATAAAACAAAATATAAAGGGATGTTTGCAGAATCATTCCTTCAAAGGAATTTAAAGTAATATAATGTATTTAAAATATTCTGTGAAAATATAAATTCAGTGCTTTTTGTTAGTCAAAACTCTTTATTTCTTTGCATCTTCCCCAAAGAAGCTCATTCAAGGAGTTACTCATTTTGAGAAAGAAAGAGAGAGAGAGAACTCAAAATAATCCATGCTGGAGCAAAACAACCAATCAAAGGAAAGAATGCATTTGCCTATCACATTTCTGTCTTTTTCTAACAATGAATGCAAGTACAAGTTCTCAAATACTGAAAAATGAGTGCATGAGAAATGACCATGCACAAATTTTCCATTATGTACATGTCTCTTGCCTTTTTCTGAGTCTCCAAAAATGTTTTCATTATAAGGAAACAAAACACTGTAGTTTTAGCTCACCAGGACTGAGATTTAAAACAGTGAAGATCCCACATAACAGAATAAGATTAGGCAATGTCCAAGGCAATGAAGCTGGTGAGTGACAGACATGGAGTCCAGTTCTTCTTCCAATGTATTCTGGAAATATTTTTGCTGTGATGTAGTTACTACCCAATCAATTAACTGTATATTCTAGGAATACATATGCTGAATGCCTACAATATGTACATTGGCTCATAATATAATTAGATTAAATGAGTTCTGGCATTGCCAGAGAACTAGGGGGTGGGAAGGGACTTTTAAAACTTTGGTTCATCATTGACTGCTATGAATCCACTCAAGATAAGATGACTTTGAATGGCGGCGCACCTACATATATCTCTTCTTTGTCCTTTTTATCTCTGACAAATGGAACCCCACTCTCTTTGTTAGAGGAGCATGCCTCCAGCCCTCGTACGTTGTCATCCCCTAGTACACAAGACTAGGGATGAAAAAGGTAAACAAAAACTGTTTTATTTTATCTGATATATCAAATCTAAAACTTAAATTGTTTGAGATTTATCACCAGATTCAGTGGTAGACAATTTGACATAAAAAGGATTAGCCAAAGGGCAAAGATGCAATAATCACTTCTCTGTTGGGAGCTCTCGGCCTCCCCACCTCTGCACCCTGCCTTGCCAGATGCTGGTTAGGTATCCTGGTAAGGGCAAAAGAAATTGACAGGAGACAACTTAGAAAGTTACTACATTCAGGAGCATATAAAGTTCTTTATTTAAGCCACTCTGAAAGCCCAAGAAAATAAGACTTTTCTAATTTCATGGCATGAGATTGCACCATATGGCCAATAAAATTCTCAAATATTCTTCCAGCCAAAAGATTTCTGCCTCCATTTCCATTACTCCAAGGCCCTAAGGACCACACTTGAGATAGGGATGGGGAACATAATAGTTACTAACATCATATGTCAAAATTGGGGAAATTCTGGTACCATAATGAAACATTGAAAAACCAAAGAATGGATGTTCCATTCACTTTTTTCATTAGGATGAACGTGAGAAGTGAGTTGTATTTAAAAGGTTTATAGCATTTGAATTTGGGTAAGCCAACTTTCATAAATAATGTTATATTTGTGTTCTATGCTCAGGACTGCTCTTTAATTTTTTTAAATAAAATATGAACTTTCTGCTGTATGCAAAATTGGTCCATATATGGCTAATACAGAGAAACAAATAATAGTTTCAGAAATCTTTTAAGCTGAGCCAAAACTACTTATTCTTGGTGAACATTTCATTACTCGGCATCCATTTTATCAAATGGGAGCTGTTCAGTTATAATTAGTTCTTGGGGGTTCTGTCCTCTTTACTTAACAAAAAAAAAAAAAGCTTTTAAAAGGGTTCTATTTGCCCATAAGGTCTAACTGTATTAAACAGTTAGTGCCTTACCATTTTCTAATATACAGTAAAAATACCATAAAGTTTTGCAATTAGTTAAAAAGTCAAAAACTCAGCAAGAAGTCCAGTTTTTCCTCTCAACTATCCGTTAATGAAGGTTTCAACGTTAATTGCCTTTTCATTAAAAAGTCCTTAAAATCCTTCTGTACAAAATCAAATTAGCTACTAAGCTTTGGAACAATCTCTGTAATTCTGTTGTGGACTCCCCAGTTCATTATTTGGATTGGTAAGATTAAAGAGAAAGCGTGTGCCTTTCAGATACTCCAAAAGACTGACTTTCAATTTTTTTGAGTTATTTTGGAGCTCTTTTATTCAGGCCTTCACTGAAAAAAAGTCATATTAGGCAGAATCCCATTATCATGAGTACTGATTTAAAAATGGCCACAGTGTCGTAGAGTTATGCCCATGTCCCCTAAGTCTTGCCTGTGGGAACGGTGCTTTTGTGTATTTGTTGCTGCAAGGATGAGAACCTACTCGTTCAAGGCACGAGGCACCTAGTATTATTCTTGTTCAGGACAAGGACTTCATCTCTGACTAAACTCTGGGAATCCCTGGCAAATTACTGATGAAACAGCAGATTTTCTGTCTAATGAGGATAGTTACTGTGTAATGCTACTGGATTAAAAATGGGGCAATGCAAGTAGGGCATGTAGCACAGTGCAAGGCCCTGTGCTGGCTTTTGTGGGAAAGGCAAATATAAACCTTGCATTCAAAATATCCACAGTGGCCAGGCACGGTGGCTCACGCCTGTAATCCCAGCACTTTGGGAGGCCAAAGTGGGTGGATCACCTGAGATCAGGAGTTCGAGACCAGCCTGGTCAACATGGTAAAACCCCATCTCCATTAAAAATACAAAAACTAGCAGGCATGGTGGCACGTGCCTGTAATCCCAGCTACTTGGGACGCTGAGGCATGAGAATCGCTTGAACCTGGGAGGCGGAGGTTGCAGTGAGTCAAGATGGAACCACTGCACTCTAGCCTGGGTGACAGAGCGAGACTATGTCTTAGTAAAACAAAACAAAAACAAAATACTTACAGTCAGGTAAGAGAGAAATAATGTGTATGGATGATTACAACAAAAGCAGAGAGAACAAGGGGTCTTAAATAATATCCAGAAGTGAAGAGAGAGGAAAGGATAAGGGTAAATAAAGAACAGAAACAAATATCCATTGGCTGCCTCTGTGGGCCGAGTCTGATGCTGGGTATTTTTGAATAATTTTACATAAAGACAAGATTGGGCTATCCAGGAAAGCTCTGCAGAACTTGCTATTGTGAACTGGATGTCTTGTGGCTGAATCAGATTTGAACATTTTTATGTGAATATGGCTTAAGGGTACAGACTTTTGAGATAAGCAAGGATTTGAATTTTTACTTTACATTGGACAAATTATTTTCCCTCTCCAAGCCTCAGTATTCTCACTAGAATATGTAAGTGGTAATACCTATTCCTCCAGATGTCTCCAAATTTTTTTATTTAACTGAGATAATTTATGCACACCTTAGCCCCAAACCAGACACATTTCCAAAAACTCTTACCTAGGAGAAGTGAGAGGAACCAGATTTGGACTTTATTTGTCAAATTTCATCCCAACGCATTATTTTGAAGATTAAGAAAATTTAGCCATTTTATCTATATATCATAGCAATCATAGAAATACAATGATAACCCTCTAAATCTTTCTTCCTTTCTCTAGCATCTCTCCTGGACTCAGGATCCATATTTATAACACACTTGTTTATTGATTCTATAGTCACATTCTTTACATTCAAAACCAAATATACCTACTCTACCACCTACAACTTGTTTATTTATTTTCTTTCTTTCTAACTTTTTTTTTTTTTTTAAGATGTAGTTTCCCTCTTGTTGCCCAGACAGGAGCGCAATGGTGCAATCTCAGCCGAGTGAAACCTCTGCCTCCCTGGTTCAAGCAATTCTCCTGCCTCAGCCTACTGAGTTAGCTGGGATTACAGGCATGCACCACCATGCCTGGCTAATTTTTTTGTATTTTTTAGTGGAGATGGGGTTTCACCATGTTGCCCAGGCTGATCTTGAACTCCTGAGCTCAGGCAATCCATCTGCCTCGGCCTCCCAAAGTGCTAGGATTACAGGCATGAGCCACTGCACCTGGCTCTTTATTGTCTTTTTTTCTTCTTCTTTTTGTTTTTTTGTATTTTTAGCCTATATCAACAGCACCATCTTCCGTGTGACCCTGCAATTCTTGCCAATTTATGCCATGTTCTTGTCCATTGTAGATAACCAGTCTCTGATTGTAACTGAAAATGTCTTTTGAATCCTTCCCTCCCCCACCCTCTTCACTGCCCTCCACCCTCTTCACTTCTATTGCCACAGCCCAGCTCAGGCTTTCACTGCCATCACCTGCAGAATAGCACTTGTGCACCAAAGTGCACCCTGTCTAGGACTTCTCCCCTGCTCCAGTGCATTTCACACCACCACCAAAGCTGGTATTCCAAAATAGAAATTGAGTCACATCAGTCACCTGCTTCAAATATTCAGTAACTCCCCGGTACCTCTAGAATCAAGTCAAAATTCCTTAGTCGATCAGAAACTTTTTGACTCCAAATCACCTTTTTAGTCTCATTTCCCAATCAGCTAAGCTCTTCCTCCTTTCAGTAGAGGTTATTAATAATACACTCAACATACTATCTGCATGTCTCACTTCTACACAGTTGTCGCTTTTTGATTTCCTCTTTATTCTGAGGATACTGTTAAAATGTCATCTGTGCCCTAGACGGTCCCTCACATTCAGCGGTAGAGATTGCTGCCTCCTTTGGGGTCTATCATCGTGTGACCTCCTGAACCTTCAGTTTTACTCTTCCATAAAATGGAACTAAATGATTCCTGCACTGAAAAGAGGACAGTTTGTGAACCAAATGGGGCAATGTTTATTTAATACTGGAAAACTATAAATCAATATAGGAATAGTACTAGGCACGGAGCCAAGAGCTTTATAGACATTATCTCATTCTATCCTTAAATATTAAACAGATAACCATGAGTGAGGAAACGTGTTCTTATTTTCAAAAGAGAGCAAGAGAAAATGAAAAAAAAAATCTTTTGATTCACCTCATTTTTCATTTGTATTATAATAATTTGCATTTCTCAAAGCTGCTTGCATACACATTCCTCCTTTGATCACTTTCTTAAAAATCACATGTTATCCTAACCTAACAACACTTAATTACTTGACTTCAGCTTGTCCACTGCATAGCACCATAGGCTGTTCAACAGCAATCTAAAATTATGTTTAACTAGGCGTGGTGTTAGAGTCACATTTGAAGGGTTAAAATGAATTAATTAATTATGTAAGTTAAAATTCCTCAGGAGCCTTGGGGCAAAGGACCAATTCACAGAGCAGAGAGAGAATGAGAAAAAAGAACCTAATTAGGTGTGTAATTAACTCTTTCAGTGATGGGTTGATAATATCATACAATAAAAGCATTATGGATATGTTCAAGAACAAGCCAAGGTAGCACTTGAATGTTTTTGAGAACACAACCAACACTGACATGAGAATTTAGCCTCTTAAGTCAAAAATTATAGATTCATTTAAATTACATCAGTATGCTACAAACATTTAGTGACCCTCCACAATTGCATCTACTTTTTTTCCCTAATTAAATGCATTTTATCTATATACCTTGAAATACAGTGTCTGACAAAACACATTTTCTCCATTGTTTTTGATAGACAGCAAATCTAAAATAATTCAAAGGAAAAATGTGCTTTGTGGAAGTAGCTTATTTCATTCTGGAGACTAAATGCATTTGCAGAAAGGATTACATTTTGTTTGGCAATTTATTTTATTGACAAAACATATTTCATCACATATTCCATCACATTCAGTAGACAAATGCATGTTGTCAAATACCCTATTTCCTGCTTTTGATGAAAAACACATATTTTTCAGATTCCATATATTTTTTTAAATGGTGGAGTTCTACAGATAAGCTCCATTTGCTGTAATCTGGCCCAAGGTGTTTAGATTTGGATTCTAGCCAAGGTATATGACTTCTTCTTCCACTATAATGTAAATTAACCTCATAGGGAATATTAATGTCCATCTTCACCCATAAAAACATCAAAATTCAGTTTACACTGTAATCATTATGATAGGATCCTATTGTCTAAACATAAAACTCAAATGGTTCCCATACACTCACTAGCCGCTAAAATGCAATTACCCTTTACAAGGTAAGGCACATACAAAGTAAATATTTAATCTAACCTATTTGTATATCTGTTTAATGTTGGTAATTCAATTATTGTGTGTCCTTTCCATATTTGCCCTCATTCCTGATGTATGTATTAAATTATGAATAAGTTCTTAGAGGTCAAGAAACGGATCTGTGTAATTTATGCTGAGGAACACTCAGCACAGCGCTTCGAGAAAACAAGTGCTTAACAAATTCTTCTTTGTGGCACAATGGTAACGACCCTTCCCAGCCAAAAATCTCTTATTGCCAAAACATGTTGTCTCTTTTCACATCCACAATTATTTAATGAGTACCCACCATGTAGCAAGCACTGTAAAAATCTCAAGGATGCAGAGAATGACAGCCACAGTCTTGCCCTCAAAGGGCTTACAATCTAGTAGGCAGAGTAGGTATGAAAATAAACAATTTTGATACAGGGTGATCCAGGCAAGAATGAAGTTTGCACTGGGTTCATATGCAACACAAAGGTAGGAGAGACGAACACTGTCAGGGTATTTGGTAATTTGACATGAGTAGAGTTTCAAGACCAAACACAAGTTTGCCAGTGGGTATAGAGGAGAAAGGCATTCCAGGGTGGGGGAAATGTGGTGTCATGATGCTGAGCCAAGAAGTGTGTGTGCGTGTGCACGTGTGTGTGTGTACACACATGCACATGTGGGTAAACTCATTACTTTTTCAGTATTGCTATTGTGTAAAGGATGTGGGGGATCTGCAGGATTTGACATTGAAGAGGTTGATAGGGCCTTCAGGGGACTTGCATTCCAAGGAGTATAAAATATCTTACAAAAACCTTGGAAACCACACTGCTAATTCAAACATGGTCAGATTCACAGGGAGAATGGATGGGATGGATATGCAGAAGTAATATAAAAGCACATAACAAATTAGAAGTCTGTTGGGGTGCTCCAAGAAACATACAGACTGCGCAAACTAAGATAGTAGTGATGTAAACAGGCAGAATGCCAGGATTCTAGAGATAATTCAGATGTGGAATGGACAGGAGAGTACCCAAAGGGTTAAGAAGGAGTGTGACTCCTGAGCTTCTGCTCTGTGATCAGTATTTGAAAACCAGATATTTACAGCTTTCCATAGTCCCTGAACTCCTTCTGCAAATACAGTAAGTTAAAGAAACTTCCTGAAACTTTATTCAGACTTTCACTTACATACTCAGTCCATGGGGAAAGCTGACCCTCTGAGTCAGATTCCATAAAACAATATAAATGTATAGAATACTAAGAGATATTTGTGCTTCTTTCGTTCTCAGATAAAACAATACCTACCCAAGCCCAAAATCTATTTTGAAAGATAATTTTAAAATAGCAGTGGACTGTTTCGCAGAAGACTTGGTCCTAAGACAAGCTCTTATCTGCCATGGGATCTTGAACAAGGTCTTTCACTTCTGTAGGACTCAACTATATTATTTGTACATAGGATAGCTCTCTGTCCTACATGTTTAACTCAGTCTTGAAGTGACTGCCAAATATTATAGCTGCATGTCATCTAAGAAAAGTGAAGAGTCTTACAGATCTAAGCAATATCGTTATAAGGAATTATTACTATTAGGCCAGGCGTGATGGCTCATGCCTGTAATCCTGGCACTTTGGGAGGCTGAGGTGGGCAGATCACTGGAGATCAAGAGTTTGAGACCAGCCTGGCCAACATGCTGAAACTCCATCTCTACTAAAAATACAAAATTTAGCTGGGCAAAGTGGTACACGCCTGTAATCCCAGCCACTCGGGAGGCTGAGGCAGGAGAATCGCATGAACCCGGGAGGCGGAGGTTGCAGTGAGCTGAGATTGCGCCACTGAACTCCAGCCTGAGCAACAGAGAGACTATGTCTCAAAACAAAATAAACAAAACAAAACAAAACTGTGTGAAGTCTAAAACCACCCTACCCAGAGAGATGTAGTCTCCAAAATCATGCACCAGTGCTAGACTGCACCTATTTAGACCTTGATCATATCATCAGTCAGGTAGTTGAGTGAGAAGGCCTGACATCCCTCACTTCCTGTGTGACTGTTATTTCAGCTCCCTGTGCTTTAGCTCCCTCAACTACTAAATGGGAAGAGTACTCATGCAAGACCCAGGGTCCTTGTGAGGATTATATAAGCGTTAGGTCACAAAACCTGGCACACAGCAAGCAATAAATGAGAACTTTTATTAGCTGATTATTATTATTATCGGACACGTTAGTAGCATCTCTTGTTGACCCACTTTTGCTCAATATTCTGTCATTAGCTGTGGCAAAATTGAAATATATGTGTATATATATATTTTTGTTTGTTTGTTTGTTTTTTGAGACAGAGTTTTGCTCTGTTGTCCAGGCTGGAGTACAGTGGCACAATCTCAGATTATTGTAACCTTCACCTCCTGGATTCATGCAATTCTCCTGCTTCAGCCCCCTGAGTAGCTGAGATTACAGGCATGCACCACCACACCTGGCTAATTTTTGTATTTTTAGTAGAGATGGGGTTTCACCATGTTGGCCAGGCTGGTCTTGAACTCCTGACTTCAGGTGATCCACTGGCCTCAGCCTCCCAAAGTTCTGGGATTACAGGCGTGATCCACCCAAAAAAAAAAAAATTACACATATATATATACACACACACACATATGTATATATAATTGTATATATAAGTGTGTATATATGTTATATATACATATATATGTGCATATATATATATTTATAATGTCAAGAGCCTCAGCTGGGAAGACTGAGAAGTCAGAGATCTGGAATCATCTTCGCTTCATCTGACACTTGGGTACAGACCACTGAAAGGCTGGAGGAGTCAGAGCACCTACACACGGCCTCTACATATGGCCTGGGGTTTCACAGCATGGCAGTGAAGGCCCAAGAGGGTGATCCCCAAGAGGGAATGGAAGCTGCTGGATTTGTTCTGACCTGGCCTCAGAAGTAATGCAGTGCCATTTGTACTGCATTCTATTGGTTACAAATGAGTGATTAGGAGCAGACCAGATCAAGGAGATGGGATATAGACCCCACCTCTTGACAATGGAGTAGCACAGTCACACTGCACAGGAGCTTGTAGGATGGCTGTTGCCATTATCTTTGGAAAATATAATGTCTTAGCAAGTGTTATTGTGCAACATCCATAATTTCTTCAAGACTTAGCTTGGTAAATATGTAAATAGTGGTAGAACTCTACCTAGAATATAGGCGGTGTTCCAGAATATTTACTCAAGCTTCATTGGAGTTTCATATTAGTCTCCTGTGAACTAGACTAGAGGCTTCTTGAGGACAGGAATTACATTATATCCTGTTTCCATACACCAAACAAACAAAGTCATAAAAACGTTTGGAATTGAGGTAGATCAATTATAACACTGTTGCTTATTGTGGGGAGCACAAAATAAATCAAATTCATCAACTGTAAAGCAGAGACATTCAAAGTTTCAACCAAGGAGAGAGAACATCTCTATTTTGGTTACAGGTTCTATAAATTTTGGTTATTTTTATATTCCTACAACCATATATTTGAAAAGTGATGCAAGTGATACTTAAACATATATCTCCAGAACTGCAGCATTACTTCTTTCAATGTAAACTAATTAAAGATGAATAACTGCAATTACTGCCTTTTTAGTCCTTTCCTACTCATGTTGAATTTGTGTCACCTTGTAGTATTTAGATCGTGTTCTATTTGCTCTGATTCAGATTCTGAGTCATCAAAATGTTTGAAATAGGTCTGAAAATAGCCTGAATTAATTCTCTGGATTGCTGCTTATAACAGATATACAAGGGAAGCATTTTATAATTTTAAAGGAAAACTCTCTTTGTTGCCAAAAAAAAAATCCAAAGCTGAGAATTTGCTTCTCAGGCACCAGGTATTTTATAATAATGTAGCAGGAGCAAAGGGAGTGGCAAGAAAGATGGAAAAGGGAGGAAATGTTCAACTATTAAAGCAAAAGGAGCAGGGTCTTCAATTCATTTATGAAAAACAATGTGGAGGACCTTCTCAGTCTTCCCAAATGTGGTCTTAAGAAAAACTAAGGTGGTCTGGCAGCAATAACAATGGAGAGGGAGGGAAATGGTGACTTCCAGAGGCAGTCACAACAAACACATGGTATCTGGAGACAGCAGCCAGTGAGCGCCAGGTGACAACTGCCTGTCTCTCGGGACCAGGAGACAGCCAGCATCACCTCTTCCCATTGCCCAGGTGCCACTGGCATCTGATCTACAGGAATTACTCACACACCATCTCCATCTGTGCCTTCCCCCTTTCAAGTTTCTGCTAGATGACCAGAGGAAAAATGTGATCATTCACCCAGTGTCTGTATAATAGCTGTAATTAAAGCCTCTCATCGCCAAAACGCAGTGTGAGAACTTGGCCGAAAACGTACACAATGAAAACACAAGGCCATCTTTACATAGGGGAAAGTGAAGGGCATGTTTTAAATTGTCAGAACTGAACGGCCTTTCGTCTATGGGTGGAAGGACAAGGCCACTCACAGGTTTGACCACTTTCATTTACCAAAGGAAAGACATTAGAAGGCGAAGAACTACTGAGGAAACCTCAAAAGGACTCAGCCCATGAAAAGCACTGCAGGGCCCACCCTGAGCTGGTCCACATTGCTCATTTCAGTGGTCATCTGAGGTTGTGGCCCTTCAACATGCCTGGAGCAACCTTCCTGAAGAAAACAGTCCAGTCCAGAAAACCCAAGGGATCAACATTTTATTTTTTAAAAGTTCATTTTGAGAGAGAGCTACAGAGATCAGAAATTTCTGCTTTGAAAATATGTGTAACTTAGTTTTTATTTTTGTTTTTGTTTTTGAGACGGGGTTTCACTCTTGTTGCCCAGGCTAGAGTGCAATGGCGTGATCTCGGCTCACCACAACCTCCGCCTCCCGGGTTTAAGCAACTCTCCTGTCTCAGCCTCCCGAGTAGCTGAGATTACAGGCATGTGCCGCTGGCTAATTTTGAATTTTTAGTAGAGACAGGGTTTCACCATTTGGTCAGGCTGGTCTCAAACTCCCAACCTCAGGTGATCTGCTTGCCTCGGCCTCCCAAAGTGCTGGGATTACAGGTGTGAGCCACTGTGCCTGGCCTGTTTTATTGTATTCTACAAGTCTGTCACAGATAAGCTGCAACATAATTATTATTCTCTTATTAGCCAAACAGTAAGAACTATTACTAGTATGATGACAATTACAATTAACCCTTAAAGGGATATTTTATATGTGTCAAACACTATGCCAACTGCTTCACAGAGATTATCTCACCGAAGTCCTAAAACAGTCCTAAGTGATGATACAACTATATCTCTTATTTTAAAGATGAAAAACTGAGAGGCTACGTAACTTGGCCAGGGTTACACAGCTAGTAAGCGGTAGAGCTGGGTATACGAAGCTAGTTGGTCAGGCTTTATATCCCACACTCTTAACATTTCCGATGAATAAAATTTTCAAAAATACACATTTTTTGGCAATGATATTTCCCACACAAATTATTTTTGAAAAATCTAAAGTACCAATTGAGGTACTTGTTACAATACAGATTCCACGGCCCTGACTCCAGAGGTGCTGATTCCTTGGGTTGGTGTGGGCCTAGAAATCTGCACTGTAGCAAGTACGTCAGGCAATGCTAACACAGAGAGACTAGGTTAAGGAAACATCACTAGTTGATGCATTCGGTTGATACAGTATGCAAAGTGTCATGCTTTGCGTTGTTTGCGAACAATGTGCATCATTTTGGTTTCTGTCTATTGATAGAATAACCTCCCCAGTCACAGGAACTGAGTCTTAGAAACTGTTCTTTTTAGACAAAATGCTTGACCATTCCCTCCTTAAGGGGCTTCCTTTTTCTCAGTGTGTTTTCAAGTTTTATGTTTCATCTCAAATAAAGTCTCAGTTGGGTTCTAATATGGATTTAACAGCTGCTAATCTCTTCTTTAATAAGAAAACAGGCAGAAACAACAGGAATGACAAGCTCTGCAAGAGATGAGGGCAAGAATGGGGAACCATCAGGAGCAGAAGCCAGCCAACACACCATCAGGGTGTAGGACCCAAATCTCCAACGATGGATCCCACGCTTCAAGCTTTGTTGTTTCTATTAAGCTTCAAACAGGTCTAAGACTTGCTGACCACTCAAAAGCAGCTTTCTTCTGTGATGAATACGTAAGTAGAAAAATCCAATTAGAAACAAGAAGTGAAGAAATGGGTGATTATACGATTATAACCATTCTCTTGTTAACAGGTCATTCATGTGACGTGCACTTAAATGTCTTAGGGTTCAGTCCATCAGATCAAATACAGCTATACACACATGTTATTTATCATGATTCTTGCTAAGTGCTTTTAAAATAATGCATTGGAGCAAAAATGACAGCATGAAATAACTTTGCATACAATTCCCAAATGGTGACCATATAAAGGTAGCATATTTCAGCATAATTCAATGGCTTGGTATAGAAATCCATGACTGAAAGAACATAAACTTGGAGAAAAAAATGGGAGGACAAAATAATATGTCATTTTCAAGGTAAGTAACATCATTCTAATATTGTCACTGTAACCACAACACCAGTGAAAGTTAGAAATGGCTTGCACAAAGCAAAAAAGAGTCACCCAGGACAGCAAGAAAAGAGAAGTAGTTGAGATCTATGTTTATCAATTACTTATCATGTGCCAGACTCTTTTCTGCTTTTTACTTGAGAAACATGAAAAATAGAAACACATACCACGAAAAAGGGACTTTTAGAAAGGGCCTGTCTTTTCCTCCATGAAATGCCAAAGACAGGACTTGCATTCAAGAAATACATTTTTCTCTACTTTGGAGTACATATATAAATCTTCGACATCATTGTCTTGCTGCCAAAAAGCACTGTCTTATTCATTGATGTTGGATGTTAATGCACATAGAAATGCAAATATCCGATTTTAACTAATGCATCAAAATACACAAAATGGATCATAACAACTACCATTTTTTTGTGCACACTACCTGCAGGCGAGTGCCCGGAGATGATGCATTGCTTCCATCTCTGACTATCCCTGTGCTGGTAATTACATTCTAGGAGCAAAGTGAGGTAGTAAGGACCCCACACCTTCATTATCCATTAACAACATGCTACATTAAGCTTTAAATATTTACCTTGATGCCAATTAAATATTTGTGATGGCAGCATCGATAAGGAAGAAAATCTTGGCCAAGGCCCCATTTGCCCTTAGTTTCTGTGCAATTCTTTGTAAATAACATCCTGAATTTTTAACGCATCAACCCGCACAGAATGCACTCGATTAAATCGTCTTTAAAATAAGCAAATCCTGCCGATCCATTACCTCAATAGGCCACAGGACTAGCGCCGGCAAACACCCACCACTGACAAGTCAATGCCTTGAGCGTTTGACTCTCTCCAGCGGGGAAAGAAAAGGCAATAGTTAGCATTTAGATGGATGACAAGGCAGCAGACAGTGAAGTCTGAACCGGGCAGAAAGGCATCCAGCATTCTCTGGAGTGTGTAAGCCTTCATGACTGGCTGACTAGATCACGGACAAACATGACTCACAGTGCAAGATAAAGAGAAAAACCAAACAATTTCAGCAGTTTAACCAAACCAAGACCGAAATGTGTTTAGGCCAGGTCTACACATGTTGCATGAGATTTTCCGTTTCAAAATGACAAGGCTACATTGAGATAGAATGTATGCGCCTCTCCTCTTTCTGTTAGTATCATTATTATTTTCTCCACATCACTCAGTATATCAGTTCTCATTACAGCTGTATAATTCTCTTTATTCCTTCCCAAGATTGTACACATAAAAACTCAGTAGAGGAGCAACTGAGAAATACTGCTGGAATTCAGAGAACACAGACCAGTCTGGAATGGCTTAATTATAAGTGTCAGGCTTTATGAAAAGGTAGGATTTGAAATGAGGCTGGTCAGATGTTTAGAGTTTGGCCAGGCAGAATAGAGGAGAGATTGAAATCTCAGAAGGAAGTGACTTGGAAAATAAAGTACTTAAGAAAGCCTGGAAAGAGAGTGATCAGATCAGAAGGTGTGTGGTAAGGGACTCATCAGGGCCACAGTAAAAGGGTATAGTGACTCTAAAAATGTGTTGTGGTTAGAGAGAAGTAAATGAGAATTTAAGTTAGACAGCAGTATGGAGATGAATCCTTTACAAATTTTCAACAGGGGTAATTTAAAACGTAAATCAGAAAAGGGCATTTCAAAATTGCTAAGAGTAGACTTCAAATGTTTGCACCACCAACAAGGAGAGATAAGTATGTGAGGTGATAGATGTATTATCAGCTTGATTTTATCACATAATGTATACATGTAGCAAAACATCACATTGTACCCCATACATATACATATATAATTACTATTTTCCAATTAAATAAAATGAAACAAACAAACACAACAAAGGGGTAAAATAAAACTTTCTTTGCCTGGCACAGTGGCTTACGCCTGTAATCCCAGCACTTTCAGAGTCCAAGGCAGGTGGATCACCTGAGGTCAGAAGTTCAAGACCAGTCTAGTCAACACGGTGAAACCCCATCTCTACTAAATATACAAAAATTAGCCGGGCATGGTGGCGGGCTCCTGTAATCCTAGCTACTTGAGAAGCTGAGGCAGGAGAATTGCTTGAACCCGGGAGGCGGAGGTTGCAGTGAGCCGAGATTGCACCATTGCACTCCAGCCTGGGCAACTTCGTCTCGAAAAAAAAAGGCTTTCTTTGAGTTGAAGTGTTCTATATCTTGTTTTGAGTAGTGGTTACCTAGGTATATACAATTGTCAAAATTCAAACTGAACACTTAGGATCTATGGATTTTATTGCGGGCATTTTATTTATTAATTTTTTATGTTAATGTGACCTCATTTAAAAAACAAAATTAAAACATAGAAAATAAAAACTCAGATACTCTGTCCTATCACTCCAGGGGTTCCCTGGTACACATAATAAAACAAAAAACACTAACTTTCTATTATGGCTGGGCCAAGACTTACAGGATTTTCCTGCCCCCGCCTACCTTTCCACTGTCACCTCAAGTCCCCTCTTCACTTGGTCACTCTTCCCAGCTCAATCCCCCTTCTTTATTTTCCACTGACCAGGCCAGCCCTGCCCCATGTCAGTCTTTGTTCTTGCAATTCTCTGCACTTCCTGGAATATTCTCGTCCCAATCCCCTTGTTCCTCTGCAAAGCGGGTCATGATTCTTTCTACAAAATGGCCTCTCTAAATTACTATCTTAACATCCTGTTAATTTCCATCATAACATTGAGGGTCATCCTCCTCATGTATGTGCTTAATTTCTCATTATCAGTCTCTTCCACTAGAAAGTAAGCTCTGTGATTGGAAGGAGGTGACCATTTCCACAGGGTCCAGCTGAGGACCTGGTATACAATAAGTGCTCTATAAATAGTGCTGTGAATTAGAGTACATAATGTACTTTTCTAACCATACACCCCTGTTGTACTAGAAATCCCTCAAAGGCAGGGACCATGTCTTCATCAATTCTGTATCTCAGCTATTCAACTCAGGGCCTGGCACATAATAGAAGCCCATACAATGTTTATTGAATTTGTAAATATGTTTAAATTTAAATCTAAAATACCCTCACCAGTAAATTTCAAGAAAAATTCATTTTGCAGAGAAATTCACTTGCCCCTGAGAAATCCACTAACTTATCAAATTTTAAATCACAGGATCTGAGAGTTGAAAAGACTTTCCCAGCCTATACATTAGATTTGGCTCTTGACTCAAAGGGATAAGAAAATCAACCTGCAGTGAACTCACCCGGGTCTTCTCCACAGTGAGAAGTAGTGCAAGACTTAAACCACTTCAACATGATCAATTTAGAGGACTTTTGTGTTTCACTCTCAGTGGACTATATAAACATATTTTAAAAATTAGTGATAGATTTAGACATCAAGAAGTGACCTAGCTGCCTGCTTTTTTTTTTCTTCTGTACCAATTGTAAAGAAAAATAAAAAGATATAAACAATTGATTCACACAACAACACGGGTGAATCTTCTCACATATTCTCCCAAAAATACATCGAATGATTACATTCGAATAAAATTCTAGAAAGCCCAAATTTATATCCAGTAACAAGAAGCAGAACAATGGTTTCCTGGGAATAGGGGTGGAGGAAAAGATGGATTACAGTGGGGCACAGGCAGTTTTGAGGTGATGGAATTTATTATGATGATGGCTTCATGAGAGTATACATGTGCAAAACTTACCAAATTGTACACTTTAAATATGTGTAGTTTATCACATGTTAATTATATCTCAACAAAATTGTAATATATAAAAATAAAATAAAAGTCTCCACGTGGGATGATTTTTAAAACTTTAAATATGCCATCAAATTAGCAGCATTTTATTTTTGTAATTACTAGGCATGTGCCCATGGCTAACAGAAATTCATTATCTTCCCTGCTACCTATTTATTCTTATTCGTCTGTTAAAACTTAGCTGAGATATTGCCATTACCTAATCCTAGAAAGATGGCAGAGTGCATTTCCCATCATCCACTGGGTCGGTTAGCCATCCTTTTGATGTGTGCTCAAGAACCACTGATGAGAGATACTACAGCATTTCGATGGCTATGGGTTAGTCTATCTTAAAGCCAAGGACTATGAAAATCATCTTTTCATTCCAGAACCTCACAGAATATAGTAATTAATTCACTTGCATTTTTTCTATCTACCCAAATCCTCTTCCTTCTGTTCTGGAAGCCTAAGGAGTCCACACAGCTTCCTTTCTACCCTGGCTGGTAAGGTAAGGTACAAAGTCCAAGACTTGTGCAGTTGGTTATTCTCATCCAAGACTGTGACTGTTTACACATGACAGAAAGGTGGACAGAGAGTTCAAAAGTTGATGTAAATAACAACATTCGGAAACCTTAAAACTAGTGACATATGCTGTCCCGACTAGTCCAAACCTATGGCAGGGCTTAGGCTATGACTTTTGTTGCCAAATTTCCTTCTCTTCTTGTCTCCTTTATTAACCTTGTTTTCCTGGCTGCCTAATGATTCTAGAAGCTACCTGACACTCTTCCGGTAAGTTCCTTTTCTGCTTAAGTTGCTTACAAATTAGAATCCTGGCTCATACAAAGACAACCTGGCACAAAACACAGGACCAAGAAGATGGATATGTGAAGGAGAAGAAGGTACCTAAAATCTTCAGAACTTCTCCATGAACTCTTGTATCCGTGGAATCCTGGTTCATAAAAATGAATCTGGGAGCAGTGATATTTCCCAACACTGCAGAATTCTGCCCCAGAACTGACTGGAGCACTCTTTTTCCTTGTCACAACAACGTTTTTTTTTTTTTTTTACCTCCCCCAAAAGAATCCTCTTTCGTAGAGAATCCACTAGCATAATTTAGGATTCTCCCATATTTTCTAGCTGACATGATTAAGTCTAGCTGGTGGAAACACCAGGGCAGCGATTTGATGGTTGTGTTTCAGAAACTCTGGAGACCCTGATAAAGTCATGGAATATTAACCCTGGTTTGAGGGTAAAAGAAATTCAAATCTAAGATTCCAAGTCAGAAAACCAAAAGGGGTTCAGTAATTCCTGTCTTTACCCTCGAATTAACGGCTCTGTGGGAAAGAAGAGATTTGTATCTCTTACTGGGGAAAGGTCTGCTTATTTCTTTTGTTCATTTTTCTAGTAAACTTTTGGCCTTTTTCTGATTGATCTGTAAGGGCTCATAATTACAGGAGCGACTATAGTGCAGTTGTTAAAAGTTAAAGTATGGATTTTGCCCTCAAACAAACATAGTTCCAAATCCTGGCTTCACCATATCTTATTTGTGGGGCTTTGGACAGGTCTTTTCTTTAGGTTTGTTGCCTTATCTATTAAATGAGGATAATAAGAGTACCTGCATCATAAGGTGAAAATTGAGGGAGATGATCCACGTAAAACATGTAGCATAATCCCCAGCCCAAAATGGTTTTCATGAAATATTACCTGCACACATTAGCTATTATAATCTGTAACATTAGTTGTATTTTCTTTTAATTTACGCTGACTCTATAACCTAAATCTAGAGCTGGCGTCAGATAGCTTTTCTAGGAAGGACCAGATTGTAATTACTTTTCAATTAATAATTAAAGTGATACTGTAGGTTCTGTGGCCCAGTCTGTATCTACAATCACTCAACTCCGCCGATGTAGCCTTAAAAGCAGTCACAGGCCATATGTAAAGCAACAGGTGTGCTGTGTTTTCATAAAACCTCATTTATGGACAGTAAAAGTTTAATTGTATATAATTTTCACATCACTAAATATTTTTCTCCTTTCAATTTTTTCCACCACATACCAATATAAAAACAATCCTTAGCTCGTGGACCCACACAAAAACAGGTGACAGGACAAATCTGGCCTACAGGCTGTAATTTCCCAACCTCTCATTTAGAGAAAGATGAATCCCGTATATGGCCTCTGTTTGAGGCAGATACTCATTGCAAGCCCACCACCAGAACCTGCTGTTAAATGACATGCCGATAGACAATATGGTAAAATGTGATCGACAAAGCCATGACTGTAACTTTGAGAACCTCAGAGTATGTCGTAAATGCCACGTCAAGTGCCAAGATTTTCTTTACACTGCATTTTTTAAACTTTTGATAAAAAGTCACCAACAGCTATTCACTGTCTATTTCTACTTGGTTGTTAGAAAAAATTCGTTCTACTTTCATTATATTAGCAGCATCTTGAAAGGAAATTAACAGTTTGTCACCTTAACAGTGTGAAATTATGCAGATGAAAACTGTAATTTTTAAAAGATAATGTCTTTTATTCATTTATATTCATAAGCATTTACTAGAAATATCTGTATTTAGAGGATTTTAAAAGAAAAATACTGCACAAATTATAAAAATATCCCTAAACTAAAAGGATTTGCTTAACTATGCTTGCATTTTTATTCTAAGTTCTTCCCCAACTCTTTACCAGCAATGCCTTAATGACTTGTATAATGTACCAGACTATATGTATGCCTACAATTTGACATGAAACAAATGCCATTGTGAGGTTAAAAACATGTTTTAGTTCCCTTGTTTCTTATCTGTACTATAAGTATATCACAACATGCTACAATAAAAGCAAAATTCTTGTTCAAATCTCAGCTAAAATTGATACGGCTTTAGTATCCATTGTATTTTCAATGACAGTTATCCATACATATGTAAATTTTGTAAATATCCTAATTTTGAAATTAGAATCAGCATTTTTGACACTTCGCATTTGTAAAAGTTCCCCCAGCCCCCAGGAAACAAAAATAGGCTTATAAGGACAATATTGCAATAAGCTATTCCACATCTGGTTATCAGAGCCGTATTTTCTTATTTAAAAAAAAAAAATTCACAAAAATCAGCTTCTATATGCTTGGTTTCTCCTTCTGTTATTTCCCATTTAACAGTAGTTTCACATACAGCCAGGCATGTGCCAAACACAGGGCCAATAATAAAAAGTACTGACTTAATATAATTTGCTTCCTTGGCTGCTGGGAAAGCAGAAAGCATTGAAAAACTGTTTTGTGTTTATTAGTGAAGCTATTGCAGAGGGTGATTGGGGTTTCATTATAAAGGGGCCTGCAAACAGTTTTAGCACAAATGCCAATATATATTTTAGAATCTAGTGCAATTTTAAGTATTTTCACTCAAATGGCTTTACAGAATCTACAACACAAATAAGAAGTATATTGTGTTTTAACACCACCACCAACTACTCTACTATTTGTTGCATTGATCTCCCTTGTGAATGCTTCAAACCTTTCTCCTTTCACGAAATGTAATGGGCAAATATATTCCCTGGAATCCCGAGGTATGATTAGTTACTAAGCAATCAGAAAAAATCACAGCAAGGCATACTTCTGAAAGAAATTAGAAGGAGTAAAGATCACTTCTCTATTTGTGTTACATAGCGAATCACACAATACCTCATCGATGGTGCTGTATATATTAGTTAACCACCATGGGCTAGCTGGAAGCTCATACATCAATGAAAAGATCTTTGTCAATTGCTGTATGCCTCATTATCTCACTAAGATTTCTTGGCAACAATTAACAGTTACCCAATTCATAGAAATTGCCTTTATTATTTTTGAAGCAGCTACTTTCTTTGGCTTTAATGACTAAGAGAATAGAGACAGATGTCTCTGTTGCTAGGGAGACTGAATTAAAAAAAAAAAACCTTTGAAATGAAGTAAATAAGCAACTACCATTTTTTTAAAAGAATTCTGTTGGTTTTGAATTAACTATTTGTTTTAAAAACAAATCAGCAGTAACTCCAATTTTTAAAGAAAATACACTAGAATGGTTTATTACCATTCTTCTCTGAGAGTAATAAATTATTTTTTAAAAAGAAAAGAAAAATAGGCCCACCTGTGCACTCAATATCAATTGAGGCTGTTTATCTGAAACTGGTACCTTCTTTGTACTAGTACCTGAATTCAACAGGAATTAGCTTTTTCTATCTTCTGTCAATCCTCTATAAGTGAAGAGAATGTAGCTCCTCCCCTGAGCTAGGAGCACCCAGGCCTTGCAGATCAGCCTTGCCTGGTGAGTTCTTAGAACTGATACCCTCTCCTTCCTGAGCTCCTGTCTAACCTACAGCCCCTTTGATCAGTTCTCCAGACTCTGAAAAACAAGTAAAGTGGTCCAGGCCCAGAGCTGCTCGTCAGCTGGGCCTGAGCCAAGTGATATTTCTTCCTTAAAATCTCTCCTGCTCATCCGTCCTCCTCTGTCTTTAATTCCTGATGCTTGATAATATATGTAATGCACTGGTGTTTTTGTATATCTTCAGCATACACATCCTGTTCAATATCTGCCACCATCCCACTCCTAAATTTGGTATGTTTCAAGAGAAATGATACTGTTGCACAAAAACAAACAAACAAAAAAATCGAGTTTTAAACGAAATCACATTAAAAAAAACAATTGCAATCCATGTAAATTCTTTGAAAGAGCCCCTAATCTCTTTTGGAATCTATACAAAATCTCCCAAATGTCTTTCTCACCCTGTTTTAATTAAACCATTACCAAGCATCAGCATTCAATTTAAGTATAAACCAAAAATTGAATAGGCATTTGTTTTGCCTATTTTGCTTAAATATTAGTACAGCACGTTAAAATGTAGCAAACTATTTTGTCTCTCTATTTTTAAGTGTTATATGCTATCACAATAATTAAAAATAACCGATATCATGCAAAAAACATGCAAAATAAAAGTTATTTCGCCTTCTTATTTAAGAAAATGTTCAGAAATATAACTACAATTTTTGGCTTCTCTGGCCTGAGAACCTGAGCACTATTTATAACATTCTTCTTTGCAAAAGCATATTCTTAGCTCCACATGCTGGACTGAAAAAGTTCACAAGAAATGTTTATTTGAAGACTTTCCTTTGTTTTATTAAAATCTTAATTTCATGAGATGCAATTATTATGGAAGACACGTGATCATCAGGTAACACTAAACGAAACTGGGTCGAAATAAAGTGGTACAGCATTTTGGATGAATGCAGAAACTTGGGAGTTCCTCATTGTGGGTTCACATCTCATTTCAGCCACTTACTTGAGGTGGGACTTCAGTCAACTGCTTGACTTTTCCAAGGCTTACTTTTATTGATGGTAAACTGTGAATACTAATCACCTCTTAAGTTTTCTGTGAGTGTTAAAATGATGTACTGAATATCATTATGCAATGCCATCAAAGAAGGAAACACTAAATAAACAGCAGTAGTTAGTATCATTATTGGTATTGGTTACTTTTCAGATTTCTGTATTAATTAACAAATAAATAGCTTTCTAACTGTTTTTCTTTTCCTGTCTTTTTTTTTTTCTTTCCTCTTTTCTCTTTTTTTTTTTTTTTTTTTTTTTTTTTTGAGACGGGGTCTTGCTTTTATCACCCAGGCTAGAATTCAGTGGCCCAATCTAGGCTCACTGCAACCTCCGCCTCCCGGGTTCAAGCGATTCTCCTGCCTCAGCCTCTTGAGTAGCTGGGATTACAAGCATCCGCAACCATGTCCCTCTAATTTTTGTACTTTTAGTAGAGACCAGATTTCACCATGTTGGCCAGGCTAATCTCGAACTCCTGACCTCAGATGATCCACCCGCCTCAGCCTCCCACAGTGCTGGGATTACAGGCATGAGTCACCGCGCCCGAACACTTTCTAACTTTTAGTGAGAATTGGAGACATTGCATGTTCTCCATGTCAGGTATCATCATATTACTTAGGGACATTTGCTTTATACCCAGTTGTGATTTATTTCCAAATACAGGACTATTTTCACTTTGGATGATTTTATTATCTAACGAGATTGAATTAGTTTTAATAATCACAGCTTGGTCATCCCAACCAAGCTAACTAGCTTGTTCCACTCTGAGCATGACTTGCTCCAGCTCTTAGCAGATATTGTTCCATGGCTGGGGGCAGTGGTTCATGCCTATAATCTCAGCACTTCGGGAGCCCGAGGAGGGTGGATCACGAGGTCAAGAGTTTGAGACCAGCCTGGCCCATATGGTGAAACCCTGTCTCAACTAAAAATACAAAAATTAGCCAGGCATGGTAGTGCGTGCCTGTAGTCCCAGATACTTGGAAGGCTAAGGCAGGAGAATTGCTTGAACCCAGGAGGCGGAATTTGCAGTGAGCCAAGATTGTGCCACTGCACTCCAGCCTGGGCAACAGAGCAAGACTCTGTCTCAAAAAACAACAACAACAACAACAAAAGAGATATTGCTCCACGTACAAAGAACACTCTCCCAATATGCTCTCTTTATTTGAAATCTACTCAGAATTTGTCTCTGCTATTAACATAGCCTCATGAACTCCCACTACTTTCTATTACTGCCTTAGGTCAGAGATTCTAAGCTTTGTAAATCACGTGCAGAATATTCATTTAACAAATATTAACTGAGCACCTATTGTATGCAAGGTACTATTCTATGTATTAGAAATATAGCACTGAACAAGTCAGAGGAAGTTCCTGCTCTCTTGGCCCCTGAATTTTAATTGTAGGAGGTTAAAAAAAATCTGATACACAAATTGGTTTCAGTTCAAAACTTGGAGAGAAAATAATAGAACAAGTTGATTTCAGAGTAACCCGAAAAGACTGCCAAGTGTCAGGGAAGACAGAGCTATAGTTTATGGCCACCTGCCTTGTGCACTGCACAACTCTAGAAGGTTATGCTCATGTAGATTGCAAACAGGTGATAAGAGTTGAGAGCTAAATGGCACAGAAGGAAAGGCCATTCAAAGATCTATGTAAGAACATTTTATAGGAGGGACAAAATAGAACAAAGACTCTAAAGGAGGCATGAGCTTTGTATGCTCAAACAGAAGGCAAGGCAGTTGACCACAGCATCTGGGCATGGGGGCAGGTGCACAGAAAGGAGGGCGAAATGTAGGCATTGAGGTGGCTCCTAGGTCTGGTTGCACCATATTATCTTGAATAACTTTTGTAAAGTATGGATATGTGGACCTCACCCCAGATCAATTAAATCACAATCATTGAAGGTAGAGCCCAGGCACTGTGTGTGTGTGTGTGTCTGTGTGTGTGTGTCTGTGTGTGTGTGTGTGTGTTTTAGAGTTTCCTAGATGATATTAAAACACAGCCAACATTGAAAAACACTGATAAAAAGCTTTATAGTCCCTGATAAGGGATTATGATTACTATGTTGGTTTTTTAATTAATATTCCTGGTTATTTTTTAGTGTCTCATCTCCCCATTTAAAATTTGCATTCCGAGCACTTTCTGATCATTTTATCTTTGCAAAACACCAACTGGAGAGCTACAGATGCAATAGATGAACAATACAAGGCTGTGATTGTCTTCCCTATGTCTAAATCTGCTTAGAGTGCACTGGAGAAATAGACACATGCTTCCAGGCATATTCCCAATTACATTTAAAAAAAATAAACAAACAGGTGCATGAAAACACCAGCACTTAGCAGCTGGCTCCTATGCATTTCCTCAGGGGAAATGGAGATACTGGCTAGGCATTCTCCAGAGTATTTGCAAAGATACAAAGAAAGGTGGTTTTGACCCCTGTTTTGGAATTCAAAAACACTAGGACCTCTGGGCCATGAGGAAGAGGGTCAAGACTCACAAATACTGCTTAACTTTCACCAAGATACGCATGTCCCAGAATCCCAGTGACTTCTCTAATAGGCAAACATTGTTCTTTCCAATTTTGAAAGTCAGAAACCAGAGGTGCCATGGCAAGGACTTGCTGATGAAGGTCACATAGAAAGCGAGAGGGAGAACATAAGCAAAAAATTGTGGTGTTTGAAAATGGCTGTTGGCGTGTGCAGAATTCCAAAGAGTCATTCCAGGATTGTTTGAGGGCGGTCTAGCTGTGACATCTGTCACTGTAACGGCAGCCAGGGTTGGTTTCAATAAATCTCTGCTTCATATTCTCAGTTTATGAGAAGGCCTTTCCCAATTGGAATAGAATCCTCCTTCAGTTGTGGGTGATAGGAATTGTCAGAGGTCTAGTGAGGCTTCTCCTAGGTAACATGTGATTGGAAAGAAGTTATATCCTTGGTAGCGTATTCCTGAAATTCTCAGAGTGATCAATACAAGAGTAATGGTCACCGTGAGCACTCCAGGCTCACATCAGCAGCCTTCCTACCTTGTACTGCTTAAAACTTTGACCTGTAGGTATGCCCAATCTTAAATAAGGCTTCTAAAATCATAGATTATTGACATAGGCTTTGAACATTATTTATTATAAGGTTTAATAATTTGAACCTGGGTTTGCATCCTGTATCTGCCACTTAGGAGCTGTGTGATCAGACAAACCAGTAAAACACAACTTCATAAAGACAGGAGATTTTGAATCAGACTTCTTTTGCAGTGATGTATCCTTATAAAAATGTTTGCCATGAATGCATACACCTTAGTTTCTTCATCTTTAAAATGGGAATAGTCGTAACATCTATCTCATAGATTTTTGTAAGTATTAAATAAAATAATGCATGCAAAGAATGTTACATATTGCCTAGTGAATAGTAAACACTCAATAACGTTAGTAGAGGAAAGGCCAGTATAATCATTTTTAGTAGAATATTAATAATAATTAGAGAGCTTTCCAATTATCTATAAATATTCTAACAATAGAAGTACACTTTCTCAGGCTACGTAACAATCACTATCTTGAGTGTCTGATCCCAAATATAGGCTCCAAACATCAAATGAAGGACTGTATTTTGAACAACAACTGGAAATTGTATCCAGATTTTTGATTCACCTATTTCAGCATCTTTGCTTTACAAATTCCTCCCCTTTCATTTTGAGCTCAATCTAGGAAAGAATAAAATCACCATGGTGACAACTGCCCCCTCTTTAGAGCATATTCAAATTTATGTTGCGCTTTCGTGAAGCTGCTGTGTCTTGCCTTTACGTTGTCTCTTGGAGTCACTCAAAGGCAGAGGAATTTCTTTATTACTGCAGGTAGCCTTCAGGGATGCAAAAGAGTAATTTGGAGATCTGGAATTGCAAATTTTATAATAAATAGTTCTATCATATTTGAATTGGGCAAATTATGTACTAGGGCCCTAATGTTAAAGGCATCGTAGGTAACATGAATAACAGCCTTATTTGACAAAAATATATGTATCGTAGCATTTTTTCCCCTGGAGTATCTGGTCAAGACATTCATTGAATGAGTGTCACTTATTCAGAAAGTTGTCATGCATTATATCAGTTAGGGCTTTGATACTGACATAATGCCAATGGACCAAACAAATTTAGGTCTTCCCGCTTTTTAATAAACATCATACCACTTTGAGTTGTGCTGCAAAATATTGCTGTTTCACTGTTGCATTCCGCTTATGCAGGAGATAGAAGCTGAGAAAAATGTCAGGTGAGGCTGGCTGAGTAACGGAAGTTTAAGGGAGTGCCAAAGTGATGACATGGTGTACCATGGAGTGTTGTGGGAATTAAATGAGATAATATATGTTTAATCCTTAAAGGAGTTGGCCCACGGGATCATGTGGTCTCCACGTGCTTGCTATTATTAAGTTCTGTAATTTATTATTATTGTTGTTATGGTTGCTGCTCTTGTTGTTACTGAATTTCAACATTTAGTCTAAAATATACCTACATTTTGGGAAAATTCTCAATCTGATTTTTGTATGTATGTGTGTGTGTGTGTGTGTGTGTGTGTGTGTGTATATATATATATATATATATATATATATATATATATAACTAAAATGGCTTTTCAAAACAATCCCAAAACACAGAGCTTATAGGTCTTTAGAGCCAAAATCTTGGATACACAAATGCACATTCAAAATATTTTTCAGCAAAGGTAGAGAGGTTTTGTTTGACAAATTCATCTTATCACTGTGCAAGGAACTCGAGAAAGTGTGATGTGGCATCCCTGGTTACAAAATATCTATACCAAAACATAAACGTCACTATCATTTCTTATATCTGAATTAGGAAACACACCAACAGCAGAATTATTTTATAAATGGCTAATTTCACACATCCAAATCTAAATTGATGACTTTCAGTATGTGATTTATATAACAAAGAAGCTCTAGGGGGCTAGACTAGCACCCTCAGGTAACTTTTCTGAAAGATTTGCCTTGACATCCTTAACTTTGAACACACATGCATGCACACACACAGTCTAGAACAGAATTATTTGTCTCATGAATCATCCTGCTCCGTGTCCTGTTAAAATAGCAGTGTCACTATGCGGAGGCATAATCTTTTTGCTCTGGAATGCCCCACGGCTGGCAATCCATAAAGACTGCTGACGAGTCAAACTGATTTGTTCCCTCAAGGAAACTTGGTGGGCAGCAACATTTCCTCTCCGGAAGCCCCTAACGGTCTTCCCAAGAGTGACATCCATGTGCGCATTGGGCCTCTTGAATCAATTTAATATCTCAATTTGTGCTACCGGCATTTCACTTGACAGTGGCAGGTCTCCCAAGCACTTCTACAACGACACTGCTGGTGTCGTTTAAGGTCATACATCTATTAAATTTGGAATTAATTCCCTTTTTCTATGTCAGCCCCATCCAAGTTCTTAGATGTAATCACACAAATCTAAAATGAGCTCAGTGAAGGACGCTTTGTGGACAGCACTTATTCATCCAGAAAAAATATTTATTGAGCACCTACTACGTCCCAAGCAGTTGGCGAAGCAGTGGAGATTTAGTAATAAGGAAGCCAGATATGGTAGTTGTCCTCCCAGAGCACAGATTCATAAAGTGGGAAGACTGAATAAAATTGGCTAGTCCAAAAAGATGTCTTCCTTGAATTTAAATCACAGAAGAAGTGGCCACCCATTACCCTCATCTGAGTGCTGTGGTTTAGGGGAGAGTTTTCCCCAAGGAGCATCAACAGACCAGTGCTGCTTGTGTCTCACACATCTGCATTGCTTTCTGGTGAAAGGACAAAAAAAGAGAGTTTTACCAACCTTATCTCCCACTAATTGTTTATGTAAATCTTTCATTTTGGTCACAGTGGTTACTCCCTAGAGTTTGCTGTTTGTGTGTGTGTGTGTGTGTGTGTGTGTGTGTATGTTTTGCCAATTTCATACACTGCAATATTTCCCAACCATATTTCCAGCATTGCCTTCCCAATGGCCACTAACGATTACTACTGGCATTGTTCCTTATCGTTTGTATGGATCTTGATACATTTTTAAAATTATTTTTTAAAACACTATTTTTAAAGTCAATTATAAAACACGTAAACATTTTAAAAACAATTTAAAGTCAATTACAAAAGACGTAAACATTTTAAAAACAGTATTATTTACTGTAAATAGAAATCCCAACACTTTGGGAGGCCGAGGCAGGCGAATCACGATGTCAGGAGATCGAGACCATCCTGGCTAACACAGTGAAACCCCATCTCTACTAAAAATACAAAAAATTAACCGGGCGTGGTGGCGGGCACCTGTAGTCCCAGCTACTCGGGAGGCTGAGGCAGGAGAATGGCGGGAACTCGGGAGGCGGAGCTTGCACTGAGCCGAGATCGCGCCACTGCACTCCAGCCTGGGCAACAGAGCGACACTCCATCTCAAAAAAAAAAAAAAAAAAAAAAAAAATTAATTGTAAAAATAATTTAATTTTTAAAAAGCTCCTAATTTTAAACTAGAATCTACTGGCTAATAAAAGTTCTGTATCTGAGCCTACTTCTTTTTTCCTAAAATAGAGGTATTAGCAAGTTTAAGAGAGTTATTAGAGCATAGTAGTTGCAAACTAAGATACTCTTCTTGAAGTAATGACTGTGTCAGAAGAAATTTGAAAACAGAACATCTCACTATGGCTACGTGCAGCGGCTCATGCCTGACCCCAGCCATTTGGGAGGCCAAGGCGGGCAGATCACCTGAGGTCAGGAGTTTGAGACCAGCCTGGCCAAACTACTCTACTAAAAATGAAAAAAAAAAAAAAAAAAAATTAGCTGGGCGTGGTGGCAGGCGCCTGTATGCCCAGATACTTGGGAAGCCGAGGCAGGAGAATTGCTTGAATCCGGGAGGCGGAAGTTGCAATAATCCGGATCGCACCACTGCACTCCAACCTGGGCGATGGAGAAAGACTCCATCTCAAAATAAATAAATAAGTAAATAATAAGTTGAAATAAAAATAAAAAATATCTCACTATTCTGTTAATCATTTAAATGTCTTCCCGTGCCACTATTGATATGCATTTTGCTCTTCTGGTAATAATGCTGTAGTAATAATAGTAGTAATAAGAAGAAGAACAAAACATGATAATAGAATCTCACTTTATGCCCAGCCTGTTATAAGCACTTTCACACATAATACTAATTGATTCTCCTAGCACACTATGAAGAAAGCACTTTTACACTCATAGAGCTGTCGAGTTTAAGAGCAGTCACAGATTGAACCCAGGTTCTAAGTCAAACAGACCTTGTTCCCAGCTTGACCCTCTACTTTGCAACGCTGGGCAAGTCACTTTAACACAATTCTGCAGAAGAAACTGAAACGACGAGAGGCAAGAAATAAACAATCTATGCCTGGGATGAGGACTTAGTAAGTAAGAAAAAGAACAGAAGAATGGTCTTTGAATCTTTCTGCTGCCATTCACTAGCCGTGTAAGGTTGGGAGGCTGTCTAATATCATCTCTGAAGTGAGATCATATCAATTGCTGTATAACGTCGTGGTCAATGTTTTCAAGTGGCTGCAGTGAAAGTCTAACTCAGTAGCTGGCATGTAATAGGCCCTCAATAAGCAGGCCTTATTATTCTGCAGTGTGCTTAGCAAATCCCTATTTACAGCTCATTCTGTACCATTCATTCTTTCAGATGCTTTCTCCTTTGCATTCTGCCTGCAATAATAACTACAATAACTCTTTGCTCTGAGTTTCATATTATTTATTTTTTAAAGAACCGACTAGTTCTTCCAATGTAACTGAAACTTTTAAAAAGCAAAAAAAGGCTTAGAAACTTTTAAAAAACATTTATATTATTTAACTCACTATATTCTCCTAAAAGGCACACAAAGGACACTTAGTAGATTAATTTTTAAGTTAATAATGGTATGAAATGAGAAAGGTTATGTCAGCAATACCCAGGAAGCAATATCTTGGATCATAAATATCTTGATTTATGATCCAAATGAAAGTGAAAAAAAATCATGTCTTTTGTTTTCTAAAGGTATGTTTTCCCCTTTATGTTGGCTGTCCATAATACTTGATATAAATAGCACCATCTTCTGCTTGAAGATATTAAATCTTTCTCATAAAAATAAGATATCTATATTGTTGGTAGGAGTAGAATGGCTTAACATCCAAGATAAACTTCTCAATTTGATTAGAATGTGTCATATGCTAATATGTGATCAGTAACATAAAATTGTGGTAGAAAGTCAGAAAAATATACTAAAATAGCATAGGAAAATACAAATGCTCCATTCCCTCTCTTCCCAGAAATAACCACAATTAACATTTTCTGGTATGTCCTTTCTGCCTTTTTTTAAAAAAATGGTCTTTTGGTACATTTTTAATATAACGATACTGGGATTGGGTTACACATCCTTTTAAAAACAATATAGAAAGGTATTTTTATACTCCTACATATTCTTTGAGAAGATACATTTTTCAGGAATATCTAGCACTTCGACAGTTGGATGTCATTATTCAATCAAGCCCTTATTTGTAGAATTCTAGGTTGTTTTCAAATTGCTTCTATTTTATTTTATATATTTATTTACTTATTTATGCATTAATCTATTTATTTATTTTAGCATCCCGAGCAAAGGCTTCCCACGAGAATCACAGGAGCAGCTGTGAGAAGCAAGACCACACAGAGGTGGGGTAAGTGTGCACAAATGGCAACCACACAGTGCCAAGGTGAAGGAGTGGAAGAATGGTTCCTATTTCAAATCATTCATTAAGTAACATCTTTTAAATATATCTTTCTATCCGTGTTGATTCTTCTCTTAGCGTAAAATGTTAAATGTGTAATAACAGGTTCAAAAGTTGTAAGCCTTTTTAGATCCTCAGCACTTCTCCTTCCCATAGAGAGTGGTTAGCAATTCCCCACACCACACCGTCACCAACACCAAGGATAATAGAAAAAACATCTTTGATAATTTGCCTAGAAGACCAATACCGACATCTTATCATTTATGGATTATTAAAAACATGTGAAAGAGAAGATCAATATTTTAGACACCCATCCCAATTATCTTCTACTCAATTTATAAAAAGTATTTACAAATGAAAGATGCTGCACTTGTGGAAGGTAACCAGTAAGATACGCAACATTTACTCATTTCAAGTTTTAACCTTGAATCATGCAGGACCAATGAAAAGCTGTCTGTCTGAACTTCAATTTAATCCACATATAACTATGTTCGTTATACTGTCATCAGGAACATCCTTTAAGACGTAGTTGTAGAAGGCCCACTGCTGGACTTAGTTTACAGATGATATTGGTTGTACTACAATACCTTTTCATATGAAGGCTCATGTGAGAAATTTCTATCAGACCTAAGCATTAGAGAAATCTTTGTTTCCTCCAAGTAGCTACAGTACTTCTAGGCAACATAGATATATCAAAGGAACACATTTCAATTTGGGCTTTGTTTAGCAAGAAGTTCAAAGACAAACTTTATAAATCCACTTCAAAAATTATGTTAAGACATTTCATATACCCATGTGAATTGTCTGAATATTATTATGTATATATATATAAAATATAGTAATACATATTAGGCCAGGTGTGGCGGCTCATGCCTGTAATCCCAACACTTTGGGAAGCCGAGGCGGGTGGATCACCTGAGGTCGGGAGTTTGAGACCAGCCTGATCAATATGGAGAAACCCCATCTCTACTGAAAGTACAAAATTAGTCGGGCATGGTGGCTCATGCCCATAATCCCAGCTACTCAGGAGGCTGAGGCAGGAGAATTGCTTGAACCTGGGAGGCGGAGGTTGCAGTGAGTTGAGATCACGCTATCGCACTCCAGCCTGGGCAACAAGAGGGAAACTCCATCTCAAAAAAAAAAAAAAATAGAGAATTATATATATATATGTATGTGTATATATAAATATATATGTGTAAATATATATGTGTGTGTGTAAATATATACGTATGTATGTATGTAGAAAGAGAGGGAGACAGAGAGAAAAAGACAAAGACAGAGAGACATTTTCTTTGTGGATTCCATATTTGTGAATTTGCCCATGGACTAAAATTTATTTGAAACCCCAGAATAGACACTAATAGCATTTTCTTGGTCATTGATGGACATGTGCAGAGGGCCAAAGTATTTGAATAATCCAGCATGCATGCTCCAGCTGAGGGGTAACAAGGTGATGCTCTGCTTCGTTTCAGCTCTCACACTGCAAACAAGTGTCTTTTTCCCTCTCTAGGTAGTCCCACGTTTTTCATATTTTGTGCTGTTGGTGATGTCACTGTCTAACACGGCCCCCAAGCATGGTGCTGCAGTGCTATCTAGAGATCCCAAGCACAAAAAGGCTGTGCTGGAGAAGCTTTGCTCAGGCAAAAGTTGTAGTGTATTGACCATGACTGCAATGTTAAGAAATCAATAGTTTATATTCAATAAGATGTCTTTAAACAGAAGCACACGAAAAGCAAGGTTATGCATTGATCTGTTGGTTTGTTGATGAAAATGTTGTGACCAGAGGTTTACCATTTCCTAACTCTATTTCCCAGAGGAGCAATAGTTCCGTATTTGCTAATTCTGTGTTCATGGAGACTTTACGGAACATTACTGTTGTGAATAACAAGAATTAATGGTATTTATTTACTTTCTCTATATGATTGTAATATTATACCCATTATCCTTATTAACATGCCCACTTTTTTCTTTTTTTTTTTTTTTCTTTTTGAGACAGAGTTTTGTTCTTGTTGCCTAGGCTGGAGTGCAATGGCACGATCTCTGCTTATCGCAACGTTCGCTTCCCGGGTTCAAGAGATTCTCCTCCTTCAGCCTCCCGAGTAGCTGGGATTACAGGCATGTGCCACCACACCTGGCTAATTTTGTATTTTTAGTAAAGACAGTGTTTCTCCGTGTTGGTCAGGCTGGTCTCGAACCCCTGACCTCGGGTGAACCACCCATCTTAGCCTCCCAAAATGCTGGGATTATAGGTGTGAACCACTGCACCCGGCCCAACATTCCCACTTTTGTAACCTGTGTTCTATTGACCTGAGTATGGTATGCATGTATACACACAAATATACCCACTCAAAGACCTTAACTATAATCCTTTGACTTACTTATAGTTTATATTATATATAATTATATTTAGTTTATATTAAATTAACATCTAATAATTTTTTTATCTTTTAGTGTTCTAGTCAAAATAGATTTATAATTTATTTTTCTTATATTTTCTCAACACCTAGTTAAAATGCTTGATTCTGCCCAAATTCTATTCTATTTGCTCCTCCTGCTTTGCATAGTTCCAATGATACAACAAACACCTATGGACTACTTTGCCTTTTTTATAACTGTTTTGTGCTAGTAAAGTGAGCCATTCAAAGAGATTCCCTCTCAGTTTTCCAAATGAGCTACCTAAAATTTTCAGTGATGTTTTATAATTATTTTTCTTAGTTCATATTAGAAATACCTTATTGATTCATACACTAAAAGGTTTGTAAACCAAAATCTACATCCCAATAGTAGTTGACAAACGTAAATGAGAACACTATTCACACTTCAGCATAAGTGACAATGGGAATTTAAACAAACAATGCATGATTTTAAAATACATAATTAATTCTTATCTGATCATATTCTTTATGATAATGTATGTCTTTTTCTAGAATAATCTCATTATTTTCTTGTCCAAAAAGTCCAAACAATAGATTAGTATCTGGAGTAACAGACTGAATGACAAAATATGGTTTTCCTCCCCACCAGTTGTACAAACTTGAGAAAGATATTTAACCTATTGGGAGCTCAGTTTTCAGGATTAAAGAAGACTTTACTTTTGATGGTTAAATAACATAACTTATGCTAAAAAGAAAAAAAGTTTAAAAATGGTGTATGGCATATATTTAATAGCTGTTCCTTTTTCCATTTTCCCATGATAATTGTTACATTTAAACACCACGGGCATCCTATATTAGTTCTAGTTACACTAAGTTCTATTTTATTCTTTACATTTCCAAGAAAATATTTTGTGAAATATGTAGTACTACATGACTTGATGGGATGAAACATGAAATATTTAAAGAAAACCTGTTGTAAATCTCACAATATTAAGAAGCAACTCAGGCATATAGTGTAGTTTAAAAAACAGTTCAGACCAGGCATGGTGGCTCATGCCTGTAATCTTAGCACTTAAGGAGGCTGAGGCATGTGGATCACTTGAGGTCAGGAGTTCGAGACCAGCCTGGTCAACATGGTGAAACCCCATCTCTACTAAAAATACAAAAATTAACTGGGCATGGTGGCGCATTCCTGTAATCCCAGCTACTTGGGAGGCTGAGGCAGGAGAATCACTTGAACCCAGGAAATGAAGGTTGCAGTGAGCTGAGATCACACCACTGTACTCCAGCCTGGGCAACAGAGAGTGAGACTCCGTCAAAAAAATAATAATAATAACAATAAAAACCAAACAACTCAAAATGCACTCGTCTTGAAGGTTAGCTGTTGAGTATTAAAGGGCATTTCTATGCTGAAAAAAACAAAAAGGAAAAAAGAGCTCAGTGTAATACTTTCAACAGGATGCTAATAATTTAAGTATTTATATGGAAATGGATTTTATACTAGAGAAAAATGCGTTAACCTTATTTCTTAAAAGAGACTCGGTCACTTATATATTTAGTACACAGCGACTATTATGAACCATTTAAACAGGAAGAAAAGCAAAAACATCAGCTTGTATTCTACTGATAGGGAGTTAAATCCACACATCACGCCACAGCAGGATGCACTGCCTAAAACATATTCCCTATTTAGGTCTCTTGATTTTCTTCAAACTTCTCCCTAAAGTATGGTTTCATTTTAATAATATCTGAAAAATAGGTGCTTTGTTTAACTCTTATTAAAGGCAACCTTTAAAAGTATTCGGATTCTTTCCTATGATTTTTCATTGTCTTTCTCTTTTATCTTCACATTTTAAACAGTGAAAAACAACAAAAATCATATTTTTAGTGACGATGAAAGAAGCACTTCTTACATTTCATCCTATTCTGGTTGAAAGTAGGTGCGACTGCCCTAGAACTATAAGGATCTACATTTATACCTAGTGTTTTCTCTCAATCCAACATGGAATAAAAACCACTCTATACACAACTTCATTAAGCAAGAGAAGCCATATGGAAATGTTTAAGGTAGATCCCTGGCCAGAAAAGCTGTATACCTTAGGATACTGCCTCTTAAAAAGCAAAGAGAATAGCATTTAAAACTTCAGGCATAAGCTTACGTGAAAAGGAAAGAGCCAGCGGTGGTCTGGGAACTGAAAACCTGGGAAAAGACTGGCTTATGTTTATAAAGCCCCTTATTGCCTGGCAAAGCTATTCTCATTTATTCTACTAGGGCTCAGAGTGACACTCTAAATGAGCAGCAGAGGGCAAAAGCCTTGCACGGTCCTTTTGCAAGTAGGTGGGTATTTCTTGAAAACAGGTTCAATGAAATGTAATGCCAGGCAGTTAGCACGAGGAAGTTTTTCTAAAAGTTCGTCGTAGTTTTCTGCAAGCCAGGCCTTGCATCAATGACTGGCTTGTTATTTAGCCATAATTTGAAACATTTTTGGTTGCAATAGTGAATTATGAAAATACTGCCCTAATCACATGACGGCAACACGTTACGAAAGAATTGAATGAATGTGCAGGCCAGCTTGTTAGCCAGGTCACTGTAAAACACCTGAGAACTTAGCAAGTTGTTCAAGCTTTCATCTTCTAAACTTGAGATTCTGAGGTTTGCTTTTATTCTCAAGGAAGTTCCCAGAACCATGCAGACTTTCCTTTTTCTTCCCGCATCCCCATGCCATTCCTTACCATCCTCTGCCTACTTTCCCAATCACCATGCACCAAAAAACCATCTTGTTACATTTTACCAGAAAACTGAGTTAGAAGATTAAATTAGATGATGAGGTTAGGATGATGAACCACAAAGAGAAAAATAGGGGATGGTTGTCGGGTATAATGGGGAAACCCTCTAAGAAGCCTCAACGAAGGCTTCATTTGCCATGGCAGGCTCCATTCTACCAGGTTCTCCCCCATGAAACTCTCTCTCTCTCTAAGTCTGTAGTTTTCTGGTCTGTTACTTGCTGGGAGAGGACAGATGGGTTAGCATAGGATATGCCAGAGTCTTGTGTCTGTTTCACCATACGCCTTCCTATTTCTTCCAAAATTGACAACTCGGCATTTATAACGGATTTCCTAACCACTTGGTTAGAGTTCGTTAAGAACAATAGCAAAAACAGACCCAAGCTTCTACAACAGCAAGTGGCACTAGGGGATGTTTCCAGGAAAGAATGGCACCTGGTCTGTGAACTATTCACCTTGCCTTCTAACCAAGGCAGGGTTGCACAGCCAATTTGAAGCTGGCCTCCAAGACACTGGGAACAACTATTCTTCAGAGAAAGGTAAGGTGTACTGAGCACTGCTTATTAAATTGAATGCCTGTATCAGAAGGAAAACACAATACAATCCTAACAGAACTGCTACCACTCTAATGGAAGATTCTCCCTGTTCAGGCCGCACATCCATGAAAACGTACGGAGCCAGCAAAAAGAATGTGAAAAATTAGCCATGGTAGACAGGTAGATTTCAAACATGTTGCTTGGACTTCAGTTTCTTCGCCAGCAAAATGGAGCTAGAACTGCTGTCAACATTCGTTTATCCCTAACTATTTGTCTAAATACTGGGCTAGGTAGTTTATTGCATTATCTCATTTAATCGTCACCACAGCTTCATGAGATTCCTATTCAGGAATTATATAATCTGTTCCTCACGTACTTTCTAAAGTGACTGTTTCAACCAGGCTGATTATTGTACTATGAACACCTCCATCATAATCATGTCTTCACCTTGTCCTTATACCGTTTCTACTTCCTCAACCGCCTAAGACGTAGTCTTCACTAATGTCTCATTTTCGCAGAAAAATTTCTGCTAGGAATCAAGAGTTAAAAAAAAAGAAGAAGAAGAAGAAGAAAAATGACTTAATCCAGATCTATTTTCCACTGGTTTGTCTAATTACTTATGAGTTTTTAATATCTCCTCTTACACCTTATCCTTCACCATAAAGTCTCTATATATACTCAATTTACTAAAAATATGGTGTAGCTGATGTTCTAGCTTAGTCAGATGTCACGACCTCAAATTAAACTTGCATGTGCATTAATGGTCCTTATAGAACCCTTTAGTTGTTCCACCCAAAAATGAGCCATCTTGGTAGGATTTGATCTGTGAAAAGATAAAAGCAAGCTCTAAACAGCAGAGGACCAGAGAAAAGTGGTTGTAGGTATCTTAAGAAAGAACCTGAGAGAAACAATTGATATAGAGGACCAGATGACGTCGAAATATATGGAGAACACCAGTTCAGGGGCCATAAAAGCAGAAATGATTTAACCGGGAACATGAGAAAAGCTTAATGATTTTCTCTTTGCTTGCTGTCTTATGGCCTGTATAGATTAACAACATTTAACAGATTAAGAGGGCCAAGTTTTTCCATCCAAAAGGCCTTTGCACTCTATGATGTGATGCTATGTAACCTGGCTAATCACAACCGGCACGTTTTATTTCTATGTGCAGATAGCTAATAAGAAAACTGTGGTGACCAAATTATTTGGTGGGGTGAGGTGCAGGGAGTCACAGGGGGATCTATCCAGGTAGAAAAGGGGCAGATGTGCGACTAAAGAATTGTAAAGTCATTCAATTGGGTAGGGAGGGGGAGAGACAATAGCAAATTTCAAAGACAGAAAATGGCCGTACAAATTACTTTTGTCCACAAGAAAAAGAAAATCCTTTTTTGCACAGAGCTGGAAAGGCCCAATTTTGCACCCTGTATGAAAGCACTTTGATCAACAATGCAAACACAACTTGAGGCAGAGCAAAACACAAAATTGTAGCTATGATTCCACTCACCAAAAGGGTGGATCTTCGATGTACAATTCAGCTAGCTTTACAGGAGTGCTCCACAGCAAAGCCAAATGACGAAGCAAGCCCGAGACCGCTTAGGCAAGAAAAAGCTGGATGTAACTGTTAAAATGAAAAAGAAAATAGGTAAGACCCAAATGAGCACATAAAGCAAACCCCCAAAAATGCAAATGAATACCATACATCTTCAAAATGTAGGAAAGTTGGAATTAGGAGCTAAATGAACTAAATTGCACTCCTTATCTCTTGAAGAATATCTTTCAATAGAGGAGTGTAAAATATGGTATAAAACATATTGATTAGTTAAGTCACTCTGATTATGGTACACTATTACTATTAAGATACATTATCACAATTATGGAATATCTATTTGTTATCCTTTAAAGTTGATGCAGTTTATACTACAAATGCAGAAATACACAGTATTAGAATGAGAGAATAGTTCAGACGCATCTTTCTAGCAATATACAGACCTTATGTTTGCTCTTCAGATTTACAAATAATTTATTTCATCTTAAAATGTACAGTTTGCTCATCCATACAACTTAAGCATGATTTTGCTGACTTTTAAATTTAAATATTTACTGGCTAATACCATTGTCAATAGCATGTGGGGTATATCATATAACAGGAAGGTCCCAGTGATCCCAACACAACTTGCTCTAAGCAAATAAGTTTAATCATCTGAAAACTGGAATATAATAGCTCCTATTTCATAGAAGTGTTGCAAAGATAAAATATAAAATTCCATGAAAGCATGTGGCACAGTGCTCAGCACATAATACTCCTCCAATACATGTCTGCTGTCCTTGTCACTGTTGTTACCACCATTCCAAGGCTACATGTCTCAACTTCATCAATAGACGTGTTGGGTTCATCTCCTAATGACTGACGCCTTTGCACAAAGCAATTCCCTGCCCTCCCCACCAACCAAGGCCAAAAAAGGCAACACATCAAACTAAACCTCACCAAGACATCATTAAGTGACTCATTAAGTTCCTCCTCCTCTGGCAAGTAAAACTGGAGCAGTGACGAAGTGGAAGAAAAAAGAGAGGTTGAAAAACGGGAGCGACAATAATTGAAAACAATTAGCTCTAATTTCTCTGTTTTGCTCAAGTCATTCTCATCTTGGATGCTAAATGTATTCCTCCGCATGTCAACACAACAAGCCCCGCCTTGTCTGGCCTGTCCAAGGCAGTATGTAGGATTCTCTAATGAGCTGGGAAGCGCCAGCTTGCCTGAGCCCATCTTGAGTGCCTCTGTCCAGCCACAGCTGCATACTATATTCTTAGACACCCTCCTTACAAGGTCAAGCAGCAATTTAAGACTGATGGCTGCATCTTCCCAACCACTCTGAGAAGCCCTTCTGCCCTCCACAAAGACACCTGACAATCTGGAATAAAAGCGTGAGTGCTAGTATCCTGATCTTCCAGACGACTGGAGGGGGGGCGGGTGGCGGGGAGCGATTCATCAAAATGCAGTGGGGAGAATGGAATTAAAACCATAGCACTCTAGGATTTGGATGATCTCCTTCACTAATAAGCACAACCTCATTCAATGTCCCTTCAATCCTCTGAGCCACAATCTTCTTATCTGTAAAATGGGGAGCCAGTGCCTACCACAAAACTGAGTAATATCAAAAGAAGATGCTTCTGGCACACAACAAAGGATAATTACCATCTATTTTTACTTTCCTTTTTAAGCTAGTTTCCTTATTATTAATACGTTACCTCGGTATATGATTATTTGAGAATGGTAGATATAGGATTGACTAATCAAGATTATGTGTCTTTAAAAGACAAATTGACAAGACTAGACAAAACTGTAAGACCTTGTGTAAACTTGCTTTGTTTTGTTTTACTTTTCAAGTCTTCAACTTGGCAAGCAGAGCCCAGCAAAGGAATATGGTTCTTTGATTCCCTCCTTAGAAACACTGCAGCCTTTATTGTCTTTATATCACACAGCTTTAGCACTTAATTATATCCTACCTTGGAATAATTAGGTGTCCTTATAATCAAGTCTGTTTACTCACTTGTGCAGTTCTGATCCTTTAATCTCTCTTGAATATTAGTTTGTAATGCTATTAAGAGCCACAATTTAACAATTTTATTACTAAATAAAATTGCAAGAATATTTTGAAGGAGTCCTACAAATGGGTTGAATTTAAAAAATTACTTTTATAATTAGGATAGTACAAATGTATAAAATAATGATGCCTGACAAATAGAAGCACATAGGACTTGTGTGTCTTCCCACCGACTAACTGTGAAGCCTTGGCCAAGTCACTGAACTTCATCTGGGACCTGCGTGCAGAGGGACCTGTGGTAGGGTCAGATACTTGTCTCAGCTAGATCACCAATTTAGTCTAAAGATAAGTTAAGAATTACCTATAGTAACAAAACTAATAAGATGACTGTCCATTTTAGGCAATATAAAAATGTTCGGTGCTTAGTTAATCTATGTAATGTAATTATAAATGTAAAACATTTCAAAGCCTGATGCTAAAATATCAAAGACAAACCAAGCATGATCTGTGTACAGTAGAACACTGGGTACAGTGTAATGATTGAATAACCAGGCGCTACAGTTCAACTGCCTGGTCTTCACACTTGACAGAAACACTTAACAGTCATATGATCCTAGACAAGTTATAATCCTCTGTGTTCCTTGGATTCCTCCTGGCCAAGATAGGGATAATAACAATAATAATAATATCTAACTCAAAGGGTTGCGGTAAAGATTATATAGATTATTCACTTAACACAATGGCACATAATAAAAAGTAGCTGTTATTAATATTTATTATGATTAGTGAAATAGAGTCACATAAAAATCCACAACTTTCCAAACTATCAGACTCACACCATATTTTGTTATTTGCATCATAAATATTTGTCAAATGAGGCTGGGTGCGGTGGCTCATGCCTGTAATCCCAGCACTTTGGGAGCCCGAGACAGGCAAATCAGGAGGTCAGGAGATCGAGACCATCCTGGCTAACACGATGAAACCCCGTCTCTACTAAAAATACAAAAAAAAAAAAAAAGAAAAGATTTAACCAGGTGTGGTGGTGGGCGCCTGTAGTCCCAGTTACTTGGGAGGCTGAGGCAGGAAAATTGTGTGAACCCGGGAGGCCGAGCTTGCAGTGAGCCGAGATCGCATCACTGCACTCCAGCCTGGGCAACAGAGCAAGACTCCATCTCAATAAATAAATAAATAAATAAATAAATATTTGTCAAATGAATACATGAGAAAGATTTTTTGACTAGTATATTTCACTCATCAAATATTCAATAACAAATGGTGCACACTTTAAGACAGTACATTTAACAAATGTTATTTACTAGGTTTTCATCTACATTAAGATGTATCAGATAAAGCTTATATGTTGATTGAAATTAAATACCTTATTAATTAAACGACAGAACTAGGCAAACTCAAATTTATAGTTTTTCTGACATAGAAATTTCTGTTACAGTTCACATGTCAAATTTTCTGTGACAACAATGCGATCTGATCTATATTTTCAAGCTTATTTTTGAATATTTTTTAGCATCATTATAAAACTATCTAAATGGTTCAGCTGAATAAAAAGTAAGTAAACATCATTCAAAATCACATCAGCCAGTGATAACCACTGCTTACACTTTGGCGAGCATCCTTCTAGACATCTCTCTATAAATAAATTTACCTGGAATAGACAAAATTGTGTATAAGTAGGACTATGCTATACATTGATTTTTATTTCAAAGCTTTTTGTCTATTGGAAATGTACTTTCTAGATTGTTGATGCCAGTTAATCTGGGTCCCCTTTTGATTCAATCAAATTATTTTAACTTTCCATTTAATATTTGTAGAAAATTTGAGATATTCAAATACCTTATTTAAAAGTAGTATCAGATGAGCAATTTAAAATAATTAAACATTATTGACATTTGGGGAAAATTTTGGAGATTCTTTAATTTGCATCATTTAGATGAACTTTGCTACCATTAAACATATAAATCAGAAAAATTAAGCAAACACCAGACTACATATCTTACACAAATGCCACAAATGAAAGCGATCTAGAAAAACCTATAAAAATCCAGACAATAGGAATAAAACTTGCAAGATGTTGTTATCTTCATTCAAACTACCAGCTCCCTTAATGGAAATTAAGTTTATAGGCTTAAAAGAAATATTAACAATTTTCCCTTTAGATATAAAGAGAATGATATTACAATGTGAGGAATGGGAGATTAGTAAATGCAAATTAATTGACTTCTTTCTAATGAATAAAAATACAGATTTCACAGACATAAAAATACGAGCATATGAGTTTCATTCCACACAGCAGAAGAAAATGAAATGATGAGTTCAAACAAATGAATTTCAGAATACTCAAGCCATTTTGCATTCTACTGTTCATATAACTGTTTTAGAACTTCAGTCTTATTCCAGAAAGAAATATTCTAAGTCTGAATAAAAGATCTCTATATTACTTACTACAGAAATTTTATAATGAGGCATTTGGACCCACAATAAAATAATTTTATAACAGAAAATTATTACTTGGTCTGTATATGCCAAAACCAGTCAACTCATATTATTCACTCATTTATTTGAGAAATATTTAGTTGAGTGATGATTATGTATGTGATACCACTTCAAGCTCCAGGTCTGCACTGTGTGATACAGTAGCCACCAGCTACATGTGACTGACGAGCATTTGAAATGTGAGTATTCTGCAATGACATGCACTGCAAGTATAAATTACATACCAGATTTGACAGATTTAGTATAAAAAATGCAAAATAGCTCAATAACATTTTTACTTTGGTTATACATTAAAAAGATAAGGTTTGGTATCCCAGGTTAAATAAAATATATGAATACAATTAATTTCACCAGCTTTCCTCTCTCTTATTATTTATCATATGCCTACTAAAAATTTAAAATAACACATGTGGCTCACATTATTTTCTACAGAACAGCCCTTTCCTAGGCGATACTGGTGGTGAACAAAGAACACAGATGTCCTATGTATTTATGAAGTCTGCATGATTGTGACTGGGCACTAATGCTGTTTAAGGACCTGTGTCACATGCTAAGGAAGGTGTATTCAAATATAAGCTGCAAGCCAACCCATGCAATTTTGCCACCTACTATTAAACTTCAGAAAGACACATCAAACGTCACTTAAGAACAGTGAGGCTGTTAAATTACAGCAGCCTAAAATACAACTCTTCCTTAGGTAAAGAAGTCTCTCTACTAAAGTTATGGTTGTTCAATGCACCTCACTTTCTTTATCCTGAGGAAAGTGTTTGACCGATGTGCTGTGGAGAACCTACCACTGTGCTGTGGATGTGGTCCTGAGGCTCCGGAGGAAGGAGAAGGATGTCACATTGTATTTGCTTTCCATGGCAAATTTGCACAGTGGAGCAAGTGGCCTCATCACAAATGCTATTTGAAATTCATTGATATCCTCAAGCTAGCCAAGTTGGATCTTAGAAGGAAAGGGCTGGGAGAAAAATATTTCAAAACATCCAGAGGCTCCTGAAGCCTCCCTCAGGATCTGAAGGTCCACTGTGGTTATGACAAATAGATTAGAGAACTGTCGAGTGTATGTTAGAGATGAATGAGCAGAGCATAGTCTTTGGTGATCCTGACCAACATCATAAAGAAATTATGGGCAGCCAAAGAGTAATGAAAAGATATGCTTAGAATAAACTTAAAATAGCACACCTTGATTTTTTTATAATATGTTTTATTCACTCCAAAACCACTTCTGTTCAAAAAAGTGTCTTATTCTTGTTAAATGGAATCTTGGAGTTTCCACTCTTTAGGACAGCATTTTAATTAATTTAACTCACCCTCTCTTTCATCCAGAGATTTCCACAATAATCTGTCAAATGTTGGCATGACTTTGCTCAGAATACGTGGCTTCTATCTTAAAGATGCACCAAGCCAATCAAAACACAATCATATTTTCAACATTCAAATGCAGGATCTGTGACAAAGCTTATGTTCAAAGGCTTCAAAAAAAGGAAAAAAAAATCTGCAGAAGTTTAGAAAGATATTCTATGTAATATCGATTCATTAAGCAATTTTGAAAGGGTCAAATCTTATTTTACTTAAGGGATATCTGGTACAGAAATTACTGAAGTTTTATAAAATATGCATTCTCTCCCTGCTTATTTTCTGAATGAATAAATATGAGACCAATTTTATACAGAATCATTTCAACTTGAACTAATAATTGTGTATTGCATGCCTAGAATAATGTTTGTTTCAGATGAATACATATAAAAAGGAATGTAAAAGAAAACATTAAATCGGTCACTAATTATAATTAATTCATAGATAGTTGAGATTCATTTGCTTTTGCTAAAGTATATAAAATAGTACTCATATAGAGGCTTAGAGTGCAATCAAATGAGTACTAAATCATATAAGGACTGTTTTCATTTACCGAATGGCTTAGAATACAAAATACCATTTTTGAAGAAAAATTAGTATAAGCAGAAACCTGTAGGTCTCACTAGAAACTGTGAATCTCTTGCTGATTATTTTCTTTATTTTGAGGGATGTACATGGCTCATTTTCAGGAAATTTGAAATCATTAACAAAAATTAAAAACTGCCAAACGATGTTGCTTGGGATTTGATTTGCATTGAAACATTCTGGGACATTTGATTTGTTCATGAAATACATAAGGAGATACATAAAATTTTCATCATCTTTTTTTTTTTTTTTGAGACAGAGTCTCGCTCTGTCGCCCAGGCTGGAGCGCAGTGGCCGGATCTCCGCTCACTGCAAGCTCCGCCTCCCGGGTTCACGCCATTCTCCTGCCTCAGCCTCCCGAGTAGCTGGGACTACAGGCGCCCGCCACCTCGCCCGGCTAGTTTTTTGTATTTTTCAGTAGAGATGGGGTTTCACCGTGTTATCTCATCATCTCTTTTTAAATGTGCATAGACAGGAAAGAACCCATGGAATAAGGATGCTTGTTAAATCATCAAAAGAGTCTGACCTTTGTGTATGGAAGCTGGCTTTCCTTAACTAAGGCCCCATCCTACTCCTTGGTTTGGTAATATAGTAATTATGATATTTAACCTTTGTCCATGAGAAACCTATTTAATTGTTGATCTGATCCCCTCAACTATCACCCACAATATCCCTCAAAGATTCATCCAGTTGTTCATCATATTCACTCCTTAATATGGAGGCAAATTAACTCTTTCCTGTACTCCCTTGCACAGCACTCACACCACCCAGGGAGACTTACTCAAGTGAGCAAGTGAACAGAGATCAAATGAGCTGACCACTTAAAATAGTTCATCAACAAGCAATCATCCTTGATGAAATCAACCAGAGCTACAAAATGACAGCAGAATGCACACTAACTGCAGCATTCCACTGAAAGCGATACAGTATAACTACAAAAGAAAGAGAAGGAAGCTTAATGTGCTCCGTTTGTAAGGAATTTGGTTTCCAAATACACAAATTCTGACTAGTGTTGTCTATGATAAATTTTCACAGTAAGCGCAGTAAGCTATCCAGCCCACGAATAAACCCTTCTGGAGCATCTTTAAGTGGGCTTTATGGGAATTCAGTTGGAAATGAGCACTGTACCAATAACCAGAATTGATTCCTATCTTTGCATTAAGAGTAATTCCCACTGGACTTCTATTTATCAACACGGTATTAGCCATCACCATGTATTATTTGTAGTTAGCTGAAAATAATGGCATCGTATTTCTTTAAAAATAATTCATATTTCTGTCCCTCATTCACACTACTCATACGCGTGTGTGTCTGCACACACACATCCTTTCTCCCTCACACACATATACACAGCAACTCATTGCAGGCCATTACAATCAAAAGGAATTTACTGTATGTGGAATATTTTAGAAGAAGAAAGTGAAGAAGGGGCAGAGAATTGTAGAAATAACATGTGTTTGCAATATTTTGAAAATTAAAGATCCGTATACCAAATGTCGTATATATAATTATAGTTTTGTATTTTCTAAAAGTACAATCATTAAACAGATCAAGCTGTTAGATTATTAAAATAAAAGATTATGTGCTAAACTTTTAAATACACACAATGTATTTTAATCATATTGCTGTCAGATCTAATGGCATCAATAAAAGTTAGGGATACACATTCAAAATCAATTTCCGAGCTAAATACTCATTGTATAAGGTGCCAGTAGAAATAATGCCAGTCTTCCAAATGAAAAAAAATAAAAGTGACCTGATTATTTACTGTATTAGTCTTACCGACATGAACTGCACCCTTTAAAATGCAAATTCTCTAGTAATAGTAAATATAACCACCGTCTAAACAAGAAATCAGCATAATTATTGTATTAAAAAATAAATATTTTCAGAAGCAGCCAACAAATGCCTTCATCCTTTCGTTACCCTCCCCCTAATTAATTAACAGATTGGCACAGTCTAAGAGCAAAATTTATTTTCAATTAAAATAAGAATCCCGTATGTCATGATAATTTTTTGTTACTATTTCTAATGTGCAAAACAAAGGTTTGCTTTTAGCACTGAACATAGTAATCAAAACAAATCCTTTAATTTTCAATAACTGTAAGGATACTTCAAGAGTTGTACTCGTAGCAAGGTACTACCTCAATGGTTAATCCTATTAAGAACTGAGCCATGCACTACAACTAAATCCTCTGGGGAATTTGAGGAATGAAAGGCTTACTGCACACTTAGAAGGCAACGACTTTTGTAAAGGGCTCTATTATATGAGGAACAAAAGAATACCACTTGTGTACTTAAATATCATCTGCTTTTCCTTCCAAAATACTCCATTTTTAAGTAAAGATATGTGATTTAAATGTATTTAGAGTTCAGCTTTTGGCACGACTCTCGTTTCTGAGTAGAAGTGCCATCTGCGGGCCCCATGGCTCACGCATAATGATATGCTTACAAGCTGCTTCCCTTTTCTGCACAATGTACCCTTTTCACTTTAACATACATTTTCCATAAATTTTTGAATAACAAATTGGGCCGTGGAAGTTTGTTGAAACGGGACAAGGGAAATGCCTGTAGGCTAGAAAACGGCGATTTTACTCAAGAAATTGGTGCAGCGGAAAATATTCACTCCACCAGTCCAACCCTCCCCCAGGCCCCCATCCACCTACCTTGGGCTGTGACACTTTAAAATTGTAGGGGAAACTTCTTCTCCCCTCAATATATTAGGCCTGTACATTAACTTGGGCAAACAGCCCACATGCCTGCCATCCATTACACCTGCTGGGTGACAAACAGATGAGAGTCATCATGCAGACTCCCAACGTTTGATCTCCTGATAACGCCAGATGTCCCCCATTCACATTCAAACATAACCACCGTCATTAATGCAACTCGCCCGGCTGGCATTTAATAGGGAGAAAAAGTTGAATTCTAATCTAAAATCCTAACTATCCAAAGCTTTCAGGGTGTGAATATATAGTCTATTAAATATGTTTCAATTGTAAACTTTCTAGCTATTAAGAGAACTGATTTCATTATCAGGATGGGAGCTGGTTCAGACGGGCAGATTTTGCACATATTTCAAAGGAGAAGACCTGTACAATGACCTATTTGGCTTCTGAATTTCAACAACAAAACATACCTTTACTGTACCTGTCATATGCTTAAGCACAGTAAGAATAATCTTAATTGTTGGCTGTAGTTCAAATATACCACTGGAAAGGCTGAGTGAAAAAACAAATAATTAAAGTCAAGGAAGCCATTGACAGAGAAAAATGAGATTCCCCCACCCCGGTCTAATAGCAGACATAAAACTGTTTAATGATAAGGTTCTATTAGAGAACATTAAAAAAATGCAGATACACAGGCATCGTTCTGGGTCTACTCAATAGGAATCTCCAAGGGTAAGGCTCAGGAATTTTAAAACTTCCTTGTTAATGCTTTTGAAACCAGTCCTAGACCTTGAGCTTGGCAACTCCTGGAACTGTGCATGAGAACATAATTTAGCAGTTTGGCTTTGGGCGATGTTCTTCTTTCTCATTTTTTCTTTTAAAAATAAAATATTTACATGTGTCTACTCCGTGCCTGACACGGAATACATAGAATCTGCAAGACACAAGGTTTATCTCTGGAGAGTCAACACGTGGCTCCAGAAACAGACACTGAGATGCCCAACATGGGGCAAAAGACATTCTTATACTTGAAATATAGGGAGTGAAAAAGACCTGAGAAACTGTCTAGAAACTCACACTGTGTCCACCAACTGGACATTTCTAGAAGATGTGGGAAGAAATAAACCAGTTGACCTACATCAAAAATTCTCAATATCTATGATTTGAAGGGGGTCTGACTTCTTCAAAAGAAGAAGGTTGAATTTCGGCGTTAAGGAGGAAGCCAGAAAGATCGTAGCTTCTTTCTGTATCCTTCCTGTACTAATAGTCAGATCCATTTAGACCTTCTCTCTCCTTCTAGCTCCTTCGCCCTTTGGATTTAAACTATTTTCTCTGCCAAGAAATTCTCATTGATCAGCTGTCGCAAGCCCCGTAGTCACTCCACCACAATACCCTATTATATTTTCTTCATCTAACTTATTGCTATGTGAAATTATTTTCTTTGTTTATTTTTTAATACATTTCTTGTGTGTCTCCCTACATCAGAGCAGAGACCTTGCCTGTCTTGTTCCACTGTCCCCAGGATCCAGAACAACACTTGGCATGAAGTAGGTAGATGTCCAATCCATGTTGAATGAATAAATTAATGAATCAAGAATAGTTATACAGTATTTATAATTCCTTGATTATTTCTTTCACCAGACATAGATTTTTTTTCCAATGTGTCTTCTTGGACATGGAATCTTAGTGAATTTTTCATTTAAAATCTAACCTGATTCATTTTATGTTTCTTTTGGCCTGTCCGCTATTTAGATTTTATCCCTTTGGGATTTTTATGCTTGAACTCAGTTCAGTAGCAATCAATTTTTACCTAAACCCAATCTACCTTTAACCCACCTCTCAGCTGAATTTATAAAATACCCTATTACCCTTCAGAAGAGACAGAAATCCAAGCGATATTCAACTATTACATTCCATACTAAAGAAGATAAAGAGTAACAACAAAAAATTCTCTCAAAGGAAAAACACTTGAGGAATTTCTGTTTCGAGGTCAAAGCAATATAGGAAAAATTCAGACCACCAATTCATAGAAGAGGAATTAAACATTGAAATCACTGCTTTAAGGCTTTTGGTAACAATGGCAAATATTACATCAGACTTAAAATTACTAAGTGCGATCAAGCCACTTTTACTTTAGTTATTTCTGCAGTTGTTCTGCACATCCCTGCAATTTCATAGCACCTACTAATGGAAAGTGAGCTCAGATTCTATTGACAGTTTCATGACAAGTCATACTTCACCTTCCATTGTCCACTCTTCTTAGCTGTTCATTATCTTGACTGCTGTGCCTACGAGATAATGATACACTCTGCTTCTACCCCTGACTGTAACACATTTTTGCTCCAGGGTTCCTTTTAATTGAAACACACTGTCTGTGTTACTGTTTTTGGTGCAAAAGTAAACACGTTTAACACAAGAATTCAGTTTGTATTTGCTTTACCAATAGGAATTGTGTAAAAAGTTACCTGCCTCTAGAAAAGTGATTGAATGATCCTTTTGAGGGTTTATTATTTTTTACTCTTTTCTTTCACTCACATTACCATTTGTCACTGCTGTAGATGTGATAATCAATTATCTCTGTGAGAAAAATTATTGTGGTCATCCTTACCATTTGCCTCAGTGTCCCAAACCCATGCAGGAAATATTTAGTAATGTTTCACCAACCCTTGAGCATAGAATTCACTGAAAATGCTTCTGCTTTTTAAAAGTTTGTCTAATAAATTGTGCCTGTTAAATTATCTGTGTCCATTGCAAATTGCATTAAATAGCCACCAGTTGACTAGAACAGAGATGCGCAACTTTAGGATGAGTGTGATCTGAGCAATGGGCTACCCTTGCAAACCACATATTCTCAGACTCTGAACTCTTTCAAGGAGAATAGCTGAATTCTTTCCACTGACAAATATATTTCAAAAAATAAATGCATGTAATAGAAGCATTAGGGTTTATTCAAGAAGAAGCAGAGAGAAGAAAGAGACTTTACTTTATCTTCCAAGAAAATAAGCATTAATGGGGAATAACATTCGTGTTTGGGGGGCGGGGTGTGCGTGTGCATGTGTGTATGTGTGTGTGTGTGTTTTGAGGAGAGATTAATCATGCACCACCCCAGAAGTAAAATGTTCTTAAATGTTAACATGTAGAAGAATCACTTGGAACACTTTTAAAATTTTAGACCCCTAGACACTCCCTCAAATATTCTAATTTTCTAAGTCTGGGGAAAAGCTCGCTAAAATCAACTTTTAATGAGCAACAACAGGTGATTCTACTACAGAGAGTCCATACCTGTGATGTCCAATATGCCAGCCATGAAGCACTAAAAATGTGGCGAATCCAAACTGAGTGTTAAATGTAAAACACACACACTGGCTTTCAAAGACACAGTACAAAAACAAGCATTTAAAATATCTTAATAATAATAGTTACATTAACTACATGTTGAGATGATAATATTTTAGGTATATTAGGTTTAATAAAATATATATATTTTTAAATTTAATGTATTTCTTTCTTTCTTTTTTTTTTTTTTTTTTTGAGACAGGGTCTTTCCCTGTTGATCACGCTGGAGTATGGTGGCATGATCTTGGCTCACCATAATCTCCACCTCCCAGGTTCAGGTAATTATCCTGCCTCAGCCCCCTGAGTAGCTGGGATTACAGGTGCTCACCACCACGCCTGGCTAATTTTTATATTTTTAGTAGAGACAGGGTTTCACCATGTTTGCCAGGCAGGTCTCAAACTCCTGACCTCAGGAGATCCGCCTGCCTCAACCTCCCAAAGTGCTGGGATTACAGGCATGGCCCACAGTACCTGGCCTTCTTTTTGCTTTTTAACATAGTCTAAAATTTTAAAAAATATATTTGTGGCTCATATTGGTATTTCTATTGTACTTTATGTATCTATGTGAACTTATTTTTCTATTGGGCAACAATGGTTGATACACTTTTCAAGGCAGAGGTAGTAAAGGAATTCTAATCGTACCACCAGGACCAAAGTGTAAGAAAAATGTTAGTATATAAGGTATATTTCAATATTTCTACAATATCTGACAAAGATATATCCATGGCTGCAGTGCCACATAAGTAAATTTCTAAATAGAATTTGTTTTAATTTTAAAATTTTTGATTTATAAGTTAAAACAAATTATAAGTAGAAATTCTATATAGAAATTTACTTATTCAGGCTGGGCACAGTGGCTCATGCCTGTAATCCCAGCACTTTGGGAGGCTGAGACTGGTGGATCACCTGAGGTCAGGAGTTTGAGAACAGCCTGGCAACATGGTGAAACCTCGCCTCTACTAACAATACAAAAATTAGCCGGGTGTGGTGGCAGCCACTTGTAATCCCAGCTACTTGGGAGGGTGAGGCAGGAGAATCGCTTGAACCTGGGAGGCGGAGGTTGCAGTGAGCTGAGATCATGCCATTGCACTCCAGCCTGGACGACAAGAGCAAAACTACATCTCCAAAAAAAAAAAAAGGAAAAGAAAAGAAAAGGAAAAGAAATGTACTTATTCTATCAAATAAGCATTTGAAGTATCAAATAACTATCAGTAACTAGGTATCAGTAACTGTTAGTAACCAGCTTTCAATGGTTATCAGCTCCCAGGTGTTGCTGGTGCTTGCCTTCAATTCTGAATGCCTTTGGGACATAACATATATATGTGTGTATGTTTCTATGTAAGGACATTGTTTATACTATCCACTACAAAGTATGATCTTTCATTTGGCACCTCAACTACAAGGTAGCAGAAACATTCGTCTGAAAACCTCTTAAGTATATCCAGTATAGCTTTAATTGGCAATAGCTACATAATGGAATAAATAGGTTTATATGGGTGAATGGGAACATTATCACCCTTGTTAATTAACATTCTCTCTATTGACCAATGCACTATGAATTCCAAAAAGTTGACATATATGGGAGCTTCTAAAATCAACATGTTAGGAATGACTAATAATACTCCTAAATAGTCCATCATTACTTTATTAAAGTGAGATTTGTGCATTAAGGTTTGCATTTTGTATGTTTTAATGACAGTGAGGGAATTCCAGTGTTACCTTTTCTGATTCATATGCCACATATTCATATTTAAATGATGGATTATATCAGAGGTTTGCAGACTTTCTCAGTTCATAGTACCCTTAGTGTCTCAGTAATATTTTCATGGTTCCCCTAAGGCAAGAGAATTACCTGACAGTTCATGTAATAAGCATTTAGGTCCAAACAACTTAATAGTAGCAGTTTAGACTGGGAGGTGCTGTCTTTTCTTGTATATTAGAAATATCTTGTAGATCCCAAGTGAGTTTGCTGAAGCTCACCCAGTCACCTCAGCCCACAGTTTGAGAACTGAAGATTATGTAGTTTTAAATGGTCTAGAAAGTAAGATGAACTGTGCACTTTCTCTTTTCCTTTTCTTTTCCTTCCCCTGCTCCCCCCCCCCCCCACCCCCTTAAGAGACAAGGTCTTGCTCTGTTGCCTGGGCTGGAGGGCAGTGACACTGTCATGGCTTACTGAAGCCTTGAACTCCTGGACTCAGGTGATCCTCTCACCTCAGCCTACCAAGTAGCTGTAACCACAGGCATGCACCACCACACCTGGATGACTTTTTATAGAGAAAGAGTCTTGCTGTGTTAACCAGGGGGGTCTCAAATTCTTGGCTTCAAGTGATTCTCTTGCCTCACCATCCCAAAGTGCTGGGATAACAGGCATAAGCCACCATGCCTTGCCAAAAACTGTATACTTTCTAAGAAACAGAATACACCTAATAGCAATAGCTATTTAAAGTTTTAATTAAAGTCATGTGTTTTTTTAAAAAATATGTTTCTTTTAACACATTTTAATTATCAGAGTTTGTAAAAGTCACATCTATTGCACCCCCGGTCAACTATCCCTAGATAGATATTTAACATAGAATATATGAATCAATCAGTTGGTCAGTCAACAATTATTTATAGAATGCCAGTTACAGGCCATAGACTCCACTCTCAAAACTTAACAAAACTTTAACACTGACCCTTAACTTCTGTTTTCTGGCCTGGCTTGTAGAAAGCCTTGAAGTCACTGCTCCATCCTAACAAGTGGAAACCTGAACAAACTGAAAAATCAACAGCTCTTCTTGGATATGTCAGATAAGTGAGGTCGTTGGTCAGACTCCTGGCCCCCAAATTTAAAAGACTTGCAGGTATATTCAGGGAATAACACAGTGGAGCAGAAGGCCACAAGCAGAAACCTCTGTGGAGCCAGTTCTGGGGTGAGGAAATCTGAACTGTAGCTGATGAATTGCTGGAGGCTCAGAGTGGACAGCTCCAAGACTTAAAACCTCCAGCGGGACCCAGTCATCGGGAGGCTCCAACATATTTGTGAGTTTTAACCCCAGGAGCTCTGCCAAATCCTGACAGCGAGTATTAGAGAAAAATCTCCCTGTGCTTCTGGCAGGGGCAGGAGGAAAGGAACGATTTTGAAATACACCAGAGTATTCTGTTCTTAACAAGGTCTGCTCTGAAGAGAAACTATTTTACTAGAGCCTAAGCTCCTGATAGGTAGCGTAACCTCACCTACCTGTGCTAAGAGAAATATCAACTCCAGTTTTCTCTAGCCTTCCATGGGGGGATAGGGAAAATGCCAACTTTAGCCCCTTCCAGCCATCCTGTCCCACCTAATGGGAGTGGGGAAACTGAGAAGCGCTGATGAAGTTCATGGTCCATGTTCACTGGGACTTAACCAGAAGAATATAAAACACTCCTCTCCTGCATCTTATCACTGCATTACAAAAGGTTTTATTTACCACAGGTGTTTTTACCCAGTACACCATGCCATCTTTGAACAAAAAATTGCAAGGCATAATGAAAGGCAAAAAAAAAAAAAAAAGTGTGAAGAGACTGAACAAGCATCAGAACCAGAGTTAGAGATGGCAGGATTTTTAGAATAATCAGACCAATAAGTTTTTTAAATGACCATTAATAAGCTAAGGGTCTTAACAGAAAAAGTACACAACATACAAAAATAGATAAATGATGTGAGCAGAGAGTTGCAAATTTTAGGAAAAACATTAAAAGAAGAAATGCTAGAGATCTAAGCCATTGTAACAGAAATAAAGAATACCATTGATTGGCCCGTTAGTAGACTGGACACAGCTTAAGAAATAATATCTGAACTTGAGGATATGATAATAGAAATTTCCAAAACTGAAAGCAGGGAGAACAGCAAATGGAAAAAAAGAACAGAATATACAAGAACTGCAGGACACATACAAAAGATGTAACATTTGTGATGGGAATATTAGAAGGAGAAGAAATAAAGAAAGGACCACAGGCAATATTTGAAGCAATAATGACTGAGGATTTCCCAAAATTAACGCCAGAAATCAAACCACAGACCCAGGAAGATTGGAAAACACCAATGAAAATAGGAGAGGAGGAGGAGGAGGAGGAGGAGGAGGAGGAGGAGGAGGAGGAGGAGGAGGAGGAGAGAAAAAAACTAACAAAACCAGAGAACAAATAAACACCTAGGCATATCACATTCAAACATCAGAAAATCAAAGGTCAATATTAATAAAATATAAGTGAAGTCATACATACATGGCATATATATTTTTATATATACACCATATATATCATATGCATGGCATATATTATTTATATATATGCCATATATAAGATATATATATAGAATATATAATGTATATTAAAAATATTAACTGTAGAAAGACAAAGGTAAGATTTACATCCAACTTTGCCCCCAAAACCCATGCAAGCAATAAAAGAGAAGAATGAAATACTTAACATTTTGGGAGAAAAATGCCTGCCACCTGAGAATTTGGTACCCTGTGAAATTATCCTTCAAATAAAGGAGAAATATATACTTTCTCAAATTAACAAAATTGGAGAGAATTTGTTGCCAGTATATAACTGCCTTGAAAGAAATGTCTAAAGAGAATCAATTAATATAATCCATCAACCAACAGCTTACACAAGAAAAATCACTTGGTTATATCAATAAATTCAGAGAAAGCATTTGACAAATCCAACACATTTATCATAAAAAAAACCTCAGCAAAATAGGAATACAGGAGAAATTCCTAAGTCTGATAAAAAAAATCCATAAAAATCATAGAGCTACCTTAATGTTTAATGGTGAAAACTTAAAGCTTTCTCACTAAGATCAGGAGCAAGGCAAGGACATCCCCTCTCACCACTGCTCTTCAACATTGTACTGGAAAACCTAGCTAATGCAATAAAATAAGAAAAGGAAAGAAGTGGTATACAGATTGTGAAAAAAATAAAAGTGTCTTTTTTCACAGTTAACAAGATCATCAGTGTGGAATATCTTAAAGAATCTACCCCCAAAAATATTTTAAAAACCTCCTAGAACTAATAAGTAATTACAGCAAGGTAGAAGGTTAATATATAAAGGTTAATTGCTTTCATTTATACCAACAATAAACAAGTGGAATTTGGAATTAAGAACACAGTATCATTAACATTAACATCCACAAAAATTAAATACTTATGTTGTAAATATGACAAAATATGCACAAGATCTATGTGAGGAAAATTACAAAATGCTTATGAAAGATATCAAAGAAGAACTAAAGGAATGGAGAGATATTCCATGTCAAAGTTAGGAAGACTCAATCTTGTCAAAATGTCACTTCTTCCCAACTTGATTTGTAGATTCAAAACAATCCCAATCAAAATATCACTATAAAGCTATAATAATTGAGACTGTGTGGCAATGGTGGAAGAATGGACAAATAGATCAATGGGACAGAATAAATAACCCAGAAATAGACTCATGTAAATATAATCAATTGATCTTTGACAAAAGAGCAAAAGTAATACAATGGAGCAAGCATAGTCTTCTCAAAAAATTAGGCTAGAACTGGACATCCACATGCAAAAAATAAAAATAAATCTAGATAAAGATGTTGTGACCTTCACAAAAGTTATCTCAAAATGGATCAGAGATCTAAATGCAAAATGCAAAACTGTAAAATTTCTAGAAGATAACATAGGAGAAAAATCTATATGACCTTGAGTATGGCAGTGACTTTTTACACACAACATCAAAGGCACAATCCATGAAAGAAATAATTGATAAGCTAAACTCCATTAAAATTAAAAAATTCTGGTTTGCAAAAGTAAATGTCAAGAAAATGAGAAGACAAGCCACAGACTGGGAGAAAATATTTTTAAAAGACAGGATAAAGGACTCATCCTAAATTACAAAGACCCCTTAAAACTCAACAATAAAAAGATGAACAACCCCATTTTTAAAAAATGAGCTAAAGTCCTGAGCAGACACCTCAGCAAAGAAGATACACAAATGGCAATTGAACATATGAATAGATGTTCAATTTTATATGTCATTAGGAAATTGCAAATTAAAACAATGGGATACTATTCTGCACCTACTAGAGTGGCAAAATCCAAAACACTGACAATACCAACTTCTGGTTCAGATGTGGAGCAATGAAATATCTTAATTCATTGCTGGTGAGAACATAAAATGGTACAGCCACTTTGGAAGACAGTTTATAGTTTCTCTCATAACTAAATACACTTTCACCATATGATTCAACACTCACACTCCTTGGTATTTATTCAAAGGAGTTAAAAACGTATGTCTACACAAAAATCTGCACACAGATGTTTACAGTAGCTTTATTCATTTGCCAAAACTTGGAAGCAACCAAGGTATCGTTCAGTGGGTTAATGAATAAACTGTATTATATCCAGACAATGGAATATTATTCGGCACTAACAAGAAATGAATTATCAAGCCATGAAGAGACATGGAGAAAACTGAAATGCATCTAAGTAAAAGAACCCCATCTTTAACAGCACATCCTGTATGATTCCAACTATGCAACGTTGAAGAAATGGTGAAATTATGGACAGTAAAAAGATTAGATATTTTCAGGAATTGGCAGGAGATAGGAATAAATAGAGCACAGAGGATTTTTTACAGCAGCTAAACTATTCTGTATGACATACTACAATGGTGGAGACATGTCATCATCCATTTGTCAAAACCCATGTAACAGGAAACACCAAGAGTGGACCCTTATGTATACTATGAACTTTGGATGATAATAATGTGTCAATGTCAGTTTGTCTATTGTAACAAATGCACCACTGGTGGAGGTTGTTCTAGTGGAAGAGATTGGACAGAAGGGAATGGGTATGTGGGAACTCTCTGTACTTTGCTCAGTTTTGCTATGAACCTAAAACTCCTTCTAAAAAATAAAACTTGTTAATTAAATAAAAATAAAACTTTCAAAATAGAGGGCTATAACTGGAAATATCTATGGTTAGTTATGCAACCTTATATAAGAATGAAGTGGCTGGCAGTGCAAGTTAAATACCCTGTTGTGTAAAGTGGATGGAAAAAATCAATACTTTCAATCAATTGGGAGTTGGTTTTATTTTTTAAAATAGGGAGCTCACTATGTTGCCCTGGCTACTCTCAAACTCCTAGAGTCAAGTGATCCTCCTGCCTCAGCCTCCCAAGTAACTGGCAGTGCAGGCATGCTCCTCTGTGCCTCGCCTAGTTCGAAGGTTTTCATGGTGAAAAAGTTCATGGATACACATCAATAGACTCTTTACAGTTGATAATTTGGAGTTATAGCCAGTTTAAGTTGAAGCACTAAGTACAATGTATTCAGAGGCAAGGAGATGTGACCACTCAATTAGCGCATACAAATATCTGCTCCAAAAGTGAATCTATTCATTCAAGAAACATTTAGTGCCTACTATGTACCCAGCATCACGCAAGTGCTTCCAAGTCTGAGTGAGATACAGGTGCTTCTGACAAGGAACTTAGTTAATAAGGAGTTAATAAAATTAATGCATGCTAAGACCATGCTTATAAGAGAAGAACATATTTTGTAAGTTTCTATGTAATAAGTGTCATAAGAAAAAATAAAAAATATAGTAGAAGAAACCAATACTGGAAAAAATACTTCAATCTGGGAAAAAGTTAACATATGGCCAAGGCTTGAAAGATGAAAAAATTCACCAGATAGAAATGGGAGGAGAAGGAGAATTCCACCAGAGGAACCAGCGTGAAACAGAGGCAGTGAGGTGAGGAGCCTTTCTGAGGACTGGAGTTTAGCCGGGATGTCACATATGCAAATTAAAGTTAGTAGGAGCCAGACTGGAGAATTGTAAATGGCAGTTTGGACTAGATTTAGTCAACACTGGGAAGAAAGCATTGAATAATTTTAAGTAAAGGAAGATAACATGAATCTCACTGAGATTCTAAAAATCTAAGCAACTGGACTTTTCACTGGATACGAGAAGAGGTAAAAAGGTATTAAAAAACTATTTCCAACAGTGCCCAGGAGAATGTTTACTTAAGGGGGAAAAAAAGGAAACTCCTATCTTAGCTTACGATGTAAACTTTACATATATTGTCTATATTATAGTAACATCAACATCGCTGTAATTCTAAAGGAAAGACTATTTCAAAGCCTAATAATCCGGTAACCTAGTATATTAAATCAACCTAAGTGAATTATGAGACTTTATGCTCTCTCACAGAAATGAAAAACAATTTAAGTAATTCACTGTTTTCCAAAGTGTCTTTTAAAAGCAGCGTATTTGGTGTATCATATACGACAATGCTCTTTCAAAGGACCGTTTAAAATAAAGTACCAACCAGATCCTCTCTGTATGTGGAACAATGTTAAATTCCAGCTCTGCTTGGAGCGTAATTAAGTACCCGTAACACCATAAAACTTTTATTAAATTACGGTGTTGGGAATGAAATGTAAATTTGTCTTCCAATATGATGTTGGCATTTCAACCTTTTTTTTCAGGCTAGATATTATTAATAGTAAAAGTTCAGGGAATAAGTAAAGCTGTAGTATTAAGTAGAATTCAGGTGTCACGTAATCACAAATGTTAGTGCAATTATATTATTGAGGTATTCTCCATCCCTCCTACTCTACCTATTTTCTAAATAGCCATCATTGATATAGTATATGGTTATAAAAGGAATAGCAAGATTGAGTTAAAAAGCAAAATGCCTCTTTAAATGAACATTATCTTTTGTCGTTATATAGCGAAGACATGAATGGCTTTACCTGTCAGCTGCTTATACTACAAAATAGAAAAATACAAATATTATAAACAGAAGATATCCACTCAAATTCAAAAGCACAAAGAAAAAACTGCAAAGATAACATAGATTTATTTTAACACAATTTATTCAAGCTTTAATGAGTTTGAAAAAATAAAAACAAATACGGATTTTCTTTGATCTCTGCAATATGAAAGAGACATGGGCAAAAATAAGAGAATTCAGCTACTTGTATGATATAGCTGACTATTTTGAATTAAAAAAACTAATTTGTTTTGAGAATATCCTATTTGAATAGAGAAATCTTTGCATTTTGCAAAAGGAAAAAGATTATTTCTTTTCAGATAACCCACCTTGTACCAATATAAAAAGCTGCCAATGCAAATATTTTCAGGGACAACATCTGTCTAGAATATATCATGAGCAAGCAAAAGTTTCTCTCACCTCCTCCGAGTCCCTGGAGGTCTGACCCAAAGAGAATGTGAATAGAGTTTTCCATTTTGTTTCACATTAGGGTCTCCTGGGAGGCAAAGAGGACGGGAAAACACTATAGCCAAAATACCCAAAGCATGATTCAATCTGATGTCCTAGTAAAGGAAATGTACACTCCCAGCTTTTTTTTGTTTTGTTTTTCTCCAAACTCACCATTTGCTCCAAACGATAAAATCACAGCCTCAAGGAAAATCACACCTTAAAAAAAATTGTTTGTGTTGGCTGTTCTCTTAGAGAAGTTGAGTTTTCCTGGAAAGTTAACATTCCTTGTCAGAGAGGAAATAAAAATAAATGTGGCACAGGCAAAGATGACATTTGAATCCAAACAAAAGTTTGCCTTTTGCTTTTTTTTTTTTCTTTCACCCCTTATCATACAAACTGATGTGCTAAGAAAAACAGTCCCGATTTAGCTTTCCATAAGCCCTTTGGAGTAGTTCACATACGTAGTCTCTCATAGGAAGGTTCAGTTGCAAATTTTTGTCAAAAGGGAAAAAATACACCATGTGGAAACTGTGTATTGGTTAGAGGAAATGGATCAACAGAGAGGCCACAGGGGGAAAAGCGCCAGTTGTGGATTCAGAGAATGAGTCAGTGTTTTAGACAAGGGAAAATTGAAGTATATCTCATGAGCTGAAACCACCTCCAGGCTGACAAACTTTTGCCAGAACTTATAAACAGTGCGTGATACATTATGTTCAGGATCCCATTGCAAGCAACATTGCCAATCCTCATCCAATTAGTGGTTCCAAACTGCTCATCCCAGACCCACCTTGAATTTACACTGGAACTGGGCAAATGTCCACTCTCATTAAGGGTGGTGACACTAAGCACTCCAGAATGAAGAACTATGCAGACAAAGAGAGGAATCTTTGCAGTTCTCAGTGTCAAATTCTGAGTAGTACCCTGTCTCTGCTGGATTCCTATAATGACATCAATAATATGTCTCTAGGGTCAGTCCTGCCTCGCTCTCATTCATTGTCCACAATCTAACATCTCAATCTTATGCTTAAGCTCTTCAATTATTCTTCATTGATCTCAGGATGAAATCCAAACTCCTACCATGAGGTTGTTCAAGGCATACTGTCTGTCTTTTAGACCAGTGGTCCCCAACTTTTTGGCACCAGGGATCAGTTTCATGGGAGAAAATTTTTTTCACAGACTGAGGTTGGGAAAGGTTTGAGAATGAAACTGTTCCACCTCGGATCATGAGGCATTACTTAGATTCTCATAAGGAGCATGCAACCTAGATCCCTTACATGCCAGTTCACCATAGGGTCCACAGTTCTTATGAGAATGTAATGCCTCTGCTGACCTGACAGGACGTGGAGCTTAAGTGGTAATGCTAGCTCACCTGCCGCTCACCTCCTGCCATGCAGCCCTGTTCCTAACAGGCCACCGACCAACACAAGTCCGCAGTCCAGGGGTTGGAAATCCCTGTTCTAGACCCTTCTCTCTACAAGCTCAAACTCTAAGTACTAGCCAGGGTGGTGGTTTTAAATCTCCCAATCTTTGTATTTGGCATTTGAACCAGCTGTCTCTTCAGCCTGGAACACTCATCCTACATCACAACTCTACATCTTTGACCTCATTACTGGGTAACTTTAATTGATTCTTATTACCTCTCATGCTTACTGTGATTTTGACAGAATAGATTGAAGTCAGTTGCTCAATCTTTTCTTGCATTAGAAAGATGACTAGTCCCTAAGGACTACCTAGCACAGTATCTGGTACAACAGAGACTGAAAAAAAATATATATATTGAATGAACAAATGACTGAAAAAGAGTTCACCAACCAGCTTCTTAGTTAACATCAAATTGTCACTAACACATTCAGGATATTGAAATCCAAATTTTAGCAACCTTGCTAAATTAGGGGTAATTAACACAGTGTCCTAGGGCTTAACAAGCATTCAATAAATGTTAATAACTACCATTACTGTTTACATTATAAAAACATTTTTGTTTCAAAAAATCATTCACGACAACTGTTTTCTTCTCACTGAAAACTCAAAGATTTTTACTTAACAACTTGTTAAAATAAATATAGTTTGATGTTCTTTTAAAAGTGGTTTAAAGACAAGAGGACTCTCAGTTAACAAATCATATGATTACATATTAATACTATTGTAACAAAAAGAAATTACCGGTAAAAATAAGTCACTTGTAATTCTATTTCTTTTAAAAACAGTAAATTTTAGGACAAAAAGTAGTCATAAAAACCCTGAATGCTCCACAAATAACCTAAATAATCCGAGTGGGATACATACATGTGACTCGTGTGTCATTTCAATAAAAGTGCCTAGAGGGCACTGATTTGCCATGTTTCAATGGATCTGTGTAGCACAGAAAGCACATGTGTAGGTATAACTTGTGAGTAAGCACTATTTACTCTACAAATAAATTACTATGTAGCTTACATTGTTAGGGTCGCATGATAGCCCTATAGCTTAAAAGACTGAAATAACCATGCATTTATCTTGTCACTACAGGTACTTACAGTGTAATTACAAGGTCAACAGTTACTACGCAATTATGTAGTTTCAACATTGTGGTTCTTAAACAACAAAAAAAGTACACTATTCTCCCAGTACCTGCTGAGAACCCCTTTCCCTATTTCACCATCCCCACTTGCAAATTTTAAATAGCTGCAATGACATTTTCAAAGGAAAACAAATCAAAGTATCTTTACTGGAATAATAGCTATCTTATAATTATTAAAGACCTCAGACATCTTCTGGTCCAATGCCTCAATTTTCTTGGGAGGATTTATTTTAAATTTTTCTTATGGAATTATATGTAATTTAGAAAGTAACTCAAGATAAAAGGTAACACAAACAGGCATTTTATTTAGCAGCAATAATTTTTAATGGTTGTTCATTGTGTAGAGTAATGAGATGTGGCACATTTTTGAAAGGGTGCATTTCCTGACTTAATGAAATCAGAACAAAATAATACTAAATTATAACGTATAGTATCACATCCATAAAGTTTTATTCTTCTCCAGTTCAGATTCTGAATTTATTTCTGTGTGTTTCCTTAATATTGACATCACACTGCATATAATTTTGTGGTTAGTTGTGTGTTTCTGCGGTGTGACCAAATCTCTTACACATTTCTCTTCCAAAGTATGGTGACTCTGAAATCATGAGTTTCATTAAAACCTTATAACTAAAACCCTTCAAATTTTTTCCCCTCCTTTATTCAGAGAAGCAGAAGGACACTGCTTTGATAGTCAATATTTGAACAACTCATTCCAAATTTATTGTAGGTTACTATCATACAGAGGATAATAAAGAATTTTTTTAATTACTTTAGCTCATAAGAATGGGCTGATAGATATTCCATCAATGTTATGATTCCCTTGGATGGAGAAATGCTAAATGCTAACCCAAACAGATTTTAAAACCATAATTACTTGGTAAACAGGGGAATCATAGCCAAATAATTATTCATGAGTACAGATTAAATTCATCTAGATTTTTTTTGAAAATTTCTTATTGAATTCTTCTATCTCTGGCAAAGCCACTGAGCACAGCAATATCAGAGTGGCATTACTTCTTCAATATGTTTTGCACAAAAAGAGCAAGCTGGGTACAGTGTTGTTTTTTGTTTTTTTGGGTTTTTTTTATTTTTTGTTTTGTTTTCTATAGTGTCTTTCTTCTGTCTCTCTCTAGTGATGAAACACAGATAAGTTACCCAACATCAGTGTGTGTAAATCATTTCAAAGGGGGCACTTGTTCTCTGACGCAGTAGTTCTCTGAAAAGCAAAAACAAGGCAATCCTACAAGAAACATCACCACACAACCACCACACAACTGGTTCTCACAATTAAAGACTTACTATGATAATAGGCACCAGCCTGAAAACCCTACTCTATCAAGACAAACGGGCAAAGGTTCTCTTCAAAAGAATCTCAGGATAGGAGGTTTTTGAAATCTCAAGAGAAAGCATCAACTAGCCTCTCTCTTGTCACCTAATAAAACCAAGAAGCTGACTCAAATAGTTACAAGATTTATCTTCTAATACCTGCTTATAATTGATTTACATATAAAAAGTCTTCCTTTCCATAGTTCCAAGACCAATTTAGAACTTTCTTTGTAATTCTCACATTATAAACTAAGAAGGCAAAATCAACCATCTGTAGGACATACCAGAGGTTGAATAATGCAAGGTACAGATGATTGCCTTGCTTTTCTGTTAAAAACAAAATGGTTACATGGATACCAAGCAGTGTAGAAAAGCTGGGAAGGAATCCAGATAAGGGATGAAGGTCAGAGATAACTTTAGCTTCATCTGTGGTTTTTCAATATTGCTTGTAAGAAGAATATTCAGATATTAAATGTAATATGAAATTAAGAAAGTACAAAAGAGAAACCACAAGTGATAATAAAGCATACATAAATAAAAACAAAGTATTTCTCCATTAGTTTAAGTCAGCTTTCCACTTTGGTGGTAAGAGGTCCACTGATAGTTTGTTAGAAATCAAAGGACATTTGCAGGGACATGGATGAAGCTGGAAGCCATCATACTCAGCAAACTAACACAGGAACAGAAAAACAAACAGTGCATGTTCTCACTCCTAAGTGGGAGTTGAACAAGGAGAACACATGGACACAGGGAGGGGAATAGCACACACCGGGCCTGTCGGGGGGTGGGAGGCTAAGGAAGGGAGAGCAAAAGGACAAATATCTAACGCATACAGGTCTTAAAACCTAGATGATGGATTGATGGGTGCAGCAAACTGTCATGGCACATGGATACCTATGTAACAAACCTGCATGTTCTCCACATGTATCCCAGAGCTTAAAGTATAATAAATAAATTTTAAAAAAAGAAATCAAAGGACAGAGAGACTGAGCACACTTCAGCCTGCTTAGTAGAGAGATGCATGGAGAAAACTGTAAGTGTGGACACTCACACTGACCTTGTGGTTGCTGGTAGTGAGAAAATGTGTTTTATTAGTAGTGTACTAACCCATAGAACCTGACCAATAAATGATTCACAATGTATTTATTCCACATTTTAAGTAGGCATGCATTTCAGTGACTGTTCCCATTCCATTTTTGGATGGTAATTTTCAGTAAGTAAAAAGCACTGTACCTTTAAGTTTTAAATATAAAAAATGACACTGATTAACCTTTAAAATGGTGCCATTTAATCAAAGCAAGTAGATCTTTAATGGGTTTTAAATGGACTAATAAATCACAGGTTTTTTGTTTCAACATGGAAATAAACGAAATATTTGGGGGAAAAAAATCCCATTATGTCTCTGAGAGTGTTTGTGTGAGTAGGTATGGGCAGGAGGAGAGGTGAAAGACGTCCACACTGAGTTATTTTCCACATGACTGTGATTTTCCAGTGAGTCTTAATTTGTTAACTTCTTGCTCTGTGTACTTGAAAGCAAGACAGTAAGTGGCTGTATCAGTATGTTTTCAGGAATCTTGACAAATTTTTGACTGGAACTAAGAAACATAGTGGAGGCTCATGTAGAAGGCAATTGATCTATCTCTCAAGGAGAAACTAATCAGAGAAAATGAGTATGTTTTACTCTCTCCACTCTTCCCTCTGACATTACTAATTCTCCTCAGGTACAAATGAAGAAGCAAGCAACCCTCAATCCTGCAAAGTGCAGATTGGACTCCCTATGTTCAGAGCTCAGTGTTTGAGTGAATAACCCATTGGTTTGCTTCCGAATGCAGCACTCTGCATGCTTCCCAAGGATGGGCAAGCCCATCTTAGCACTGGAACATATCCTCTGCCTCCCCTAGAGTTGTTTAATGCAAACCAGTTGAGTGAATAAACTGGATAAAAAGTGACAGCTTGATAATGACAGACTAGCTGTGCTTTTCCTTCAAACTATGTACAGATAAGCATGGGAGAACAAGATGCCATTCATAAGAAATTGATGCTCAACTCTAAATAACCATCACAGGACTAGGTGAGGAAGGTGCCAGGGCAGGGCTGCGAGGTGAAGGAGAGAGAAGAGGGAATGGAGAGGAGCTGCACCTGCAGAAGAGAATTTAAAAATCAGGTAGAGGATAGGAATGGAAGGGCCTTTCAGCCAGCCCTTACTGACAGCCACCATTTATGAACACTTAGAATGTACTAGGTACTAAATGGAGTGTTTTACAGGCACCATCTCATTTAATTTATATGGTTTAATAATGGTGTTTAGGTGATTAATGTCATGATTTTACAGATAAGGAAACTGAAGAACAGAGAGATAATAAAACTTGTCCCAGTACACATAGATAGCTAATAAGTCCAGAATTTAGATTCAGAATAATACAGTTTTGGAGGAAATCCCATCTCCCTTCTTCCCCACCAAACAGGTCCATACCCATGGTATCCTTCGCTTCCTCTTCCTTGTCAAATGCAGCCTTGCATCTGTGCTGTTGATCACATTTCATCCCAGAACTTTATCCTTTAATTATGCCCCCTCATCTCTAGGTCCAGTCTCTCCATTCTAGTGTCCTCTTCCCCGTCAGCCTCTGAAAGTGCTCAAATCTACACTCCCCCCTCAAACCTATTCTTTGCTCCCTCCATTTTCTCTGGACACCATCTCTTTAAGATGGAAGAGTTGTCCATACTTGGTTTTGCCTACCTTCTCTTTTGCTGCTGCAGTAAGTGTCTGCACAAGCATTCCGAAAACTGCTCCTGTTGAAGTCACTTATATTTTACTAATAGAGAAACCAAATGGATACTTTTCAGAACTCATCTTACTGTGGCTTGAGGCTTCTGACTCTAGTGACCACCTGTTGAAACATTACACTCTTGTCCTCTGAAATACGAACCCCACTGTTTCTCCATTCCTTAGTAGGCTTCTACACCAGTGGCTCTTCCTTTATGTGCCTAAGACATATTGGTGTTACTCAGTGATCCACCTGTGTCATTTTCTTCTGCTAACTCTCTATGTGATCTCAGATGGCCACAATCTCTCATGGTCTTAAACAACACTGTACACCCTGATGGGTTCTTAACCTAGATTGCCAACCCATATTTCTCATCTGAACACTGGAGCTGCATATTTCATTGATTTTTGGACACAGTGACCACATAGATGCATACTGTAACCTAAACTTAACATTTTAAAAACTGATCACATTGTGTTCTTACCATTTTTTTCCTCTCCAAAGTCACTTTTCATCTTCACACCATTCATATAAGTCAAGACCCTGAAGTCATCATACTTGATACTTCAATCTCCCTGACAGTCTTTTTTCTTTGTTCCTCTCCTAAATAGCTCCTCAATCTGCCAAATTCTCTCTAACAGACCATCTTACTTAGTCACAGTGCAGGCACTTGCCACTCTTGACTGGGCCGATCAGATAGTCTATGTCTTCTGTCTGCCAGTCTCATGCCTGCCTTTTCTAATGAACCCTCTTCAACAGTCTGTCTTTCTCTTTCTTTCTTTCCTTCTTTCTTTCTTTCTTTCTTTCTTTCTTTCTTTCTTTCTTTCTTTCTTTCTTTCTTTCTTTCTTTCTTTTTTATTTGAGATAGAGTCTCGCTCTGTCACCAGACTGGAGTGCAGTCTCGGCTCACTGCAACTTCTACCTCCAGGGTTCAAGAGATTCTCCTGCCTCAGCCTTCCGAGTAGTTGGGACTACAGGCGTACACCACCATACCCAGCTAATTTTTGTATTTTTAGTAGAGACGAGGTTTCACCATGTTGGCCAGGATGGTCTCGACCTCTTGACCTCATGATCCGCCTGCCTCAGATCATGCCTTGGCCTCCCAAAGTGCTGGGATTACAGGCATGAGCCACCATGCTCAGCTTAGAGCAGCATTTCCAAAACACAAATCAGATAATGCTTTACATCTGCATAAACCCTTCACTGCCTTCCCTCTGCCAATATCTTTAGCTAGACTATGTAAAATTTGTCCACCACTTTCCTCTTCAGTTCTGTCTTTCAATACTTGGCCCCATCATTCCCAGGTCTCCCACACAATTAGGTATCCCAAACGTGATGCACTTTTTCACATCTCTGGATATTTGCGCACCCAATTTTATGTTTTCACCTTAAATGCTCTTTCTTGCCAATGAAACATCTATTTTCTCTTCAACACCCCACACAGATATAAATTACCTTCTCCTTGAAACAGTTTTTGGTCTTTCCCCGACAGAAATAAACATTCCTTTCTTTGACTGTATCTGCAAATTGCATGTTGATTTTAGCATTTACACTTTATACTATAATTTTATCTTTATGCAAGTCTGTCTACCTTACAAAACTTTGAAATAAAAAGTCGTCTTTTCAATCATTTTGTTACTTCCAGCACCTGTCATAGGGCTTATCACACGGTAGGTGCTTCATAAACTATTGTTGAGCTAAACTAGACATTGGATAAAGACCTTTTGTTTTAAGGTTAAGCAAATGAACAGGTAATTTCAATTATTTTACAAATAGTAATCAGAATGACATACAAGTAATTTAGCCACAGAACAAATTTATTTTGGAGATCAATAAATTAGAAGTCAGGAATGTATCTTTCCACAGACTGCGGTGTCACTGGCCAACTGGAAGTCCTTGGACAAGTCCTTTATCCCTGCTGGGTCTAAGCATCCCATCTGGAAAGTGAGGTAAACAAGATAATCCCTAAAATCTCTTTAGCTTTCAATCATCTATTTTGTTACGAGGTCATACCTGACCATATAGGCTAATATTCAAAAATAAGGATGAATCTGACTGAACAATTGACCTACCGAAAAAAAAAAAAATCCTATTTGTTGTAAATAACCAGAGATATAAGTAGAAAGGATAACAAATTGCTTCCAACCATCTTCCAAAAAGTATTTCTATAACTGAATCTTTTCATACTTAGCTCTAAAAAAACCCCTCAAAACTGTCTTGGAAAACAGTCATTTGGCTAGGAAATGTACGTCTTTATAGACACATCAAAGGCATCTCTCTACCTTTTCCCACACATGTTTGAATCAAGTACACAATCATATTATAACTCATGGTTCTAAGTTTCCCCAAAAAATATCAAATTTGTCTTTGATTCCACACATCCTGAATATTTATATACCTTTCAAGTCAATGTAGTTTATTGAAGAAAGAACACAGTTCAGTCACGTCTATTAAATATTAAGTATTTTGCTGCAGAAGGAGATACAGGTACACAGCTGTGTGATCACAACCTCCAGAGATACGAACGTGATGCTACTTCCCCCTCCTTTTGGTTGCAAATGAGGAAAAAACTGTGCTAAAAGAAAACTTGCTTAAATAACGTGGCGAGCAATAAGGTGGTGTTAAAATGAAATGTGTTTGAAGTTGCATATTACATTGAAAGGAACACTACCATAATTCATAGTGATTAATGTTAATGTCAAAAATATTAAAGAAGTAATAATGATTTGTATCTTCATGTAATGGGCTACCCTTTCTTTGATCTTTTATTCCCTTTGATCAAGGAAATTAACGGGTAATAAATTTCAAACCAATAAAGATGAATTCATTCTCCCCAGCACATTGGTCAGCCTGTGGGAATAACTTCCCCAGGAGGTCAGACAGACAAATGCTAAGGCTGGGGTTAAAAAGGGATCAGATAATTTTATGACCATTAATAACATTTCCCTTGCTGCAAACTCACACACAGATAAGGGGAATCCAGTCATCCTTTTGGGCTCAGACTAATTACCTTCTGGGTCACAAAGACATTGCTAGGCCAGCACACAGCATGGACCACTTGCGCCCTTTTGGCGGGGGCGGGGGGGTTTCTTCCATTTCAGTGAAGAACAAAGTCAGCTAAAGACCCTTACTTAAAGGCCCTAAAACCTGAAAAGAATATGGTACTTCTTCTTTCGTTTGTAATCTTTTAAAAGAACTAAAATACAAAATCATAAATGCATAATTTTATGCATGTGCTGAAATTAAAATGGATTTTGTCCCCTAGATTTTCTTTTTGGTTACAAAATTCAAGACTCTGTTTTTATAGCTAAATTGTTCACAACATTTTGATGTTTCTGCTTTCCTAGAACTCTGGACACTTCACAGTTTGCCTATCAGGTAATTGGACACTTAGTGGAATGATACTCACAGCCAAGGGAATCAACACATGCAGGGTTCCCTGGCTCAAGTCCAGAGCAGAGGAGCAGAATCTGTTTCAGGAACTCTGCTTCTCAAAGCATTGGTAGTAGTTGTGGATTTTTGAAACCTTTAGTTTGTGCTGGTTGTGTAAATTAGGGCCTGGGGAGGGAATCTTCTCTATCAAAGGTATTACCTATGACATTCCTTAGGTACTATTTCTATACCTCTAAAGAAATCCAAAGCTGCACCGATATTACTGTGTAGTGCCTGGAAAGTGTTGAATACAACCAGGGGATGCATTCAGTAAACACTGTATGCCACAACTTCAATGCCAGTGTCTAAGGCAATGCATAAGATTTACTTGATTTATCACCTGCATGCATGTGGCCCTTAGTTCATTGCATTTTCCTCCCTTTTCAGCAAATGCGTGATGTGTCATGGAAAAGTGAATGCATCTTATTGGTATCTGATAACCTAAGGGCCATTGAAAACTGACCACCATATTGCTAAATCATTCTATTCACAGCTATTAATAGCAGGATCTCACAATTCTCGTAATAGACTTATAATATACAGACACAATTTACTTCCATAAAACTGCAGGAGTATAGTTCTAGTTGGCTGTGGTGTGAAAAAATTCCAGATCATCAATAATTTATTTCAAAGATTCTTTAAAGCTCAATATATGCATAGACTTCTAACTACAGTAAAACAAAATTAATAACTCTAAGTGGGGAAAATATTATATATATATGTTTAGAATTTATAAAATACAGTGTATCGAAATATATTTTTCCCTTTGCATAGTAATTCATTTAGACCTCTGCAAAGAAGAATAGCTGTTGAAAAAGAAGGGTTTTTTCAAAACCGGATTCAGACATAAGGTTCATAAGTTATGGATAGGTATTCAAGGTCTCCAATAGCACTCTTAGATATCTGCAAGTTTGTTATCTCACAGGAACTCTGTAATGTCACCTCTTTTCTGCTAAATCTTTGATTGGCTTCTGTGTTCCTGACGCTAGTGTCAGGAGCTGATTGCTGTTTAGTATTTCAGTTTAGTGCTTAGACTTACAAGGCCACACAGCTCACCTGGGTACTTTATCTTCAGCCTTCTTCCAACCCATTTCAAGCCTGCCTCAATTGTTAACTTCAAATCCAAGATTTACACTAAGGTTTGCTTCTTCCAGGACAAGAGCTGCATGGCCTTGTAGGTCTAAGCACTACACTGAAATAGTAAACAGCAATCAACTGGTGATACTAGGGTCGGGAACAACATTCTTGGAAAGTTTTGTTGTAAAGCAGAGAACAGAAATAGGGCAGTAGCTAGACAGGAGTGTAAGATGAGGAGATTTGTCTTTTGATATAGTGAAAATAACAGCATGTGTGGAAATACTTACGGATGAGTAAATGAATCTTATAAATCCTATTTCTGCCACCAGACAGAAGGCAGTGTCTCTATGCGGACAGATACACGCCTGTTGTAAATACCAGTAACAGAAGATTATTTGAGTCTTAATTTGAAGACTAAGCCCTCCAAATGCAACCATGTCTTCCAACACAACTCCTCTCAGAAGGTGTATTTGTGGAGCATTAGCTGAGGTGAACCCCTGTGCTTTTTTTCTTTCTTCATTTATGATAATAAAAGATCAACTCATCTATTCTATACTCAAGGTACAGAAAATCCATTTCAAACCTTTAGTTATTTTAGATATAGTTGTAAGTTTGAAAAAATAATAAATCTTTAAAGTGAAACCAATGCTAACACTGATGTAAGGCTTCATATGTCATAGATGCACAGGTGTTTTTGGTAGCACCCAAAGTCTGATGTCACCATGACTTTTTTTTTTAAATTGATATTTGCATCTGCTACCACAATCAGAAAGGAAAGCAAAATATGGCTATACAATTGCAGTATGAGCAGAGGCCACATTGGCCTCAGGTGAACAAATATATTACCACTGGTACTATTTCTATGAGCATAGCTGCCTAATCTGCAAATTACAATGCTAATATCAGAGGTATGATAGTCCGAGTTTCCTGGCCAGTGCCTCTCCGAGGACACCCTATCAACACCTAGAATCTCTGCACTGGCAAGAAATCCTGAGGTTATGAAATCCAAGATTCTCCCCAGTGCAAGGGTCTGCACCAGCATCTCTTGCATTGAACCAGTCAGTCTTTGTCTGCTTGCAAACATCTGGAGATAGCAGCTCACTCTCACAGGAACACCCAGCTCCAGTGTTTAAAAACAGCTCTGAACATGTTAAAGTTGTAATTTAGGTTAGTGTATAATCTCCCTTCCTAGAATGCTTCTGGGTTGATTCGATGAAGACATACAGAATTAAATAGAGTCTTTCTTCCACAATATATAAAGATTGGCACCAAATTCTCTTTACATCTTTTATTTTACAAGCTAAATATGCCCCTTGCCCCTATATCTGTTCCTCAGTTGGCAAGGATCTCAGATGCTTCATCATCCTGTCACCTTCTCTTGATGTTTACATTTCTTACTAAATTTCTTTGCAGCCAAATTTGGGCTTCATTTCCAAAAACTACAAGAGAGAAAAAGCAAATCTCAAATAAAAACTGAGTATACCGAGTCCAAGGAGATTCCAAGCTGTTTCACTGAAAGAAAGTCTCGTCACTGACTTTATATTCTTAATAATCTCTAAAAGCAAAAAGTTAAGTGTTAAGTTGAAAGGATGGAATTACACAGGTATAAGGCAAAAAGAAACTAGTCTTGGCCACTACTCCTATTCAAGACCGTTCTTGTGGGGATGGCTATTTTCTGCTGTTTAAGGAGAATCTAGCCCAACTCTGTAACTTTTCTAATCACTCTCAGATAAGAAAAGTCTTTAAATGACTTTTAGTTAACAAAGATGCTCTTGTTCAATAATTAAAATGTTCACTGCACGATATTAATTTAAACAACTCCACAGTTCATTTAAAGTTAAATGATTACATCTCTCCTCCCTCAACCCTGCTTCAAGCCTACAATCCCTGGTCCTAGAGGACAGTCATGGTCCTTTGTATATCAGTTTATTGTTTTACATTTCTCCCCTTCCTCTATTCCCAGCTCTGTTGCCCTGGTTTCTGATGCTTCCAGGATTGCAGCAAGGGAGCAGAGAAGGTATAACAGGTACAGGTTACAAAAGAACTCATGTGACCAGTACTGATGCAACCTGGCCATGGAGTCCTTTGGTCACGGAAGATGTTTCATGCCTGACTGTTCTAAGATTTTCTCCTGCACCCTCTGCCATTATGAGGACTTCTCAACTGCAGATCCCATGAGGAAGCCAATGTGTCTACTGACTGCAATTAAGAATGTCCCTCAGTCTTCATCCCACAGGCATCTCCAGTCTCTTTCTCCTGTACCTGTTCTGCTTTCCAGGAGGCCTCCTTTGGAAAGGTTCTCCCACAAAGAGTACAGAGAACACACATCGTTTCCTTCAGCAGAATTCGGAAGCATAGGCCATTCCTAAGCAGTCCCTCTCCTTTCTCCTACCCCTAGCCATGTTGTCTCTTCTTATATTCTTTGGAAGTGGGAGTGGGTCTTGAACCCTCTGTGCCTAAGAGACTGCAGGAGACCCGAGTCACTCTCTGAAGACTTACTGAAGGGACCAAGGTGACAGGCACCTTCCTTGCCCCTCCACAAGTGCCTGCACCTCTTTCCAAGAAATGTCTCCTTCCCTTTACAGTTCCTCTCTTTGCCTCTCTTGCCTCTGTTATAGGAAGCAGTTAAGTGGTCATCTTGGGGTGGCAAAAGCAGTTCCAGGCAATCCTTCTGTAAATTTTGCATGGTTGGGCTAGGACCCTGTGATAGGATGGAAGGAATTAAGGTCTGAGATAGAAAAGGAACAGAAAGAGTGTCCCAATATAACTCTCTCTTTAGTAACAAACTGAAAATAGCCAGCAATGAATCCACATAGTTTTTATTTCTGGATATATTTGAACAAGTGTCTAAACAAAGAAGTTAAAAAACAAAAATCTCCAAATCATAGAACTTAGTGAAAACAACAGTAATAAATAGAAGTGATTTATAGGACCTGAGCTCAGTTAAGAAAAATTTTCTCCTGAAATGATTACCTAAGTACCTCCAGAAGTCAAATTACCATAACATAGCTTCAAGCTTGCTGCACAATGATATTGGAGTCCTGTTTTCCAAAAAATGAAAAATAGCAAGTTTATGAAGTGATTAGTTAAAATCTTCCTCAAAATACAATGTAAAATGTCCTTGTCGGAAATGAGGAAAGCAGTAAATCTTTACATTTATTAATTATGCACCCAATCTTTTCTTAATAGAAACTAAGGATTCACAAATTGTAGTTTCCAAGCCAAATTCAGATCAAGGGAGAGATATTTTGTTGAAAATGGGATTGAGGATCCCAAAGCAAAGTAGAATTTAAATGACAAAATATATTCAGTATGGGAGGGTTTGCCAAGTCTCACTTAACATCTTCATTAACTAGGCCAAAGGAATGATCTAGGCCAAAGGAATAACAGGTTAATTAAACCTACAGATAATACTAAGTTAATGGGAAAGGCAAAAACTGGTAAGAGATCATAAGAAGTCTTTGGAGTTTAGGAAGAGAAGCAGGAAATAAAAAAGAATTTGAGAAGGTGAATGTTTAACAGGATAAGGCCCTTGGAAAGCAGGACAGCTAAAAGCAAATTCAACCGATTATGTAGACAACTATTATATCCTAGATTCAGTGCCACAGGAAAATAATCACCAACATCATTTGGTTCTTCCTACTCAGAGATATAAAATAACAGGTAGGAGGAAGAAAACTTCATGAAAGGATGTCTCAGTTCTGGGGAGGGGTGGGAGTGTTTGCATTTAAATGGAATGTAGTAAGAATTCAAAACAAATATTGACATAATTTAGGAATCCATGATATAACTTAAGCGGAGAAGAAATTAGTATTGCATAATTTAATGTGATAATTGTTGTATTGGATGACAGGGTAGAAAAGTCAAGATTTTGAAGAGTATAATTTATAAGTAAGCTATATTGGTAATGTGAAACAATTATTTAAAACAAAGCCAATGAGGCACAATAAAGAAGAAATACAGCCTGAAATAGCCTGGTCCTCACCTATCTGTTGAGCTTCATCTCTTTCCAAACTTATTTATGTGATCCAGCCACTGGCTTTTTTTCTGTTCCTTAAAACAAACCTCCAAGCCGGGGCCCATCTCAGGGCCCCAGCACTTGCGTTTCTCTTGGCCTGGAACTCCTCCTCCCAGACTTTCCCCAGGCTGGTGTCAGGTAAATGTGTGCTCCTCAAAGAGCCTTCTGAATCATCATACCCAAAGTTGATCTTCCTATCAAGTCAATATCTCATTTTCAGCCTGTTTAACTTGCTTTGCAGGACTTGCCACTGTCCTATTATCTGGCCAGATGCAGTGGCACATGCCTGTAATCCCAGTACTTTGGGAGGCAGAGGCAGGTGGATCACCTGAGGTCAGGAATTTGAGACCAGCCTGGTCAACATGGTGAAACCCCATCTCTACTAATAATACAAAAATTAGCTGGGCATGGTGGCAGGCACCTGTAATCCCCACCACTGGGGAGACTGAGGCATGAGAATTGCTTGAACCTGGGAGGCGGCAGAGGTTCCAGTGAGCCAAGATTGTGCCAGTACACTCCAGCCTAGGTGACAGAGTGAAACTGTGTCTTAAATAAATAAAAATAAAACTATCATCAATTAACCATGTGTTTGCTGTCATAATTTCTGTCTCCCCTTTACCCACTTTGAATACAAGCCCTGTGAAGGCAGGCTTCTTTTCTCCTTCACTATTGTATCCTGAGCTTCAACAACAGCATTTGTCATCCCTCAATATATGATCACTGATTAAAAAAATATATATGACCTAACCAATAGATAGGAGACTGTGAAAATACTATCAAGAATAGAAGAAAGTTGAGGTAACATAGAAAATGGTGGTGAATGACATCATTGTCAGTGGCTAACATCAAATAATCTGAATTTAGATTAAAGTTTTAAAAAAGCAGATGCACTAAAACAAATTCTTCAGAGTGGTTAAACTTGCCAACTCTGTAATTACACATTTGGTCATATTAGTCCTCGAATTATGAAATTCTGAGGATCACTCATCTAATAGCATCAAACCAACGTGTATATTGACTCATGAAAATTCATATGAAGTTAACTACCATGTGGTTACTTCCAGTTTTCTTTTTTTTTCCAATAGAGTGGAATTAATGTGTGCAACCTAATGAAATATGCTGCAATTAAAGAACTACTATGCATAGTAATATCTCTGCTTGTATATGTTTCAAATAAAATACAGTCTGTGGTGACATTTCAGGAATGCAAAATATGAAAAGCAAAATTAAATTGTTATTTGATTTCAAATTGCATCTGGGTACCTGAATCCAAGGTCTGTCTATGAAAAACTGATTGTTTAATGTACCCCCCTCAACCTATCTTTTTAAAAACATTGTTATATGTATGTGAGTTTGTTCTTTACTCATAAGGAAATATAACTTGGCCCACAAACCAGGAAATATTAAAGCACTTCCATTTGTATCAGAAAACCACCGACACAAATGCCTGGCATCTTAGAAGAGTACTAATCCTTATGGTAGCTGAGAATTTCTGTGACTAGGGCCTCAAATCAAGTGAAGTAGGGTAAGTAGCCCATGACTTTAAGCCTCAAAGAGACTCAGAAATTGTCGACGCAGATAGAGTCTCTTGGAACAACCCATTGGAGGAAAATAATAATAATAACTCACACCAATTTTCCTGAACCACTTTAAAATAATTTCACATGTACACCTACTTTTCTCTTAGCTATCTTTTGTGACTGACCATTGGAAGGAGTACAATATTGGGATATCAATGCAGGACAATGAATTAGTTTATCGTCTCTTTCTAACATGTATAAGGAAACTATGATGCATCAAGCCCGTACATACTATACTCTGATATATAGCATTCTATCAAAGGGCTAGTCTTAGTTACAGGCAAGCAACTATTTGCATTATTATCTTGAGGATTTAGAAAAATTAAGGTACATTTATGGTCAGAAAGATGGGTGTTTCCTTAAGAATACACAAGAAAAATAGTTCTTTCAAAAGATTTTCTTCTTATATCTTTAAATACTTGTTTTAGTTAAAATGGAAAAAATAAAAAATCTCTGGATCCTACAACATGATATAAGAATTTTATGTGGTAGCATTAGTGTTTCTTGAAAATCTGAATACCATACTCCACCTCCCCTCAAAAATTTATTGAGTCACACATGTTGAATGACAGTTAGGTGTTGACAGTGTATCTACTTACAGTTGCTAAAAACAAAAAATGCTTTCTGTAATGAGTATCGATGTTACTCAGGGTAATATGGTTAAGTTACTTATGTTGATATGCTTACCTACTTTCAAATGATGCCATTGTAAAAGTTTCATTGTCATCTCTTTTTAGCATTAGGAAAGAAAATTCCGTAATATATTTTCATATAAAAGATGGGAAGCGACTGCACAAAATTACTATAAAATAAACTGAAACTGACTAGCTGGCTTTCACATTTTTAAAATGCATGTTCAAAAAAAAAGAAATATCAAGCAAAATTGCCAACAAATCTTTCAAAGGCCACTCATCAGTGCTAAAGACCACAATCAGCTTGTCACAATTAACTTCACAACTAAGGAAGATAAACGTAAGCAACAGCACAGAGCCCAAATCACAACTTGAAAAACGAAGTTGCAATGGCTAAAAACTGAACTTGGGCCAAACTGCTTTATCCTAGTCACCTTGTTTCATAAATCAAGTAGAAGAATATCTGTACATCAGCAATGTTGTATATTAGTTCAGTTTTATTGATGTGAATTGCATTATTTTATGAAGTGAACTTTCTCCAAAAACTAGCACGAATAAAGGGATGTGAATTATAGATGTGCATCATCACAATATACTATTGACTCTAACTTTAATGCTGTTTCTGCAAGTATTACTAACCTGCATCTTGTCCTTTTGATCTAACACTTGTCTGTCCAGGATGTGACATGGAGAAAATTATTTCAGGAAGCCTATGGGCTTTCTACTTTTAACTTGTGTCTCTCACTGACGTTTTCCCATTGCCCTGCCTACATGAACCTACTCGGTATTGTGTTCAATAATTACACCTCAATTTTTGAGCTGAAAAAGAAAGTCATTCAGCTGAGAATTTTATCTGTGGGAACCTTGTATTCACCACAGAGAAACTTTAAGAATATATATATATATGTGTGTGTGTGTGTGTGTGTGTGTATATATATATATATATAAAAGATAGCAAAAATAAAGGTGCCAGGAATAAAGGTGACAAAATCCTTCAGCTGAGTTAGAAATAAGGTATGTAAATAGCACTGTAATACCCTCACATTTTCTAAAAATATCAAATGCAAAAAGAAAAACAAGAATATAGTAACCACAGTTTCAATGTAGTTGGAACTTGCTGCCTTTGGGTGAGGAAAGAGGAGGGGGAAAGGAAAGGAATCCAATTCCAATTTTTATTGCACGATTCCCATACGTATCTATCAGAATAGTTCTCTTGGCCAAGTATTTATTAAAAATCCTCACCCAGTCTGCTTATAAACAATTTGAGAACTCACACATTACAATATTCATAGCTGTGTTCAAGAAGTGACCTTCCGAGCTGACTTTATTATGAACTATAAAAAGTGCTAGCTAATAAAACACAAGGGCATTTTATCGGTTTCCAAGATTTTACTTTCTAGGCTTCTCATGCCCTTCAAAAGTCCCTCCTACCAATGATCAAAACGGTTTTGTGACTCACCCTTGACTATACAGAAACCCAAAAGCAGAGGCAGCAAAAAACCTGTATCCCACTGAATTGTAAGGACAGCATTCAATGCAAATTTTAAGGACAGATTTGCAGATTGTACCACTGCTCTCTGTTGTGGCTTATTTGCTGTTTAATTACATGCATGCAACTTTTTTGAGGCTTTACCCTTGAGTATGTATTCTATGAAAGCTCATAAAATTCTTGAAATTAGCTATACTTGCAATCTTACAATATTCCCCAGACTGTGAGTAAAATTGTACTTATTCACTTAAAATTAATATCCTTTTCTGGGTTCTCTGTGGAATTCTGAAAAAACAATAGCTGCAATGTTCACAGACCTAGGTGTTTTAATCCAGCAATCATGGCGGCTATCTACCTTCTAACTATGGCAAAACATGATTAGAAAATGGCCTGCTGTTCAGAGCCTCAACCTATGGAATGAATTTGAATAGAGGTCACTCAGTAGGAAAAAAACAAAAACAATTCTCAAGGCTTTTAAAGAACTCAAATAGGCCGGGCGCGGTGGCTCACGCCTGTAATCCCAGCATTTTGGGAGGCCTAGGTGGGAGGATCACCAGAGCTCGGGAGGTCAAGACCAGCCTGACCGACATGGAGAAACCCCGTCTCTACTAAAAATACAAAAATTAGCCGGGCGTGGTGGTGCACGCCTGTAATCCCAGCTACTTGGGAGGCTGAAGCAGGAGAATCGCTTGAACCCGGGAGGTGGGGATTGCGTGAGGCGAGATGGCACCACTGCATTCCAGCTTGGGCAACAAGAACAAAACTCCATCTAAAAAAACAAAACAAAACAAAACAAAAAGCTCAAATAGGCAACAGAATACAAGGAAATATGTGAGGAAGAAACCTCTTTAATGTTAACAAGCCTTTCGTTTTGTTCTTGTTATAATTGCAATTACGTACATCCATGAAGTTGTCCTATTTCAGAACCAGCTACTGACTCAAGCACTCAGATGACTGCGTTTACTAACTTAAGTAGTGTTATGTGGGAATCCAGGCTCAGGGAGGCCATTTCTTAAAAATCTGGATTTTTTTTTTAAAATATGAAACTTCCAACATTAAAATTCTCTGTAGTTTTGGTTCAAAAGAAAACTGGCCTAGACTGGATATTGTACTGAAAAACAAATACCCTCTGGCACGTCTAATGAATGTTCCCAGGAGGTGGATATCTCGATCCTAGACTTAAACACTCTTTTGCAGAATGAGTCTTTTAGAAAATCTTGCCTTTTGTCTGGATCTCAGTTGCCTTTTGTCTGGATCTCAGTTTTCCCACATTTAAAGGGAAGCTTGGATTGGCTTCCAAATGCCTTTCTCGGAAGACGCGGCTCGCTTCTAAAAGCTACATGTTCCCAGGTCTGATTCCAGTTCTACTGAATCAAATTGCCAGAGAAGATGCCCAGGAAGCGGCATACTCCGCAACTCCTTAGGTGATTCCGATGCAGAGCCTGCAGGTGCTTAGGCGCACCGCTGCATGGACCTGGATGAAGGCCTTTCCGTTCTAACACCCTCCATCATCCCAATGAGCACTGCAGGAAGTGAGAGGGAGGAAGAGGTAGTAAATAACGGGGTTGTCTGGCAGGCATCCGCAGTAATTACAGGTAGGAAAAGGGTGCCGCGTCTTCCTACAAAGAAGCTCCTTCCCTTTTCTTCTCAGGACTCTCCCACCCCCTGCTGGTAGGACCCAGCATTTCTTACTTTCCTGTTCTGCTCACGTCACTGTAGAGACAGAAGCCAAGAGTAGAAAGGAAGATGTAAACACAGAGCTGGCTCCTGGAAAGGGGGAAGGAAGGAGAGATGTCAGAAGAAAGCAAGCAAGTGAAAGTTGCTGCACGGGGCACAGATCACGCGCAAGTATGTCTGCAGGGGCTAGGCAAGTAATGAAAAGTAGAGCTGGGTAAATAAGAGAGAAAGCGCTGGGGGTAACGGGGCAGCAGCAGGCAGTTCACCTAAGGCGGCCACTGACCAACTGCAGTTATGTGGGCAAGATGAGCCCAGGACTGTTGTGGCTACCAATTTTTCAAGAAAAGCCAGACATTTCAAAATCAGAAATTTGGATTCTATTTTATTTGAAACTCCCAACCTTTAAAAGTTAACAACGAAATGTTTAAAAGAAAAATTTCACACATAAAATAGGCCTGTAGTCTGAGTCTGTTGCCTAAGGAGAAGTATGAGTATTGAGAAGGTGGTCAGTGAAGAAGGAAAGGGCCCAGGAAGAAAAACGTGATACAGAACAGGGAAAAGGAATTGGTTTGCAGTGACCGTTGAGTAGAGGATGAGGACGTTGTCAGCGATTACCTAGGATGTTTGGTCAGCCCCTGACGATCATGGATTTAACTTGTTGGTTTTTCAGAAATCACTGGCTGCTTTTGTCAAAATCAGAAGAGTACTCATGTGGCTATTTGCAATTTTGTCCTGGTAAAGATCCCATGCATTGGCTCCAGGGCTTCCAGGAGTCAGGGACTCAGGTGGTTTGCAAGCAAGGCCCAGCCAGGAACCTCCTCACATCCACTTTATATTCCTCAGAAGGGAAAACCCTTACACAATTGGAATAAAATGTTTCCTTTGTTTTCACCCCTGCAAGATGGTTGTGAAAATAATAAAGTAACATTCATTAAGGATCAAGTGTCGAGTATGCAAGGTTGTGAGAACCATGCCAAAGCCCTGACCGCAGCCCCTGGCACACAGCACTGGACAGACGTAAGCAATTATTAATACCTGTTGTCCCTGGCAACATCCCCATGAGGAAGGGATTTTTATTCCAATTTTAGAGATGAGGAAACTGAGATTGGCCTAAGTCACATGCCAATATACTTAGGAAGCAATGGAGTCAGGTTTGGGAGGTTTTACTCACTAGCCTAAACTTCCAGTGCTGAAGAGAGATGTGAAGAGAAAGGGCAGGTGTCCACCACAGCACAGATGCTGAGCTGCTGCCCTTCCATCCTTGCACAATCTTTCAGACAAACTAAAGCTTCAATATCACTGTAACTATTGACTCTTTAGAGGCCAAAGGGGATCAAAGAAAATTTTTAGTTGTCTTTATTACGTTTTATGAAGAAAACGGTATTCTTGCTATGTTTAAGACCTTGAGAATTGGCAAAGGTCAAGGGTCTGTACTGTTAGATGGAATATCAGGGAAGAAGACAGTACTTCAGCTCAGCTTCCTATACTGAAAATTACAATGCAACAGGAGATTTAGTCATCAGGAAATGAATCCTATGATTTCAAATACCCAGGAAATATAAGCCATACAATTAAAGTGACTTGGTTTGCTTGAAATAAAAAACTAAAATTAAGTACAGTGTTGTTTAACTGATCAAATTAGACTACTGAGTTACAATTTTTCATGTCTTGCTATTAAGAAGTTTAATGTTTTTCAGAGCTTCAGCGGTATTAGAAAACCTTAATAAAACGCAAACACATTAAAAATTTTTAGACCTGGAAGGGTCCTTATAAACAATTTCTTATAATTTCCTCCTCATCTAATAAGTTAGAAAATTTAGATCTAGAAAGAATGCAAACACAAGCCTCCAATCACATTGCCTCATTAGTGGCAGAGCTTCGACTGCTTGGGACAGATGCTACTAACAACCTCATAGATGAAACCAATTTAGTGTCTTTAGTTACCTTAATGAGTGGACACATTGAATTGGATTTCATTTTCTAAAGAGAAAGTACATAAATGTGTATATATTTATATACGGCATATATAAATATGACTATTTTATGTATGTTTATATATTAATATCATGTTTATTAATAATATCATATGCTGTATACATATTATGCGATATATCTAATATATTGTTTTCACACATTTAAAAAAATACTCCTACCTAAAAAATTCACAAAAGAAATTTGGTAAGGAAATATTAACCAACTATATGAAAATCAAAGTGATACATTTTTTCATGTAGATTGGCAAAGAATAAAAACATGATAAAACACACTGCTGGTAAAAACGTGGGTAAATCGACATTAAATGTACTATTAATATCTCTGTAAATATGTGTAAAATATATAATGTGTATGTATACCCTTAGATTCATTAATTCCAATACTAGGGATTCATTTCAAGAAAACAGAGTTGTCTAAAAATACCTAAATAAGGATGTTCATTTTTATGTGTCTTGTAAAAAATTACAAACAACTTAAATGTTACATTGACAGAATAAATTCTAGCATATTATTCAATAATGTACTTGGGACACCATCAAAAATTACATTGCCCTTTATTCGTGGCAATGGCGGTAGGCTTCTAAAAGAGAAAAGGCAAAAAGAAGATGCTTAAAATATAAATATGTGATCCCACGTATGTAATTTTTTTTTTTTTTGAGACAGAATCTCACTCTGTGACCCAGACTGGAGTACAGTGGCGCCGTCTCAGCTCACCACAACCTCTGCCTCCAGGCTCAAGCAATTCTCCTTCCTCAGCCTCCAGAGCAGCTGAGATTACAGGCGTGCACCACCAAGGCCCAGCTAATTTTTGTAGAGACGGGGTTTCACAATGTTGGCCAGGCTGGTCTTAAACTCTTGACCTCAAATGATCCACCGGCCCCGCCCTCCCAAAATACTGGGATTGCAGGCATGAGCCACTGCACCCAGCCCACTTATGTAAAATTTTGTATGGATATCTGAAACAACATGCACCAAAGTACTAATATTGCTAATCTTTGAATGTAAGATTTTAGATGATATTTCATTCTTCTTTATATGTTCCTGAATTATTTAAATCAAATTAAAATGATCATGCATTATAATCAGAAAAAGATGAATAAATATATTTCTAGTTTGAATTTTTTTCAAAATTAAAGTACTTTTTCTAAAAATAATACTCGATGATCTATACCAATGGCATAATTTTCCAAATTTTTCAATGTAACATAATAGTTACCATTTTTTAAAAGTTGGTGTTATTTAGACATGAACTAAATGCTAATAGATAAGCATTTCATGAGCCTTATCAATTGAAAGGATATTGGAAATCAAGTAGAAACTTCCTCACTATCTAGCTGGGTGAACTGGGCTCAACCAGTGAACATTCCTTAGATCTCATTTCCTAAAGCTTTAAATGAGAAACTGTAGCTTAATGACCCCTGAAAATATTTCTATTTCAAAAAACTAAAAGTAACTCTCAAAACTTCAAAATGTGAAATAATTCCTTAGTAATTTACATCCTCTGAAAATATCCCCCAACCCATCCTATGAATACAACTCTAGGTTACAAAGGATAAAATCATATGTCAAAGTTTCTCAACTTGGTTATGGAAATGTGAAATTCTTCCATAAGTCCTTGAAGAGTCTCTTAAGAACTAAACAAATATACATTCCTATTCTGGGGTCTTACTCTAATGACAGAAGTTGATAAGCGATATCTGTTCTTTTGCTTCCCAAGAGCTTCGCTAGCATCTTAGACATAATCATGCACTACCACCAAAACGTTGACTAATCTGAAAAAAAAAATCAATGCGTTCTGTTTCAAGTAGCTCATTCGCTATGCTGCTAACATTTTCCAAAAAATCCTGTTTAGAACTGATACAATGTGGCTTCTCCTTTGGGTTTGAAGATCACTTCATGTGGGGTTTTACCCAAACTGGAAAACTTGCACACATTTGTAAAGCAAAAGACACATTTCAGGATATTCATTTATCTCACATCAAATAAAGCCCCATCTCTGAAAGTCTATATGCTTCACTGGGAATCAGATGAAAATGATCTCATACCTCTGCATGCTGAAGACCTTTTTTTTTTTCTGGAGGGATGGAGAAGGTGTGGAGTTACAGAAGACAGATTTAACATTGAAAAAGATCAGAAGGCCGGGCGCGGTGGCTCATGCCTGTAGTCCCAGCACTTTGGGAGGCCGAGGCCGGTGGATCACGAGGTCAGGAGATCGAGACCATCCTGGCTAACATGGTGAAACCCTATCTCTACAAAAACTTCAAAAAATTAGCGGGTCGCGGTGGTGAGCACCTGTAGTCCCAGCTGCTTGGGAGGCTGAGGCAGGAGAATGGCATGAACCCAGGAGGCGGCGCTTGTGGTGAGCCAAGATCGCGCCTCTGCACTCTAGCCTGGGCAACAGAGCCAGACTTCGTCTCAAAAAATAAAAATAAAAAAATAAAAATAAAAATAAAACAAGATCAGAAGTGATAAATTCATTGACATACTTTGGCAAGAGACGGAAGTGTAAGAGGTGTATCAAAATTGCTAGCACGAGTGATGATAAACAACAACTGACATTCACCTTCAGAATCAGAAAAACAAGAGGGAATACTGGAGACCGTCAGTACCTGGGGAACACAGGTGGCCTAAAGGGAATAGCTTCAATTCAGCTCAGCAGATTACCACTGTGTGGAAACGCAGGCCTTGTGTTGCCAATGCTACTTTTTATTATTTTCATAAGAAGCTGCACATCTAAGTTCTATCCAAATCTGTTTGATTCCAAAATGCTAGCAACCATTTGTTTTTAACCCTGTCTGAGCCAACACTGCACGGAGCAAAATAAAACAGGATTATGGGCCAGATTTGGCTTGTGGCTGACCAGTGTGCAGTTACTGACTCAGATACAGAATACACAAAATATATACAATCAGTGCCAAAAGTAAAGTATCTTAAAATATATATTAATATATGCATATGATCTTATTCACTGGGGGGCTTCATGAACAAAATAACCAAGATGAGAAAAAAGAATAGGGATGAAAGAAATTTAGAGGGAAAGCTAATCATGACCAAAGGTGTACAGACATGAAAATTTTCATCCTTTTTGTTTTTTTAAATATGGGGGTTCAACAGAGTTGAAAGATGAGGCATGGGATAGGTAGAGAGGTATGAGGTAGAAGAAAACTCTAACTAATGAGAAACTGATTGTATATAGCAGGTACTATACTAGGATCTTGACCTACTATCTTCATATTTCATTCTAATGATAATGTGGTAATATTATTCTTGTTTTGTAGATGTGAAAACGAAAACTGGCAGACATGAACCAATCTATATCCGACAGCACAGATATGGGATTGATGTCCGACTATAAAATTCAAGGTGCTCTTTGTTTTGTTTTTGTTTTTGTTTATATTTTTACCCAGTATTCTGCTATACTGGAAAGTAGGTTACACTTACCCTCTAGTGCTTCCCTGCCCAACAGGGTAGCCACTGGACATATATGGGCAATGAACACCTTAAATGTGGCTAATATGACTAAGGAACTTAGTTTGTAATTTTACTTAATTAATTTACAATTAAATTTTCAAATGATGGAAATGTATTCAGTTATTGGAAAACTTTTAAATGTGTGATGAACAACTTGCATATGGGAATCTACTTTTTTAACTATAAATTTTGTAAACTCCAAATGTATATCAAATCGTTGTGATGAACATTTATAATCTGAATTAAGATGTCAGTAAATACACACTGGATTCCAAAGATTTAGTATGAAAAGAGGATGTAAAATATTTTAAATATTTTAAATATTGACTACATGTTGAAATGATAATATCTCAGATACATTGGGCTAAAGAAAATATATTATTAAAATTAACTTTACCTATTTCATTTTACTTTTTTAAGTGCGACCATTAAAATACATGTGGCTTGTATTATATTTCTGTTGTATTGCACAGATCTAAGTCAATGTGTTTCAACATCATCTGTACCTTAGAATTAACTGGAAGCAGGATAAAAATATCACTGTCAGTCTACAATTTAATCACTTTGGGATGGGACTTGAGCACTCGTATTTTTAAAAGATGTCTCAGTGATTCTAATGTGCAGCGAGAATAGAGGTGCCATGCTTGAGAGATACAACTTCATTCTGTAGGCAGTGGGAAGATGCTGACAAATTTTGAAAGAGGAAGTAACAGAAGGCTATCAGGTATTGAAAAAAAGATGAATCTGGGAGTCTTGGGCTGAGAGGAATATATGCATGGATGCTCCTTCATGGTCCAGTCTGCTTACCTCTCTGCTTCATTTTCGCCATTCTAGCCCTGGCTTGCTAGCATCCAGCCTCAATGACTTTCTTTCAGCTCCTTGACTGGCCAAGCTAGTCCCACCTTTAGAATTCTTACTACTTGCTGTTGTTTCTGCCCCTGCAAAGCTCTTAATGCAGATCCCTACATGGATGGCTGCATTCTGCTGTCCTTGTCTCCCAACCCAAATCTGATTCTCCAATATAAAATAGCCTCCCCAGCCCTGACCCTTGGTGTCTCTCATTCCCATCTCCATTTTTCTTCATGACCCTGACACTGCCTGAAAACTGCTCGTTTATTGCTTACCTTAGTTCTTTCCTACTGCAATGCAAACTGTAGGAGAAGAGAGGATTTGTCTCTGTTGCTCACTATTCTATCTCCAGTGTCTAGAACAGTGACCAGCAAACAAGGGCACCTCAATAACTATTCAATGAATAAAAGAATGCACACATCGTATTTAACAACAAAGTATAAGCACAATGCTTTGATTTTCTAATGATTTACCAAAATGTTGAGATGTTTGCAAAGTTTTAGGGCTGAAGACTAAACCCAAAAGAAATAGAGACTCAATTAACATTCACTTTTGGTGAATCCCTATTCTTAAAGCTAACCTGATTGCTTGTTAGTTTGCTTGAATAACCTGTTACCTTAGTTTTAAGTATATATATTTAAATTTATCTAAATGTGTTTTCCTTGAGTAAAATGCCAGACTTATGAATTTTTTAAAAATCTCTCTCTCTCTCATGTCCGTGCATATATTCATATATATATATATATATATATGAATTTTATATATTTGATGATGGTACTTTCCATTAGCAAGTCTTCTTAAATAATTTGCTTTTATAAGTAAAGTGTTGACCTAAAAACAAATCAGTGCAGAGACTATGTTTTCTGTCCAACAGTAGAGCAGAAAAGTGCAGCTGAATCTAGACTTGTAGACTCACATTAATATGTGGCTCATTTACTCCCTAATAATAACTTGGAAACTTTCATATTGCAATTTCTATCTTGGACATATAGATGCATTCTCAGAGAATATGTTGACTTGGGAGTGCATAAAACTGAAAAGATAACAGCTAGTGGTTATGAATAGAGATTATTTTAATTCATTGACTCTGATTCTACTGCTGTTCTGGTCAACACTGTAAATATAAACAGTCATCCTTCAGAGATACAGGGACAAAAGAATGACATTTTTATTAGATGCATTTTACCTTAGAAAATTATCAATACTTTTATGCTCACATGGTGAGTTTGTAGTGTTAATATCACATCTAATTTCTCCGAGTCTCAAAAGATGTTCAACTAACCCTCTGATGGTTTGTGTACACACAAACCAATAGAAGGATTACATTCATCCAGGTATGACTTTCTCATCTGTAACAGGTATAATGTGAGCCATACTCTTTACATATTAAGCCAAGCATAATTCAAGAAATTACCAATGTAAGTTAATATCCTCCATTTCATTTTAACCACTTCTGAACGCCATGCATTAAAACATTGTAAGATGGAAATTGCTAATGAGGTTTAGTTGCAAGGAAATGCAAGTATTCCTCTTATTGTCCTTGGATTGGACCCAGTAGTGCAGAACGTTAGAATTATTATTCTTCATTTGTCAGTCGCCAGAATCTTAGAAGCTAAAATTCTCCAAAGGGGCATGGAGGGAGCATTTAAGAGGGTCAGTGGGTAATAAGTCCCAGGGGTCATATTAGTACACCACAGCTCTGAAGAAAATGTTTCCATTTCGCTGGGTGATGCCTTGGCAAAGTAGCCACAGATCACAGAGTAAATAGGTTCTGCTTTAGTCTTTGCTAATTTAGCATAGATTTGAACATTTACTTAAGATGCTCATGCTAAAATGAGCAAAATACATTTATATTCCAAATTCCTATGTAGCCATTACAGTGAGGATCCCAAAGTCAATGGCCTCCAGGAGGCAGTGAGATAAATTAGTGTAAAAGACAAGATGAAAGACTTTCGTCATTGGGGGTCTGTGGGGTCTGAAGAGTACATGCTCCATAAAGGGAGTGGCAGCTACATTTCCAGCCAGCTTATTGTCGTCACTTAGGTGTAGTTTTGCCAGATCGCCAAATTTTTCAAAAGAAGACAAGAAAGTGTATTTCTATGTAAAAATCTTCCAAATTTTAGAAGGAGACAACTAAAATCCACTTTTATAAAGATACCACGTGAGTTGAGTTGCCAGATTTAGAAAATAAAAATACAGGACATGCAGTTAAATTTGAATTTCAGATAAACGATGAAAACTATTTTAGCGTAAGTATGGCCTAGATATTGTATGGGATATATTTACCTAAAAAGTTATTGGTTATTTACGCTGAAATCCATCTTTTAACTGTGTATTCTCTTTTGCATCTGGCAAACTTTGTATCTGGTTATCATAATGTGAACAATATTTGCAAGCTAGATTCATCACTTGGACTGCATCTACTTTTAAAACAGTCCCGCCTTCATAAGCTCCAATTGGCTCTTCATTGGAATATTTAATTTGAACTACCATATTAGAGTTTGCTATTCAATTACTGTGTTTCTGTTTCCTTGGAGTCTTGTTTTAACAAGCAGATGTTAAAGAATTTCCTCTTCTCTTTCTTTGATAGTAGATCTAACTTACAGAGGTAAGTTCAAGAACAGATGAATGTTATATGAAGACCCTTGAATATGAATGTTGAAGAACAAAAACCCATATGAATTTCCATAGTATAATTCCATAGTATAATTTGGATAATCGAATCAAGGGAAAAACAATAACAATAATAACTAGCATACATTAATATATACCATGGGTTAGGTCTTGTCAGGTCCTTTTATATCAAACTGCTTAATCTTTTTGTTTCTGTCAATCATTGACACTATCATTATTCTCATTTTCTAGATGGAGTATTGAGGCACAGAGATGCTAAATGTCTTCCCTAGGGTAACACAGCTAGTACATGACAAAACCAGGGTTCTAACCCAGATGTTCGGGCTCCAGAGCCCATTTACTCTATTATATTTTCACAAACCACTAAAATCAGTGAACAGGAGACTGAAAGATAAGTAACTCTAGGCAACATCCATCAGTTTTACAGAACACTGAGACAAAGACGTTTGAGTCAGGTTTACATTCATGAACAGAGATCTGCTATATACAAAAAGCAACATATGGTATAATCTGTGCTGCCCTTTGGACATGCATAGATAAAAACAATACTCTTTCAAGATAATCTCTTCTTTAAAAAAAACTACAACATGAAGGTGAGAAAACAGCCTCACAGTCAGAAGAATAAAGTGACTGGCTTTATGAGTTGTTCTGTGAATTTTATGTTCTGTGCATTCTACAAAGTAATGGGAAATTAAATTAACACGGTTTTTTATAGCATTTTAAATTTTTACCACAATTAATTTCCTGTACTACTGTATTTGGTTCTGCAGCAATCATTTGAGTAAATTTAACTCACATATATAATGACTTCCTCCAAATCAAAGAAAGTCATTTTTTTCTTACTTACTTCTTAACAACCCACCTGTCTGCCTTATTTTATGTGAAAGGTTATGAGGCATAGGCCACTTTTGCATCTTAAAGTGAAAAGAAGTTTAGGTCTCCTTTTTATTTTATTTTATTTTTATTTTTTGAGACAGAGTCTCCACTCTGTTGCCCAAACTAAAGTGCAATGGTGTGATCTCGGCTCACTGCAACCTCTGCCTCCTGGTTTGAAGCAATTCTTGTGCCTCAGCCTCCTGAGTAGCTGGTACTATAGGCCCTGCCACCACACCCAGTTAATTTTTGGTATTTTAGTAGAGACAGGGTTTTACCATGTTGGCCAGGCTGCACTCGAACTCCTGAGCTCAGGCAATCCACCTGCCTCGGCCTCCCAAAGGCCGAGGATTACAGGAGTGATCGGCCATGCCCGGCCTAGGTCTCCTTCTAAGAGTCCTGTCCATCCTTTTAATATCTTTTTTCAGAAAAGATCTCTTTTTGCAATTAATAAGGCATACTGCAGACATGGGATATATAAAACTTTTCATCTCTCTGGAATACTGTCCAAAGAAAATCTGGGCAAACCTTGGTAACAAAAGACAGACATGGCTGGCAATTCACTTGGCTTCTGACTCACACCAATAAAAACCTGTACCTCCAAAAGGAAGGCTCGATCAGTTGCACAGAGAAGACTTTTATAACCCATCTGGTACACACTCCTTATTTTACAGTTGAGAAGTTCAGGTCAGGTGGAATGGGCATACTAGCATTACATTTAACCTCACTTTGGAAAGGTTTCCTGAGGTTTCCTTTGCTCTACCCAGTGGGGCATAGTAGTCCCATGGTTCCAGGATAGACAATGTTTGGACAGATGGAGTACACCCAGCAAATCCATATCTGCAAACATCTCTTTCATCAGCTGTAAAATTAGAGAGGAGGAAAAAGCATTCTGGATTTCTTCCTAGCATTCTTAATATTCTATAACTTCCAGAGTTACTTTCAATAACTTGAGCCCTCAAGCACATGTAATGTTGACATCTAGGTCCTTCAATGCAGAAAGTAAAATTCCTCCTGACCTCAAAGCTACTCACAAATAGGTTATGTTCCAAAAGTGTTTGCGAGCAAAATTTTACTCGGAATAATTTTTCAGTGGAAAATGTATTATATACGGTGGCATGACAGGCCAGGTCAGAAGATAATGAACTTTAATACTAGGTGAGTATTTCTCCTTGCAGGGCACAGGGCTGGATCCACATAAAGTTTAGAAATAGAGATAATCTTTTTGACACTTTCCCAGATTTTATTATTCTACCTCCATTTCTCATTATTGTTTTTTTTCCAACCTATGCTACCTCTTGTCCCCAAAGAACTAGAATTTGGTAAATTATTTACTTGCTCTTGGCACTAAATATGATTACTTTTCCTTTGTCTAGAAGGAAAGCAAGCTTGTTAAATAAATATACCCTAAATTTCAGGGCTCAAGAGCCCCCAGATCTTCATAGAATTTGTCTAAATTTTTAAAACTTGTTGGCCGGGCGCGGTGGCTCCTGTCTGTAATTCCAGCACTTTGGGAGGCTGAGACGAGCAGATCACTTGAGGTCAGGAGTTCGAGACCAGCAGGGCCAACATGGTGAAACCCCGTCTTTACTAAAAATACAAAAATTAGCCGGGCGTGGTGGTGCACACCTGTAGTCCCAGCTACTTGGCAGGCTGAGGCAGGAGAATTGCTTGAACCCAGGAGATGGAGATTGCAGTGAGCAGAGATCGCACCACTGTACTCCAGTCTGGGCGACAGAGCGAGTCTCTGTTTAAAAACAAAGCAAAACAAACAACAACAAAACTTGTGCTATTTGTTACCTCCATGAAAAAGTCCAAATTGCCAAGTTGAGATTTCACAATTTCTCCACAACCACCCTTACCAGCCCATTTAGTCTTCTTACTCAGCAATCTAACCACACCAGATGGCTTGCCAATCATGTTCTTTTTTGACCTTTCCTGTACCAATTTCCTTGTTTGGAAAGTCCTTCTCTACCTGGAAATATTCATCAAGACAATTCAATTGCTGATACTTTTTTGAAGCCTTGCCCCAACTGCAAGTGGTCAATATGAAATGGACGGATGGATGGATTAAAAAAAAAAAAATTCCTTATCTAAATCTCAAATTTGTGGAATTTAGGCAAGAGAAATTGAAGTAAAGAGATGAATGAGTAGCATAGGTAGAAAATAGGAATGCAAAGCTCGCAATTAAGTCTGAAGATGAGACCTGAGAAGGAATCTACTTTAGGCAAGATTTTTAAACCCTTCATTTCCATGAAGCTACATTAGATTAGAAAGCATTTTCACATGTATTCTCTGATTTGATTCTAACAAGCCTCTGAGTCAGCCAGGGAAGGTATTATTTGTTCCATTTTACAAATGTGAGAATTGAAGCTGCAAGAACAGAATTGCCTCTTTTCAGGATAGATCCGCTTGATTGCCTTTTCTCAAGATCAGAGGTCTCCGTCACCCAGTTGCCCTCTTGAAAAGTGTAGATCATCTTTAAATTTTCTTTCACTTTTGTTTACCCTCCATGCCTTGAATATTTTTTCCAAAATATTTCTGTGGCAATGGGGGTGAATGAAGATATAGAGATTAGATGGAGGCAGAAGTCTCGTGTCCTCACATTTTACTTTTGATTTTCCCGCGTGTGGATACATAAATGCCATCCTAAAATTAAAATCCTTATTTTTCATGACATAGTGTTCTTAGTAGAAGCAAAGGAATATGCTATGATCATAATGAACCTTCATTACTTTCTTCAGTCAATGACTCAGAGATGATGTCTGGTTTATGTTGCTTGTTTTTTTGTTTTTTGGGGGATTTTTTTAGTGGCATAAAAAAAGAAACAGGGAAGATGGCTTTCAGCTATCAAGAATTTTGATAATTAGCTTTATTGTTGCTTGAATCACAGGGCTGAATGTCTGCCTCTTTATTATGGGTCTAACAATGACCCATTGCAAAGAAACACTTAAACTGATTTATTTTACTTTTGGAGTAACAAGAATTGTGATATATCATTTCAGGGGAAATTGACTGTACAAGTCTTCTCATATGCAATGTAGCTCATTTAAGGTTAATGAAAGTGATTGAGTGGCTTGATACACCTTTAATCTATCTGCACATTTTATAATTAAGGAAAGAATATATTATGAAGAAGATTAAGAATCCTAAAGGACTGTTCAATGTTATTTTTCACAGCGGTTTTGTGTTTTTATAGAAGATGGACACTTGATAATCATATGTTGACAAATTTGTTTCAGTCTTTTCCCCATTTTCCTATTCCCTTTTCTCCTACATTTATTTCATTGACTTGTTTGTCATCTCCCAAGAAGTTAGCATGTCCGTGAAGACAGGAATGTTACTTTAACAAATAAGTGGCAACATGACCTGGGAGAACAGACTTCAAGGATGCTATGGCATCCCAAAATAAAACAAGACAAGTTTCCTATATGCATTCATATTGCAAAGAATAAATTTTACAATTTCATACAAAAAAAATCCAATCTAAAGGTTTGATGGTTATAAATTTTAATATTTCTTAAATCTATGATGTGTCCAATATTGAAATTCAGCTAGAATAAAAGTTTCTGATTGAAAATACATAGTAAAAGGCTACTAATGTATAAACTCAGAAGTGTAGTGATCCTCTAGCTCAGGAGCTGGCAAGCTAGAGCCCATGGGCCAGCCCATTTATTGCTAATAAAGTTTTACAGAACACAGCTACACCCATTTGTTTACATATTGTCCATGTCTGCTTTTCTGCTATGATGGCAGAGTGGAGTAGCTATTTGGGACAAAACCAAATGGCCCACAAAGACTGAAATAATAAGTTCATTCTTTGTACACATAGGGAAACTGAGGCCAAAATTACTTGTCCAAGGTTACACAGATTTTTAACATTTTATTGAAAATATATTCTCACAAGCAAGACCTCATATTCATCACAAGATGTAAAGTAGAAACTTGGGCTTCTGAAATGAAAAAGACCTGGATATAAGTTTAAAGACCACCAATAAGCAGTTACAAGGCCTGAAGCAAATTACCTAGCCCCTCCTCAAAGGACAGATTTTTACCCAGAATCCATTCATCTTGTTCTTCCTGGAATCTCAACAATGTTCAGTTATCTCCTCTGTAAACCATGAAAGGTAGTAGAAAAGCTGATTCCAACTCCAGCTTCAGGAATGAGCTCTGATTTGTATAAAGTTACAGTAATTCCCTTCCCTCTTGCTAGTGATTGGCTCAGAAATTGGCACAAGACCAGAAATGACTGATGCAATTTGCAATTTGACTAAAGGATTACTAGAGGTTTCTTGGATAATTCTTCCTTTCTCCAGAGATTCATAGGGAGCCAGTTTCTCTCTCTCTATCACAAAACATGAATAAGAATGTATTTTGCTCCATTCAACCTTGGCAGTCATCATCTAACTGTTTAATAAATAGGGGAAACAGTTTGAGCACAAAGCTGACAACTAGATTAGGATAGATTTAACAGAATGACAAAAGAAGCAAACTAGTATATGTATTTCTGTGCCTGGCTTATTAAACATAGCATAATGCTCTCAAGGTTCATCCATGTTGTCGCATATTGCAGAATTTCCTTCTTTTTTAAGGTGGAATAATATTCCATTATATGTATATATCACATTTTCTTTATTTAGTCAGATAAGAACTAGCTCCAGTTTGTTCAACAGAGAAGTTAAGATAGGAGAAAAACTTGCTTGCTAATGTAAAATCAATTCATGCATTCATTTTTTTTAAATTGTATTCACATAATCAGGAATTCTTAAGGTTTTGGTCTTATTTCCTTTCTGTTACACTCAAACCCAGAAATTAAATGGAGTAGCATGATCAATGGAATTAGTGAACATGATCAGCAATGTACAGTAACGATTTTTCAGGAAAGGACAGTAGACAGGAGGCCTCTCTCCCTCTTTTTTTTTTTGAGACGAAGTCTTGCTCTGTTACCCAGACTGGAGTGTAGTGGCCCGATTTCGGCTCACTGCAAGCTCCACTTCCCAGGTTCATGCCATTCTCCTGCCTCAGCCTTCTGAGTAGCTGGGACTACAGGCACCCGCCACCACGTCTGGCTAATTTTTTGTATTTTTTGGTAGAGACGGAGTTTCACCATGTTAGCCAGGATGGTCTCGATCTCCTGACCTCGTGATCCGCCTGCCTTGGCCTCCCAAAGTGCTGGGATTACAGACGTGAGCCACCGCGCCTGGCCGTCTCTCCCTCTTTTAATGGTAGAATTCTCCTCACTTTCTGGGCCTCTGAGGATTACTCTGGGCAGAAAAGGGAAAAGTAAACCAGTTGAAGAGAGACAGATAAATAAACGTCTTTGGTCTAATTGGAGTTAGTACAATGATAACTCAACATCACAGTCCAGAAAACCAGGGACAGTCTGTGCAAATCGAAGAAAAAAATTATATCTTGATCTTGTAGCATATAACTTGATTTACCCACTTCAGATCAGTGTGTGATGTTTAATGTTGGTATCCTTACCATGAAACACAGTGACTGTGAAATGGCAAGACTGCAAACAAACAAACTATAATTTGTAAATACTTCACAGAAATCACAGATGATAATTTTCTAAGTAATGGGCAAGAACTTTTTCAAGTTTTTTTATAAGTAATTCATTAATAAGAAGATGAGCCAGTAATTCTGGGAAGCATATGAATATATAATAAACATACCAAAAATATATTCTTATGCTATGTTAATAAAGTTCCATATGCTGTGTGGAGAAATGTCTGTGTTTAAAAGGTGATTTCCAGGTTGCAACCTCAGCCAAACACCTGCATGCTAAAATATCATTATGCAAAGAATTTTTACTGCCCCTGCTTAAATCTAAAAGTGACCATAAATGTTCCCCTCTGCAATGATATAACAAAAATATTACTATGTTCCCTACATTTCCATCACATTTTAGAAGAGTACGGCATTTTGAAGAAAAAAAAAAAATCTGTTTTTTTAACCACTGAACTAACCAAAAATATTTAGATTTTCAAAAAATATAACAGGAAACCAATAAGATAAATTAGTCATTCATTCTTACATCCACTCCACAATTAAAACTGTTTGAGAGCCTAGTATGTGCTAGAAAAACATTTAGACCATCTACACACTTTGTATATAAACAGTAAACTGCACCCAAGAAAGCCTTCTGTTAGAGCTAGAGAACAGGTTTGCATGATGGTTTATATAAATTTTTTAGAACCTTTTAACAGGCAGCCAAACCGTAAAGCAAAAAGACAACAGTTTATATGTACCCTTTTAAAGGGGGATTAATTTAGGTAGAGACACAGAAGAAGCTTTCTGAATTCACAAATGCACTTATTTAGGGCAAAAGGTGAAATGTCACTTCCGGGATTGATAGTGTTTGGTTTCACCCCGGTCTTTGATGATAAGTCTTAGACTCTAAGCAGCGTTGAATCTGGAAAGAAGAGTGGGTGTGAGGATACTCCTTGTAATGAAACGTGCCAGGTTTAATTCCCTTTATTGCTTGGTCAGGGCAACTGAATTAACCAGCCACATCTGTTCACTTTGGAGTACCCAGTCTGGGTTCTTTCTCTTATGCAACAGGGTTCTGCGGGTTATTACACTGTTAAGTCTATTTGATCTATTTGTTTCTTATCTCTCCTCATGCAGAGGGGTGGAGAATCCATTAAAATCTTGAATATAGACCTGCCAACGCTATCATCTTTCCTATGTTAACAGGGAGCTACTCCTTAAACAGGACTTCTTTGTTGGGACAGATCTTTTACAATATAGTTAGGAAAAGAAGAAAAGCAACAAACTTGAGACCCACGGAATTTAACGTGTACTTGCTTTTGTTTTGTCTGCTTTTCATTTTCTTCCCTCATGACTAAGAGCAGGTCACTAAGATCTTCTGCTCTGTTGTTAGGCCTAAAATATCTTATGTCTTATTTTACTTTTCTCTAAAAACCATCATCCATTTCTAATTCTTTGATAGTCTGAAACTTTAGGTCTAAAAATACCCATGCAGGTCTTCTTGTAAAGCTCATGATCATTTTGGAAAAGAAAAACAAAACAAAGAATTGGTTTTCTTAGATGGCAGCAAATACCATTAACTAATCCCTAAATCCTACAATCTAATGCTTTCTTTTCACAAAATAAACTTCTCGAATGCATTTTAATCCTGATTCATTTAGGTGATGACAAGGTAATTTTTCTACTTCAGACTTCACTGATGGCATTGATGTTTCACAATACCAGGTACCCCAATTGGCCAACCTGCCGTGGTTTCAAAAGAAGCTCCTCGACATTCCCTAACAAATATAATGGTATTGGAAAACCTTATTATATGCTAGCGTCAGTAAAGCCTCATATTAGTAATCTTACAATCAAACAAAAACACAGAATTAGGAAGTAAACTTGCCCCAATTACAGCCAAACCTACCACTTTCCATCAGTCATTGCTTGAATTTATTTATTTATTTATTTATTTATTTATTTATTTATTTATTTTTGAGACAGAATCTCCCCCTGTTGCCCAGGCTGGAGTGCAGTGGTACGATCTCGGTTCATTGCAACCTCCACCCCACCGGGTTCGAGCAATTCTCCTGCCTCAGCCTCCCAAGTAGCTGGGACTACAGGCATGTACCACCATGCCTGGCTAATGTTTGTATTTTTTAGGGGAGGCAGGGTTTCACCATGTTGACCAGGGTTGCTTGAATGTATTAATGTGGTCAGTTTTTCTGGAAAAAAAAAAAATGGCTTGTGTTCATTTCTTTCATTTACCTGGAATCAGAACATGGCTGTCAAACAAAGAAGCCATGTATCCAGGCTACTGATAGAAAAGGTGGAAAAGGTATGTTTCCTAGAGTCTTTATATTTTAATCTTTTTACATGGGGTGCTACAGGATTCTAGTTATGGTCCATTTTGATCAGTAGGGAAGTCAAAGACATTGAAAGTTGGAATTGGAAATCTTTCAGATCAGGATAAGGGGAGGATGGGTAAGAGGGTGGAATAATGTGGGAGTAAGTTTTTTGTCCTAATAAGGTTCTCTCTTCCACTTTACATGCCCAGATAATATTTTAAAAACCTAGTTACAGTGATATCGTCCCTCATAAAAGACTTTCCAACAGTCTCTTTTTATAATACTTAGAATATAATTCAAACTCTTCACAAAACCGCACATAGTCTGGCCCCGGCCCACATCTTTACCTTCACCTTGTGTTACTGTATTCCCCTTACTTTTTACACTACAAATATGTTAGCCTTTTTTCTGCTCCACTAACAGGCCAACCTTACATGCTTATTTACTCAAGGCCATTGATAGCCTATAAAATTGTCTTTATTCATATTAAAAAAAAATACACACACACACACACACACAAACCCTCTGGTGGACACAGTGCTCCCCACGGTATATGCTTAGTAAAAGGGACAGCCTTTATGGGAAAAAAAATTCCCCCTAATTCTCTGAGAGGATGCAGCCCTGTACCTGATAGCACAACTTTGTAAGAAGAGCATGAGATTTCAACCCCTACATCTCCCCTTGGCGAGGTTCCTTTGTGCAGTGCACATACTGCACAACCTTCCATGGCAGCCTTGGAATCCCTCTCCCTGGAAAGTTCTTCCTACAGAATTCCCACATGTGGTTGTATCTCATCAACCTCAGATCTCAGGTCAAATACCACTTCCTCTGACAGTTCTTCCCGACTCTAATAAACCACTTTCATGGCTCCACTACTCTCTACCCACACTGTGCTTTTCTTATCTCTTGTAGCCTACTTACTATTTGAAATTATCTTGCTTACTGGTTGTTTAAATGTTTATTATTTGTCTCCTCCTCACTAGAAAATGAACTCCAAGAGTTAAGGGATCTTGTCAGTCTTGGTCACTATGATGTCTCCAGAACAAATGGCATGCCTGAAACGTTCTAGACATTTGGTAAATATGTCTTAAAATGATAGGAAAATGCAGAGAATAGAGTTTAGTGTGGAAGAATACTGAAATCAAGGGGCATACTTGGAAGTTATAGTCATAATCTTTGTGAGAGCTTTTCGTTCTGAATGTGTTTGATCTGGGACATTACAAGACTTCTATAGAGTAAGGAATAGAAAAAGGGCAATAAAATCCCTTAAGGTTCTGTCAGCCAAATTCTTCTTGTCTTCTGTATTTTGATTTTATGGTTACCAAGAGGCCACAAATCCATGAGAAGAATCCTGATAGCAATGTAGCAATCAGTCAGAAAAGGGGACTGAACTGAAAGGGTTTCATGACCATCAACCTACATGACAATATGCCTTAGTTAATTCAAAACCCATAGAACAATGCACTTTTACAAGTCAATAACCTTGATCTCCACAACTAAGACAGAAGTAATCTAATAACAAATCATGTACTGTGACATAAATCTATACTACTGACATTACTTTCTCAGATAGGGAATGAAATTATATGTTACCTGCCAAATGAGTTCATCAAAGAAATCAACATAACTCTAAATTCCTAAATAGAGGGGACAAAGCCTCTACCTCCTTGGGTAGCCTCAAATTTTCTTGTTAACTGGGACAAGGGGTACTCCCAAACCTTAACTGCCAAGGCAAGTATACATAACAAATTTGAATGACTCTCTCCTACTTGTGCCCTATCTGAGCTTAAGGTCTCAGATATGAGCTACAGCCTCACTCTCCATCATCAATTACACAAAGAACACTACCATTTACTATTATTTATATGCAAGTCTCCTTTTGCAAACTCGAAGTTTGTGCCTATCCATAAATTCTGAAACTCTGTACTTGTCCATGCACTTATGAATAAAACCCAGACATTTTGGCATTCATATTCAGAATTGTAGGGATTATGACCCAGAGCTTGGCTGAAGTTGGTCTTTGTGTGATGAAGACAGGCTTTATTAAATAGAATTAATAGTACAAATAATTACAAAGGTACAATTCATTACTTAGGCATTTATGGATTTTACCATGCTTTTTTTCCAGTTACAATGGCTCTCATTCAAGACAATGGGTGTTAACCATTTGCTTGTACAAGAAAACCAGAGGAAGTAGTAATTTAACCCATTAGGTTGTGATACTGCAAGGAACAAAAACCATTAAGCATCACCTTTTCAAATAATTTATATGTCAATATGTCCTAAACTCCAGATAATGATTTTTGGATGTTCACTTCGTTAGCCAAGGTATTTGATTAGCCTGACCAGTCTACTTAACCTATTTTTGTTTTTGTTTTTCCTTCACATCTATAAAACAAGGTTAATTGTACTATGTAGTTAAATATGGGTGCTATAAATGGTGTAATATTTATAAAGTACTGAGCAAACCACCAGGCACATATTAATACCTAACATTTGTTGATCATTTTCTATGGTATCATTTTAACATCATTCGTCCAAAAAACTGTGGTCTTCACCACTGTCATATTAAAACAAAAACTCTAGGTTCATAGAACTTGTGCCACAAAAGGCTGGGAGCGGTGTCTCACACCTGTAATTTCAGCAATTTGGGAGGTCAAGGCGGGCGGATCACCAGGTCAGGAGATAGAGACAGACCATCCTGTTTAACACGGCGAAACCCCATCTCTACTAAAAATACAAAAAAAAAAATTAGCCAGATGTGGTGGCAGGTGCCTGTAGTCCCAACTACTCGGGAGGCTGAGGCAGGAGAATGGCAGAATGGCGTGAACCCGAGAGGTGGAGCTTGCAGTGAGTCCAGATCAGGCCACTGCACTCCAGCCTGGGCGACAGAGCGAGAACTTGTGCTACAAAAAAAAAAAAGTAAAAAATAGAATTAAAACTTTTGTTCTCATCTAAAACAAATATAGAACTCCTTATGGAAGAAATAGAAAATAGCATGGTGAAATTTTTAAAGGAGGAACTATTAGTTCTAATGAAATGAAATAGACTTACCTAAATTGTCATAACGTGGCAGAATAGCTAACTCTATTAGCTCTCCAAGTAGGATATCTTTATACACTTTTTGAAATAATAAATTATCTGCCAAAATGCAACACTCCAAATATTTTCACCTAGCACTGCCATCCTTGTTCACATAACCAAGAGGCTGTTCATTAAAATACCAAATGGACAATATCTCTGGGCAAAGGTTTTGACTTCCTAAAATATCTAGCTCCTTTGTAATTTTTTTCTTTGAGTCAGAGTTTTGCTCTTGTTGCCCAGGATGGAGTGCAATGGCACAATCTCAGCTCACTGCAACCTCCGCCTCCTAGGTTCAAGCAATTCTCCTGCCTCAGCCTCCCGAATAGCTGGGACTACAGGCACGCACCACCACGCCCGGCTAGTATTTTGTATTTTTAGTAGAGATGGTGTTTCTCCATGTTGGTCAGGCTGCTCTCAAACTCCTGACCTCCGGTGATCCACCCGCCTTGGCCTCCCAAAGTGCTGGGATTACAGGTGTGAGCCACCACGCCCGGCCTTTCCTTTGTAAAATTTGACTGCTCTTCTGACACCTACTCATGCCACATTATTTACTTCCTATGCTTCGTGGTTCATGTCGGAACTGAAAAACTAAGAACTATATCCTAAAACCAATAAAAAATTCAATTATATTTTGGGATAAATTCCAGTGATATCTTTAATACTAACTTGCCCATTTAAGAAGTGTAGAAATCTCTAAGAAAAATGTTCCTAATTCAGATACTTTTCTGGCTGACATTACTAGCAACCTAAAAACCAGTGTGATGGATGGAAAAAGTTAAAAATATTTCACTCTGTGGTTCCAACATTTCAGAAGTGCAATTGCAGGGAACTAGATTTAAGCTTTAATTAGGAAACATATATATCACAGGGTTGCTCCTTCCCTGTGATCAGTGGGAAAAAAAATTTTTATGTGCATGAGTTGAAATGCAGAGATCAATAAAAAGCAAGTTTGACAACCCCAAGGCCAAAGAAGCTTTGAGGAATTTGGAGATTAAAAAGATTATCTCCATAAACCTGGGACCTCGCCATTTAATGATTCTATCATTGGGGCTACAAACTAGACACAGAAATCCTTTGCTCAAATATTATTAATTAGACATTTTTAACACTTTGTTCCAAAAAGAAAAGGTGTATTTCACAAAAGTCTGTTAATTATGTAGTCATTTATTTATTTTGAGCTGTAAATATTTTTATACTTGTAATTATTGAAAATCAGCCGAGGCATAGTAATATGAAAAAAACTTAATGAATGTATCAAAAAGGACACAGAAGGGGAAAGGAGTGCAAGAAATAATGCTTCTATGTCTTTGTTCGGGTTTACAACAGGAGAGAACGAAATAGAGTGAGTGTGTATATGTGCGTGTGTATGTCACACACACATGCACACCTGTGCATCCAATTGTGTAATCAATATCAACTATCACGACACATAATTCAAGCCTTAAATTTAACTTTGGAGCTCACGTCTCTGTTGAAGGGTGTAGATGAGTTGAGCTGGAAGGCACAATGGAGTTGATCCTCTCACGTTTTCTGGTGGAAGCTCATTTCTTACAAGTACTTGACAACCACACACTTGGACAGCCAGGCCTCTGATCATTTCTGCCTCTCCTGTCTCAATGTGCAGCACAAAGCTGTAAGTGGGACATTCCGCAGGACCGATGCTAAAAGCTTTGTTGTGGGAATCCCTAAAGCATATTCCTATAAATAGGACTGTCTGCATTCACTCAAGTTGTGCACACTGACCCAAATAGGAACGATGCACGTGACTCACAAATGTGTACATCGATACGCTGCAAACCTAACGCACAGGCACAGTTCCCAAACCACGGATGTTTCCTTAGAAACATCCTCAGCGTTTCTCGCTGCCTCTCCCACTAGATGATATCTGAGAAAAAGTCCAAACAAATGACAACTGGAAGAAAATCATTTCAACATATATGCAGGCAACCCACATGGTAGAAAAACGGCCAAATGAGAAATAAACTGGTAATTCACAAAGGTAATGCAAATGACAAAACTGAGCACAAACACACAAAACTGATCAAATGTAAGGAGACTCAAGTGTCCTGCATTCCGGTAAATGGAAGTTGTAACAAAAACTGGTTTGACTCATTAAATTAAGAAAAAATTGAAAGACTGGTAATCCCAGTGCTGCTAAGAGTGTAGGAAAACAAGCAGGCACATTCATCCACCGCTGGAAGGAGTATGAACTGCTGCCCCCTTTTTAGATCTTCTTCTGACTCTATTAAAAATTTAAAACTGTATCAACTCCTTTATTCAGCAGTCTGAATGTTAGAAAAGAATCTACCCTATGACAGAAAACAAACAAATACCAGTCATATGCAAGGATATATACACAAGTTTAAAGCTGTAAGAGCCAAAAAATTATAAACTACAGAAATGTCCAGTGACAGGGAAGAAAATTACGATATACACTACGTGTCTTAGTTTGAGTTCCCGAGAAACAGACTCTGAGATGGCATTCCTGTAAAAATGATTTATTTTGACATGTTCTCAGGAAAAGCAGGTAGAGAAGAGGAACAGGGAAGGGAGGGAGGCCACTGTGCCACCTCAAGCAACATCCAACGGTGGGTTACATTGACTCAGTTGCACAGGGAAGCTTTGGAGATGACTCTGGTCCCATTCAGTGTCATCCCAGATAGAGCCCTGCACCTGTTAGTCCTTCGTTCCAGGCTGCCCCCAAGCGAACGTAAAGCAAATTCTGGCCCAGGCTGGCTGGTGGGAGTGAGGACATCAACAATCATGGGCACAAAAGTGGTGGAAACATGTCACCTCACCTGTGGCACAGTGACTTATTATGCACTATTTAAAAGAATGGATTAGATATATACATTTAGCTATATGTAAGTGGAGGTGGTGGTGGTGGGGGGCCTATTAGACAATAGTATGAATGCCAAGACACTCAATTTTTGTGGGAGGCTAGGGGAGAAGCCTTAGTTATTTATTTATGTGTTCAAGCCTACAATAAAGTGTGGAATGATTTACATCAAAACATTAGCATAAAAGTACCACAGGACAGTAGGGATGGGACAGATAGAGGCATGGTGAAGAATTGAAGAGAAACAGTAACTTTTCGCTTTAGATACTTTTGTACTTTTGCTCAGCCCATGCAGTGCATTGCATTCATAAAGTAAGCAACAGCCAGTAAGGCAAAAGATTAAATATGCTTTATCAAAATTAATTTCTATAAGCTCTTTTCCTTAGATTGGAAAGACTCAGATTAAAATATTTTCTTGGAGTAAGCAGGCTTGTCATTTAGCTATGAGCTGGGAAATGCCTTTGGGACTTATATTTGTGATCCTGAAACTGACAGACAAGCAAGCATGGTCATTCTGGGCAATGGGGGAATAACACAAAAGGAAATGGAAATCTGTGTATTAAATCATTGTAATAATAAAATTCAAAATGCAAGTATCTCCATTATTTATAAAATTAGAAGCAATCAGTAGCAGGAGAATGGGTAAATGAATTAAAATGCATTAAACAGAATTATGTACTACACAGGCATTAAATTATGTTTTTGAAAATTTTATTGACTTAAAGGAGCATATTATAATGTGAGGCTAAAAGATGGAATGTGGGCGGAGCACAGTGGCTCACGTCTGTAATCCATCCCAGCACTCTGGCAGTCCGAGGTGGGTGAATCACCTGAGGTTGGGAGTTCAAGACCAACCTGACCAACATGGAGAAACCCCATCTCTACTAAAAATACAAAATTGGCCAGGCGTGGTGGTGTGTGCCTGTAATCCCAGCTACTTGGGAGGCAGGAGAATCGCTTGAACCCAGGAGGCTGAGGTTGCAGTGAGCTGAGATCTCTCCATTGCACTCCAGCCTGGGCAACAAGAGTGAAATTCTGTCTCAAAAAAGAAAAAAAAAAAGAAAAGAAAAAAAAAGATGGAATGTGTAGTTCTGAATATATAAATGATTCTTATCACAAAGAGTTAAATATATCATATACCTATACCCCCATATGCATACATATGTATCCATTCTTAGAAAAATGCATTTCTCCTGAAGAATATATGTCACCTAAACAATGGTTAGACCTAAGATATGGGAATCAGGCTGATTTTAAAAGTTTCTTCTTCTTACTTTTCTGCATTGTTTCAGTTTCAGCCAATGCCATGCTTTATAGCATTTTCATCAAGTAAGACAAAATCAAATGATAAAACAACTTACTTCTAAGAAGAAACGATTCTGAAGAATCTAATTCCCTCAATTTAATAATTTTGAGATTAATAACAAAAAAGGTTATGTAGATTCTCTTCTGCTGTTGAACTGACCAAATTGAGTTCCCTAAAACGTATCTAGTATCTGCTTATTCTGAAATTTTAGCAAAATTCACATTAAGTATACGTATCTGGTCAGCCTAGCCATAGAGTATTTGGGAATTGTGTGTGCAATTTTAGGGCTTCCCAGTTGATTCCAAGGAAAAAGTTGTGCAGGGACCCAAATCTGCAGGCATTTTGGGATTCGAAAGGCTAGTCTACATGGAAAAGTCTGCATTTACATCCTCTCCTATCATGTCTTACCTCCTTCCATATCCTACCACAATTAACTTAAAGACTTCAGCAGTTAAAACAAGAATAAGCAGCCAGGCATGGTGGCTCACACCTGTAATCCCAGCACTTTGGGAGGCTGAGGCGTGCGGATCACGAGGTCAGGAGTTTGAGACCAGCCTGACCAACATGGTAAAACCCCATCTCTACTAAAAATACAAAAATTAGCCGGGTGTGTTGGTGCACACCTGTAATCCCAGCTACTCAGGAGGCAGAAGCAGGAGAATCGCTTGAACTCGGGAGGCAGAGGTAACAGTGAGCCAAGATCACACCATTGCATCTAGTCTGGGCAACAGAGTAAGACTCCGTCTCAAAAAAAAAAAAAAAAAAAAAGTCCCCCCCACACACAAAACAAGAATGAGCATTTACTCTCAGCAAGTACATCTACTAGATAAAAATGAGTGAAGATTCTTTTTTATAAAAAAAACCTAGCATATCAGAAATGTATCTGTGAGTTAAAAGTTCAGTATAGTACACATTATTCATAGCAGGAGATTATCTTCTCTTCTACACCCTTGAAAGTGAAGGAAGCCATATTTTTGAAAGTCCAAGATGGTGGGAATAGAGCAATATCCTATCATTATTACTAAATGTCAACAGTTCTCCTAAAGAATGTTCTGCAGATTTTCAGTCAAAAACTGGCATTCCCTTGTCTGACAGACTACTGAAATTCATCTCTGTGGTACACAGGAGGGGTGGCAAACCTTTTATACATTTTTTAGATGTTGTCTACCCCCAATAGACCATTCCCAACTTTCAAGAAATCTGTCTGTGAATTTGTACACACTGAATGCAGAAACAGTAAAAGACACTGCGGAAGAAAGCCCTCGCTCGAATCCATACTATATTCCCTTGGAAACAGTGAGGCAGCAAAGTGACTCACAGAGATCTAATTAAATGGGGGGGAAAAAAGGCCTTTTAGTTTTTTTATTTAAAAAATGTTGCCTTCTTTAATTTTTCTTAATGATCTGCATTGCAGATAGTGACATTTTAAAATTTCTTATTTATTTATTCGGACTCTATTCAAATCTTCTTAAGAAAACAGCTGGAAAATAAAGTCAGTTCAAAGGTAAGGCCTGGGTGAATAATAGGGTTAGACTGAATTCTTATTTTATTTTAAAGTGCATCTGACAAGCTTCCTTCCCACAATCTTTTTTGCACAAGCACGTTGCACAGCTGAAGAAAAGCTCTTCTTTGACATTCAATAACGCAAGGCCCTTCTAACCCAGTGGAGCGTACTGCCTAAAACGCACACACGCTGCAAGCTGGAAAACTATTAAAAATCTTTTTATATATCAAGTTTTATTTCACCACTAACAATCCTACTCATATTAAAATAATATGCCATATACTTATTCAAGGAGTAATAACATTTACCATCTTTGGTTTTAAACACAAAGATTTCTAAAAAGCAAAGCCAATGGATCTAGCAAATATGACCTGAATTTATAGAATATTCCTTTTACTATCTTCCTTTCAACTGTGTTTTCTTTCTGCCTGAAATAAAAATGTACCAGATTACATAACACTGCCGCAAAATAAATAACTTTTATAAGTGACAGTTTCTCTATACACTGTAAAATGACACTTTATTGAAGGGTAATGAATGGCTAGCTTAAAGCAAATATGGTAGAGTTTCTATAAAACATGACTTTTGTAACAGATCAAAAACAGAAACTGAACTTTTATTTTGCTAAGGTCCAGTGCAATTTTGTATTGTTCCAATGAGACATAAAAATAAGCATTTTCCTCATCGGTGAAAACTAATCGAATGCTTTCTTGAATAATATTTTGATTTCCAATTTTAAATCATCTTTGAATACAACAAACTGGATCTATTATGATGGAGAAGTGCAAGGCTGTGAATTATCCATTATGTTGGAAAATCCAGAAGTTTTTTTAATTGGTTTTGAATGAAAGCATTATTCTGCATTTCTAATCATGTTTCTACTCCTAAGGCTAATATTAAAAATGAATTACAATTCCTGAGCAAAGGAATTGACTCGGAATCATGGCTGGGATTAACATTTTGTTACAGATAATCCACAAACCAGAGAATCCAAAAGCCTATAACTGAGAGTTGAGTATATTTTCTAAGTAAGAAGCTAAAACGCTCATTAGACACACTCCATGTGAATAATGAACCGTCTGAAAAGCGTACATGTGTTATGTAAAGCATTTTACATTCTATTGTACAATCAATTCCTCTCCCAAAATCATCAGTTTAAGTATTTAGTCACTACATTTTATTATATTTTGAGAAATGGAACATATGCAGGGTGGTCAGCTGTCTTTCCTCGCAATTATACACATCTTCAAATTGCTCTTATCATTTAAAGACAAAGAAAAAAAGTTTGACTTTACCAACAAGCATCAAATAGTGATTGTCAATCACAAGCACACACCATAGACTAAACTAAACTGACATTTTTGTCACAATAAATTAAATTAATGCTACAAGACAGAAGCTGGTCATTTGAGCCATGAAGTGATTTCAACTAAAACTTCAAATATTAATGAGGAAATATAAACTGACCTATTCACTGACAATTAAGCAACTCTGATTTGAGCAGCAGAAATCATTTTCATAATGAAAATGCCCTTCCCCCAATTATTCAAATTATAGTTTAAAAGGAAAAGCACACTCAGGAAGAGGTTTTTATTTGTAGGGATATTTTAATGAGGTGATAGGTATCTTAATAAGTGTTCTTGGGTGAAGACACCTGGATTATTAAACAACAATTCTGCTATATCCTATATTAATTCATAGCAAGATTTTATCATGTCTGTTTAATTTATTACAGACTTGAAGTACTTGGTATCACTTGCATGGTTTAAAGTAAACCAATTTAAACAAAAGATGAAATAAATGGTAAGTTTTGAAGATTTGAATTTTTCAGATATTCTTCTTTTAGCCTAACAATAAGTCACCACAAGTACAAATCAGGAAGATCTGCATGAAATTAACTTCAAAGCAGCTTTGCAAATGAGTCCTAGAGGGTTTTATGAAAAAAAAAGTCATCAAGCAAAAATAATTTTAAATATATTAATTGTATTGAATTATTTCTCACGTAAAGGAAACTTAAATTAAAGGGAAAAAGACCTATCATTGCAAAATGACCTCTTGAGTATGTAGTACTCCTTAATAGGCTAGTCCTACCTGAAATAATTAAAATACATTATAATTATTCATTAATTATTATCGTTATTATCATTATTTACAGACAGAGTCTCACTTTGTCACCTAGGATGGAGTAAAGGAGCATGATCATAACTCATTGCAGCCTTGAAGTCCTGGGCTTAAAGAGCAGGGGCTGTTTTTTTTTTTTTCTTTTTGCAGACACCAGGTCCTGCCATGTTGTCCAGGCTGGTTTGGAACTCTTGGTCTCAAGTGATTCTCTTGCCTTGGCCTCCCAAAGTGCTGGGATTACAGGCACAAGCTACCACACCCGGGCTATTCATTAATTTTTAACACATTTTGAATGGCTATATTTTATTTTACTCCAGATTGTTTTAACCCATAGGTAGCTATAATTTTTCTCAAGATGAGACTTCTGTTTTTGGAGACAGGGTTTCCTCTGTCACCCAGGCTGGAGGACAATGGCATGATCTAGACTCACTGCAACCAAGATGAGACTTTTAAATATAGTGTTAATTTTCCATTTTAGTAAGAAAGAGTTCACATACAATTTAATATATAATTAGTTTCATTTAGGCAATATAACAAGTTTTATACATGATTTTTCAAATTATTTCACTTCTTCAGGCCTAAATTTCCCCTTTAGAGGATGAAACAAAGCATTCTTCTAAGTAATTTACAGCTCTGAAATGGCTATGTTTCTCCAGTGATATTTTTCTGAAAGAGACCATTTTTTCCTAGTTCTTTTTCATATGAACTACAGAGTCTGTCCAAAAATATCCCTTGTCATTTTACTGTTACAAGAAGGGTAAAATATTATGGTGAATAATAGAATCAATTTGATATAAGTACGAAAAGAATTTTATATGATCTGAATTAAATCAACTCAAACAAGTAACTCTTTCCATAAGTGATTCACTGAATAAGTAAAGGCAGGAGCAGCAAAACAGAAAAATAAAATAAGCATTTGGAGACTCCAAAGAGATTTGTCTACATTAAAAAAAAGAGAGGGAGCTAAAATGGTACTCAAATTTCAGCTCCCAAAAAGCTTGTACCATGTGCTTTGCCGTATAAAACAATCATTCCCACTGATACAATAGTATTTCTTTTGATTCAGTGGGCTGTTTTCATGGATAACTTGGAAAGCAATATTTGCAATAAAATGTGACAGGAGGGATTTTACAACCTGCTTTGGAAAAGCCTAAAACTTGATTAAATCTAATGGTCAGGGACTGTAGAAAGTAAGCAATATTTAATCTGTTTTTATTATTACAGTTAATTTTTTTTTTAAATCCACTTTGGATAGGTCTTGGACACTGTTCTTTTCATGCAATGGAGTATAATGGCAGATGTTCCTACATGTCATCAAACTTTCTCCAACCCCATAAGTCATGTCAGTAAGGATCTGTAAAATAAAGAAATCAACATTCAAGATCCAAGATGACTGACTGTACACTTGAGAATAAGAAACATTAAATATGTATGCCTTAAGAATGATTTTTCTATAAGAAAGAATGACTTTTCCATAAGAAAGAATGACTTTTCCATATGATCTGACAAAATAAGAGTAACCCATGATAGTTTTAGTAGTCAGAGGTAATTTTATTTCCATTAGCAAACCTCAGTAGCTTTAACCAAGGCTTTCATGTAAAGACAATGAGACCAAACTCTTTTCCATTGCCAATGTACACCTTTAACATTAATCAAGGCCTCTCATCAAGTCAGGAGTGTTTTAAGTTAGAAAAGTGTAATTTCTGAATTTCAAAAACATGTTGATGTAGCTTTTACACTAGCCTATATTCCTGACTCGAAACTTCCACACCAAGAAAAATCAATCAATCAATTAACAAACCAATCAGCCAATGCATTGGCTAAATGACTAAACTGTCAAAATAAAAATCCTAGAAACAACAACAGCAAAAAAAAAACACAAACAAAAGTTTTTAAAAATCATGCAAAATACAACAACTCACTTTTCCTCAAGAAGATCCACTGGCCAGAGGGTTTTTACATAAGTAAATTATAAAACGTTTTAAATTACCTGTTCAAATTTTGGAAGGAACAATTTTCTAAGAATAGAGCTAGGAGTTCCAATAAGCTCATCTGATACATGTAAATCACAAATTTAACCATTCATTCATTATAAAACAAGCTCTGTACAAGGTAGTGGGATATCACTATGTGTAAAATATGGTTTTAGATTTTCCAATCTATTTTCTCCATTTTATTAAGTGGTTCCTAATCAACCAATCAGACCAGAATAAATATATGATACACTCAAAAAGCAAGTCTATATTATGACCCAAACATCTGTTATTTTCTGCACACAGAATTCTTTACCCATTACATTCTTGGCAGGCTTTTTAAAGCAACAAATACACATGTAAGTTTGGTAGTTAGAGGTCAGTTTTGCATTATAAAGGCCTGGATGTAGATTTATTTCAAATATGTTCTTAATTATAAACTCTTAAATGTGATTCATAACATAAAACCTTCCCATGAACAGCCCAATTCCATAAAGCAAATGGAAGTAAAATCCCTGATTAATTAATTGCAATTGAGGAAAACTTCTAACAATCCAAATAGGTTGACATTTGATAGAATGTTTTTTTCTTCTTAATCTTCCTAATTTCTGCTTTATTTTCTCCCAATTTTTCTCTAGATAGGGATCCCTGTTCCCATTTTCTGAACTCTCTTTAGCTGCCTAAGCCAATGTAGATCTGTCTTCCACTGACTGTGACATTGCTGAAATTTAACAGTGGCTTTTTCATTGCCAAATCTGATGGCGTTTCCAATCCAAGTCTTATAGACGCCTTTACAGCATCTACACAATCACAGTGTCCTGCTTCTTTGAAGTCTTTTCTGCCTTGGTTTTACAACATTCCTCTTATAGGGGTCTCCTCTGTTGGCACTTTTGAATCTTTCCCCACACTTCCTTTTCCTCATTCTATGCTGGCAATGCTGGTATTTCCCAGTGTTCTGTCTCCAGCTCTATTCCTTCCTCTCTTCTCTCAAGTTCCCTGGGCAATTCTGCTTACGCATCACTTTCGGGGTCTTGTTCCACATCACTCCCTTACGCTTCATGCTCATATATCTAACTATATAAAACATTCCCACTAAAGACCTCTCAAAATCAAAATTGGACTTGGAATCTTTTCCTTGAAAATTTGTTTTGTTCTGATGAATTCTGCTCACCATCCACCATAACCCCGAAGGCAATCTGGGCTCTTCCTCCTTTCCTTCCCCCTTCCGATTAAGGCACGCTGACCCCTTTTCCTAAGTATGTTCTAGATCCCTTGCCTTCTCTCCATTCTTACTTTTATCACTTGAATCAATGTGCTCAGCATCTTTCAACAAAATCACCAGAATGATCTTTTACCATGGACTCCCTGACTCCAAGCCTCAATCCTTCTAATCTATCCTTGATCTGCCACCAGACAATCTGCCTTCTGTGCACCCCCACTACTTTTCGGTGTGGTTCTGGTGTTTGTCCCCTAAAAGACATTTTCTCAGTAAAGGGCATGACCATTTACTTAGTGCTCAGACCATAACCCTGGAGGTCATACTTTTTTCCTCTTTTTCTTCACTTCTTGTATCCAATACATTAGCAAAGGCTGTCACCTGGGTCTCAAAACTATATCCCATATCCATCTTCATCTCACTACTTCTACCACTTTGACCTGAGTTCATCATCTTTTATTCAGAAAACTGTGAGTCCACAAATTGTTCTCCTCTTCTACTTTTGACATCGTACTTTCCATCTCCACAGAATGAACAGGTTTTCTTAAACATAAAAATTATTATGGAAAACTCCAATATATACAAAAGTATAATAATAAAATATATTATGATAAATATAATGTAACATAATAGCATACAATAGCAGCATGAATTCTTACAGCTCATTAATTAACTTCAACATGGCCAATCCTTTTTTCTTTACAACCTCACCTCCTCCATCCTAATATTATTTTGAAGCAAATATAGACATATTTCATCTGCAAATCTAGCATATGTATTTCTAAAACGTAAAGCCTTCACTTTTGTAAAGAGGCATATAACACTGCACCCAAAGAATCGAATTTCTTAACCACATCCCATGTGTGTTCACATTTCTCTAATTGTTCATGTATTTATTTATTTATTTAATAACTTGAATCGAGACCCAAACAAGTCCCATAGTTTGCGATGATGAATATCTCTTAAGGTTCTTATAATCTATACATTTCTCCTCCAGCTTCTAGAAATGTTTTTTCTTGAAATTTTGTAGAAGAAACTAGATATTTGTTCTGTAGAGTTTAAGGGCAAAGTCAGAATTGTGCTGGTTGTATTACTATAGTGTCCTTTAAACATAATCCTCCTTCCCTGTATTTTTTTTTTTATAAATTGATTATTGGAGCTGGAAGTTTGATGGTAGTTATGTTAAAGTCAGGCTCATCCAGTTATAATTTAGGTACGGTAACATCTGAGGAAAGATGATCATGTTTTGTAAACATTACCACAGTCATGGCATTCCTATGCTTAAAATCCTCCAATAAATTCTTACTGCATGGAGAATAAAATGGAAAATCTCCTTTCCATGGCCTACATGATCCTTCATGATCCCATCACTGACCACCTCCCTAATTTTATCATGGACTCTCTTCCTCTCTGACCACCAGATAACCACATTTCGTCTTTTCTCCTTTGCATCAACATTCCACTTGTATTCCCACATCAGGCTTTTGCATGTATTGTTCCTTTTGCCTGAAAAGATGCAACAAGTGCCTCATTCTTTTTTGTTACCAAAGTCTTAGCTCAAATGTCACACATTTTAAGAAGTCTTCTCTGCATGCCTTATCTAAATTAACCAGTGCATGCATGCACATAGATGTTCATTTACGTACATATATATCACTCTCTCTAGTTTAAAAGTCCTTATTATTTTCTGAAATTATATTTATCTTTTGCTTACTTATGTTTTTGTTTAGCACATCTCACGGGCCTATAAACTCTATGCTTATTTACTACCCCAGTGCTGAAATTAGTACCCCCGGCACTTAGCATAAGTCAGTAAATGTTCCCTGAGTTGATCAATGACTCAATGGATGAATTGATGCCTGCAGTTTCCAGCACTGTCCTCCCTGATGCTGTTTCTCAGACACAGTGAATGGATGCACCTGCTTTTCCCTAAATCCATCTTGCTCTCTCTGGTCTCTGTACTTTTGTGTATGATACCTGATCTAACTTTCTTCTTTCTGCCATGTTCATTCAGGCTAATTCTTTACGTTTTAGTTAAGCATAAGAAGCTACCCATTTATGCCACATCCAGAGTATACTGTATTTATAAAATATGCTGTATGCACTTCAGAGAGAGCCCTATAGCATAATGGCTAAGAGGAACGTTCTGGAGTCATGTGGCCTGGATTCTCTATCTTTGTTCCATCACTTAAGTATTCAGATAAAGAAATTTTATTCCATAAAATCTCTTGACTTCAGTTTTCTACTCTTAAAAAGAATGAGGTTAATATAATAATCTCATAGAACTCTTTTGAGGATTATATGTGTAAAGTGCTTAGAATATTGAATCGATAAATATCAGTTCTTCTTGGTAACTATTCTGTAATTGATGTAACACCTCATATTGAAGTGTTTGTTTTGTGACTGCTTCTTAATACCGGTAGGTCTTCGCTGGCATGGTGGGCAGATGTTTTGTTCTCTCATTTTTCTAATCCCAGCCCTGGGCATGGTTTCTGATATATCATAGAATTTCATACATGTTTCTTGAGTGTCTATTAGTGAATCTGGTTTCCCTTGACCAGAAATACACCATAGGGAAGGAGGAATCAATAGTGTGTGAACTCAGAAAAATGAGCACAGGCTTTGTCTCATAGCCCTTTAACCTCTGCAAACCACACATTAGGTAAAGGCCAGCAAACCTTTTCTGTAAAGGGTCAAATAGTAGACACTAAAACATTTAATAAACTGAAAGGCTCGAGAGCCACACTGACTAACACTGCTGTTGTAGTGGAATATCCATGGAAAATATGCAATTGAACAGTATGGTCATATTCCAATAAACTTTATTTATGGATGCAGGCATTTTAATTTCATGTAACTGGTTTTTTTGTTTAGTTTTGTTTGTTTGGTTGGGTTTTTGTTTGTTTGTTTGTTTGTTTTGTTTTTGAGACTCCACTCAGTCGCCCAGGCTGGAGTGCAGTGGCTGCCTCACTGCAAGCTCTGCCTCCCAGGTTCACGCCATTCTCCTGCCTCAGCCTCCCGAGTAGCTGGGACTACAGGCGCCCCCCACCACGCCTGGCTAATTTTTTTGTATTTTTAGTAGAGATGGGGTTTCACCATGTTAGCCAGGATGGTCTCGATCTCCTGACCTCCTGATCTGTCTGCCTCGGCCTCCCAAAGTGCTGGGATTACAGGTGTGAGTCACCGCACCCAACCAAAAATTATTCTTTTGATAATCTTTATAAGGTCACTAGCAAATTGTTTAGTTAATTTGAATCATAAAAATAAAAATATTATTTAAAATATCCTTATATTAAGTATTTGATGGGCAACCGATTCAAGGACTTTATTAATCCTAATTCCCTCAACATGTATTTTTTCAATATTGTCTGTCTATCTTATTTGTGACAACTTCCTCATTTATAAGAGAAGAGAAACCTTTTTTTTTTTTTTTTTAAGGCTGAGTCTTGCCCTGTCGCCCAGACTGGAGTGCAATGGTGCGTCTCGGCTCACTGCAACCTCTGCCTGCCAGGCTCAAGCAATTCTCCTGCCTCAGCGTCCTGAGTAGCTGAGGATTACAGGCACCTGCCACCATGCCCGGCTAATTTTTATATTTTTAGTAGAGACGGGGTTTCATCATGTTGGCCAGGCTGGTCTTGAACTCCTGACCTCAGGTGATCCGCCCGCCTCTAACTCATTCAACCAATTATGGTTTAAAAATAATCACATGAGGCCAGGTGCGGTGGCTCACGCCTGTAATCCTAGCACTTAGGGAGGCAGAGGCAGGCGGAGGCAGGCGGAGTCAGGCAGATCACGAGGTCAGGAAATCCAGACCATCCTGGCTAACACAGTGAAATCCTGTCTCTACTAAAACTACAAGAAAAATTAGCTGGGCGTGGTGGTGGGGACCTGTAGTCCCAGCTACTCAGGAGAATGGCGTGAACCTGGGAGGCAGAGCTTGCAGTGAGCCGAGATTGTGCCACTGCATTCCAGCCTGGGCGACAGAGTGAGACTCTGTCTCAAAAAAAAAAAAAAAAAAAAAAAGAAGAAGAAGAAAAATGAAATAAAGAAAAAAATTTAAAATATAATCACATGGTACATTTTTTCTGTGTTCCTAAAGGAAAAGACATACATGTTTCTTTTGCTCAACAGATATTTATCAAGCACATACTACATATCTGCAAGGCCATGTGAAATATAGCAACCTCTCTGACACTTGTGCAAGAATGCACATCTTTGTGCATTCTCAAATAAGTGTCTGAAACAGATAAATGAAAAAGGTCATTATTATTTTGATAAACCTTAGAAGAAATGCAACCACCTTCACTCAAGGATCAATATGACCCACAGTTTTCAAGACCCAAAGTTCTCCAGGGAGTGCTACAAATTGATAGGATAGTCTCTTAGTGCTTGATCTGACATGAGATACAGTGAAAGACACGTAGACCTCGAGGTGAAGAGCCTCATCTCAGACAGTTCCATATTGGCCAGACAAGCAGGGTGGCTCAAGATGGCAAGCTCCCTCTTCCACACGTCAGTTGTGAATTACACTCTCTAAATTGGATCCACAGCTGTGATTTTCAGTTCCTAGAGTACCCTCCAAATAACCAGTTGTAGGAAAGAATAACATAAAAGTCTGCCTTTCCCCCAAACATACACCTTTTGGCAATCTGCCATTCCAGCTCACAAAGAACATGCGTATCTAAAAAGGGACACTTCTGGGACTCCATCAGAAAGATGGCATATCAAGAGTTTGGCATAGGGGCTGCTGTCAGGCACTCAAACGCATAACTTATTCCAGTTTCAGAGACCTACAGAGTAGATCTATGAAATAAACTTGGCTCACAGGGAGCCTGAAATACTCAGCCCCAAACAAATGAGAATCAGGGATACTGTGCCAAACTTTCCTCTTGTTTATTTTCAAAGGAAATGAGAAATCTTAAAAAAGAGAAAAATAGAGGAAGCTAAGATGATCGCCCACAATATTAGCCCCTTTCTGGGAATTTGAAGGAAATCAGAATCGGGCAATCGGCATGCGTGACAAAAAACTGAATCTTTCACAAAGCAGATATTCTGCTTTTACCTAATCAACTGCATGTAGCTACAGAGGAGATCTGGAAGTGAGTGATAAATGTAGATGAAAGTTGATATATCAGGGTGCAGAGGTAACCTGGCTGAATGTAACACAGCTGTGTAGGTATGATATGTGTATATGTATCATATGTATGCACATAGGTACACACAGACATAATGGGGAGAGAGGTAGAGGAAGAAAAAAGAAAGAATAGTGAAAAAAGATCATCTTTCACACACAAATATAAATAAACATACAAAAATATAGGGAGAACAGGGAACAAACCTATCATCTCTCACACAAAAAAGTAATAATTCATGTCCTTTCAATTCTTCAAAAGCATGCTTCCTTTGAGCCGGATTATCAGATAATTCCTACATTACCATTTCCCACAGATATCCTCCTGAAATTGTGTCGGTTATTTAATCTGCAGGTTAAATTAGACGCCTTTATCATCTGGCATAACTTTAAAACCCTGAAACTGTCTTTACAACACTTCTAGTTTCATGGAAAGTTCACCGGGTTGACATTTACTTACATGACTGAATTCTAAATAGAGATTAATAAAATGATTAATTTACTCTTCTTTTCTCCTCTCCCTCTCTCTCCTGTTTTCCCCATGAGTCATGGTTGGCCATCTACAAGAACAAAATATCTAACTGAGGAAAACTGTCTTCCAACCGCAGCATCTGTCTCCCTGGCAAGCTCTGCTGACAGTTGGGTCCTGGCTCTAGAATTGTTCAAGAAGCTCTTTCGGGCTGAGTTATTAGTGGGCTCTCGCCCTCCTAGGTGCAGCTTCCTACGGATTCTTTCCTATTTGAAAGATGGATTTGTATATATTTATCCTTCTGAGAATCTGCTACTATGCAAATATCTCCAGTGGAGACCCTCGCAGGAGGGCACACAGGACACTGGAGCTTTAGCGTTCCTTTTCTTGCAAAATATCCATAAAATAGCTCTGCAGTTCCCAAGGGTCCGCTTCTGGGTATTATGTAAGCAGCTTCTCCTTCAGAAAGGGAAAAGGATGCTTCAAGACACAGAACTAAAAATGCCCACAGCTCTCTATGGGAATTTCAAAATAGCAAGTTGCTTAAATACGAAGGAAAGCACCTGGTTCCTCTCCAAGCCTAAAGATAGCCTACAATAGTTTAAGAAATGTAAGCAGGAGTGGGGGAGGGGAGAGGGGAAAGGCCAGGCATGGCAAGGGGGAGACTGTGGGCCACACAGAATAATCTGGCAATGCGCAACTGAGCACGTTTTGTCATTTTTGAAATTCTATAAAAAGTACTTAGCTGAGGAAGCTTTATGTTTTGTTTTTGGAAAAGTGGTTAAGGTGGAGGCATATTTGTGTAGGAAGGATATTCCAGCAGCAGCACATCTGGCTCATTTTAATTCAGAGCCTGAAATACTTCTGTCAGGCTCTCCCTTTCTGTCTTCAAAATTTCTTCCCAAATCCACTTTTTTCAAACACTAACTCCACCCTTAGACCCCCTGGGAGCTCCTGATTCTTCAAAGAATTTGAAGAGATCTCTTGTTATTATTAGATTCCAGTTTAGATTGAGAAGAAAGCAGAAAGTGGTCAAGGTAGGCCCGCCTTTATGTGGCCTGAAATACTTTTGAAATTTGCCTCATTCAAAAGCTGGAATGACATGGAGCACCTTCAAACTATGAAATACAATGTCTACAGGACCATTTATTTGTAACCCTCTCATTGAAAGTAAAAATAATTTAAACTCCCCAAAAGACCTAAAGGCATTTAAGAAAATCCAAGTAGCTCCATACATTTAATATTTTCTAAGAATAAATACAGAGAAAAAGATTAAGCCTTCAAAGATCTCACTTACGTAAGTCTGACAACAACAAAAAATACACAGTGGAAAGGATTAATCTCAAACAAACCTCGGAAAAGTGGCTTTTGCGGAAAACTATTCCTCTGGTTAGATCTCCTTTGTTTACAATAAGAAGTAGAATTTGGACCCATTATATATTCCTTCTTATGGTCTCTCTTGTGAATTGAGGTTGTTAAAGTAACATTGTAATTATCTTTTGTCTATAGCATGATTTATTTATATATGAAATCCCCTTTTACATTTTAAAAGTCGTAACAATTGAATGCCCTTCTTAATAGTAAAAAAAAAAAAAAAAATTGGAATATGAAACAGATATTTATTTCACCATTTCTCTTCCAGAAATCTCTGAATGTTACTCCAAGAAAGACACAGCTACACATTTTGTTTTAAACATTTAAATTTTTTTTTCAGTTTTAAAGGTCATATTGAGAACCAAACCAACTATGAATATGAATAAGTTGGAGGCCATGCCTAAAGCTGGTGTCTTTTCAAGTAAAAGACAAGACTTACTAATAGTTCCATTTGTTTTCCATTAAAAATCTACTCATTGTATTCACAGCAATCCACATGCCAGTATGTGAGCCTGCTTGGACAAAGCGTTTGCTTTGTGTGTATCAGATGCAAAATTTACTTAAATTCCAGATAATTGCAAGTGCATCTGCTAGGCTTTGTCACTGGGCTATATGAACATTTTCACAGTGTATACAAAGAGCAATTATCCAACAACTAAAGAAAAAGAAACAGTCATTTCTGCAAATTATAGCCAGCTCCTTTATCAAGGAATAAGTTTGTGCTAAAAGAATACAACCCCCAAACATTTTAAAAAATAATACATATTCTCTCACATCACATACATTAACTACACAGAACACAAAAGGGAGCTTTTCAACTGCTAAATTACTAGGTCTGTAACAAGGATAACTGCAATTTTAAATAAAATTGTCTCACAAAACATTAAAGTTTCCCCCTGGAGAAAAAAAAAATACACACACAAATATCTGATTTAAATCAATTTGATGTACTGGTATATGTTCTTATTCTCTATTCATGTTGAAAAATGTTTCAACAACAGTCATGTACACTATTTGTCATTAGTTTTTCATCCCCTACATTGAGATATAAGCTCACAGAATCAAGAACATGAAGAAAAGTCAAAACAGGAAGATTTGAAAAAAAAAATAAAATCAAAACACCAAACCAAATAACTTGAACTAAAAGACTTAATTGAAATATTTTTGTTCTATGCATTCAAAATTCAATTCCAAGCAGGCCTCAGGCATTTCAGTTGGACTATTCTATCAATATTTATCTTTCATTCTCTCTTTCACTCTTTCCTTTTTTTTTCTCTTTTGCTTTCTTTCTTTTTTAACTTCATGCACAATCCCAATTCAACTGTCACACTCAACATGACCAGCCTTCTTTCAAAGCCCAATCCAATTTTCAGACTTTTACCCCTCATACCAACTAAACTACATCAACAACTTTTCTCTTCAACAGCCTAATAGGGTAAATCTGTTCTTTTTAACAAATTCTCAAAGCTATCCAAAAATGATCACAGTGCTGTTGTTAGAACAAAAAGTAAACTATTTAACAGAAGAGTAAAAAATTTTTGTGACAGTTCACCTATTTGAAATCTATAAGTTTAGTGGACATTTATTTCCTGTTTCACCTTCATTTAAATATCTTCATTATCATTTTGTAAAATGTATTATGTTTCCGGCCAAAGCTATTAGTCAGTAAAAAACCATCTCCGAATTCCCCAAACTGGAGAACCATCATTATCATTAATATTTCATGGAACTGCATTAAATGAGACAATATTCAATATTTAACTATCTAATCCTACAGTAATTTATATTAGAAAATACCAACCATGTGAGAATTCAGCCAGCCGGATTATTTTATTGGATGAACCTTTGTCATTATTAATAACACTTCAGTATCTCATATTTTTTCAGCACAGAATGTAACATCCAAGGACTGAAAGTGATTTTGTTTCTAATTAATTCTCAAAATCCGTGGGAGACAGTGATGGAAGGATAAATAAATTAATTTCGAATTGAAGAATTAAAGGCTGAGCCTTCAGATGCAGAAATTTTACTAGAGATGTGGATTACTTAGGTGGGTCCTGCACTTCGGTAGGTTTACTAATAATTTAGTGAGGAAGACCTGTTTGAACCAGAGAGTCTAAACTATAGAAAAATCAAATGCAGTTTTTTTTTCAAGTCCCACATTACTATTTTATTACTAATTTATAAGCAGAAATGAAACATTCTTCTGATACATTATCCAGAATTCCTATGATTAATGTGCTTTCTTTGTATATTTATACATAGGCAAACATCAGCCCATTCCAGGTGAATTATCTTTAACTTCAAAATGAGCAGAGTTCAAGTAGATAGCATTTTAACATGACTCTTGATGACAAAAAAAAAAAAAAAGGAATTCTACATGACCAACATATTTGAGATCTGTGTGTGCTAAAATGAAAAGCATTCGACTTAATACCTTTATCATCTAGAATGCCTTTCAATTCATTTTCAGCAACAGAGAAGTTCTCATTGCTCTTAAGCTTTTAAGTTCACACTGACACACTTACTATCCATTCCCTAAGATCCTTACGGGTTATTCTCCATGTAAGGAATAATGGTAAATATTTTAGGGGGGTGGGTCAGGTGCAGTGGCTCACGTCTGTAATCCCAGCACTTTGGGAGGCTGAGGTGGAAGAATCACATGAGGTCAGGAGTTCGAAACCAACCTGGACAACATAGCAAAACCCCATCTCTACAAAAAATACAAAAATTAGCCTGGTGTGGACCAGGCACTGTGGCTCACGCCTGTAATTGCAACACTTTGGGAGGCCAAAGCGGGCAGATCACGAGGTCAGGAGATCGAGAACATGGTGAAATCTCGTCTCTGGGCATAATGGTGTGTGCCTGTAGTCCCAGCTACTTGGGAGGCTGAGGCAGGAGAATTGCTTGAACCTGGAAGGCGCAGGTTGCAGTGAGCCGAGATTGTGCCACTGCAGTCCAGCCTGATGACAGAGAGAGACTCCGTCTCAAAAAAAAAAAAAAAAAAAAAAAAAAAAAAAAAAATTAGCTTGGTGTGGTGGCACATGCCTGTAATCCTATCCACTGGGAGGCTGAGGCAAGGGAATCACTTGAACCCAGGAGGCAGAGGTTGCAGTGAGCCGAGATTGCACCACTGTACTCCAGGCTGAGCCACAGAGCGAGACTCTGACAAAAAAAAAAAAAAAAGAAAAGAAAAGAAAAAAGAATCTAATCTGTTTTGTTGACTTCCCCTGTACTTTTTATTTTGAGGGAATCTCATCATATTTATCTTGCAGGAAGTCAAATCAAAGTCTTTGGTTCTCATTATATAATATGTAAGGGGCAGACTCTCAGTTTCCCAGACTGCCTAGTATAAACGGAGTGGACACTCAATCAATACAAAGCCAAACTGGTGGGTGCACCAGCTTGGAAGTTTCAGTGGTAAGCCAGGGAGCCTCAGAAACAAGGATGGGGGTGAGTTTCTTGCAGGCGTTGTGCAAGCAGCCACATTTCTAGGGCAGCCCTGTGGGTGAGGCTCATGGCAATGGGTTTCCAGTGTGAGGGACATGGAGGGCTCCAGCCAGGCCAGTGTTCAGGGGCAGAAGGAGAAATGCCTGTTTTTATATCTTATTTTGGTGACTCTGTTATTCTCAATATCCTTCTAACACATTTCTTTTCCACCTACGTTAGCCAGAATTAGTCTCTACCTCAACAAGAGAGAACATGACCTGATCACAGAATCAAAAATAATAATTCAAATTGCACAAATGTATTCTGTGTTGGTTAATTATATAAACTATGGGAAAATAAATTAAGAGATCTTGCAATTTGCAATTTGGTGAGTGGTAAATAATATTCATCAAAAAGACTGCATTCAGAAGGACTGGCAGTAAGAGATAAACAATCTCATAAATCCTTTAGAAACCCAACAGGAAAAGAGCTGAATCAAAGTTGAAATAAGGAACACATCAGCAAAAGCTCTTTCTTTTTTTTTTTTTCCTTTCCAGCCATTGCTTCTCTGATTCAGATCAACAAGGAACAGAAGATGGAAAGGAAATTTTGATGACTTAGCTATGATTTACTGGAATTGAGATATGTACATCTTGAAAATCACAGTCAAAATGAGCACTAATCAAGAGCCTGACGGTGATATCAAAAGTCGGAGCTGCCTGCCCAAGTCTAGGAAGCTATTACCTGGGGCTGTGGAAAGGGTCAGTGCCGCCAAGCACTCCTCCTTTGCCATCCACTTTCAGAGCTATTCACCTGGTGCTTTTCAAGAATATTACCCTTCCCACAAATGATTGATAAAAGATGAATCTAAGAGTGCGAATAAGTTTTGGAAAGTAAATCCCAGAACCTACATATTCACTACACGCTTTCAAGTTCAACAGGGAAATACAATCCTTAGAGAACATTTTTCATCCATGGAGCATTTGGGGAATACTTGAAAATTTTATCTCCTTCTCAGTTCCTATCATTTTTCCAAAACCCCTTTTTGAAATAAAAGTAAATCATAAATTGATTCATTGCTCATGAAAAATGTAAATTGACAGCTTAGGGGCATGGAGTCATTTATCTATTCACTGATTAAATTTACACAGGCAACCGGCACATCCTAAAAATGACCAGCATCGGAATTTGTCCTTACTCTGAAACCCAGATGTGAACAATGATCTGAATCTTCCTGGCAAGGATACACAGCTTAATACTGACCCTCTGGCTTTACCCTTTACTTAATCATGTCTGTTATTAGATATCTTAATTTAAAAAAAAAAAAAAAGAATAAAGAAAACTGAGAAGTTATATCCTTGACCTCACCTGAAGCTATGCTTTTCTCAGAGTAAATACATTTGGAGTTCTAAACACACACACACACATATACCCCTACTAAACTTCTGTGATTAAAATACTATTTTATGCATATGCACACAGACACACACATGCACGCACACAATAGTACTTTTGCTTCTAGAGCAGACAGCAATCATCAACAAACACATACCCCCCCAAACTGTGTATGATTCTGTGTACACCCCATGGGGGCTTAATAAACACTTATGAATTGACTGACAAGAGAAAAACCAAGAAATGACAACCTTCAGGGTAGCTGTAACACAATTTTAACTTGAAAATTGCCCAGGAATAGACTTCACAATCTATGGGAACATACACAAATCATATAAAAAGAACCAGTGCCCCTCATACACCTACGGTGGCCTTAGGGAATAGCTGAGTGAAAAATCACTGCTGTAGGAAGAAGAGTTCAGGCTCTCTATCTATTTACTGTTTGGCTTCTGCAATGAATCCTGCTGAGAGCAACTTTTATTCTGTAATAACTTCTATTACAGAATAACTTTTAAGATATACATTACAACAAATACAAAAAAAATGCTCTTCTCTAATATTTTCTTGCTAAGTCCACAGCATCAAACCACTCCCAAGATTCATGGTGCCCTTTTAATTTCTCTGTAGCCAATGGTGACAACAGGATAATCTACAATGCTTCAATTGAATGGTAGCTTCTACAAATAAATGGTAATTCACAATAAGTCATAATTTACCCAGTGACTTCTCTAAATTATGCAATAATGGTGTGCCACAGTTCTTAAAACATGTTTCATTCAGTAATTCCTACAGGACAGCTTCCAAATGTCTCAAGTTCAACAGTAGTTTGTTTTCCTCCCTGAAGTTCATATATACTTTCAAATTTGGGAGTATGAATGGGATGGACTTTAAAGATTTTGTGGTCCCTGGAACTGAAGAATTATATAAATAAGATACACCTCTTACAACAATCTAACCTTGCCATATTTCCTTGAAAGGGTAGTTATTCCAGTTATTACCTACTTTAAAGGGAAATTTCTACATTGATAAATTTCCAAAAATGTATGATGATAACAAGTGGGGAAAAAAATACAAAATAATGTGTGCTCAAGATTGATCCCATTAAACTGAGAGCGGAGTAAAAAAAGAGAAGAAAACCATTTTCGGTTGTGATGAGGAATTTTTTTAACCAAAACATACAAGTCCCAAAATAAGTCTGTGTATGTCCTTACACTGTAAGGCCAAGCACAAAATCTATTTTAATTCACTGTGCTAGTGGTGCTATCTCCGGCTTTGCGTTGCTCACTTGAGTTATTCATAATGGTCAATAAAATTCTGCAAACACTGTTTTGCACCTCACCTGTCCTTCATGCTCACCTTATCTCATCCCACCCCCCCATCCTTCCATCTTTGTCCCCAAAAGTACAGCTGAGGGATGTACTTGGCGATCTGCTTTGTTAGATCATTTGAGCTGCTTTTCCAACACACATCTTTGAACATCTAAATCATTATTTATTCCAAAGAGTACACAGCACCTTCCTTTCTTCCTAACATTACATCAGGTGGTTACGAAAACTTTGGTAACTCTCAATCTTTTTGAGATTTTTCTATGTCAAGCCAAACACCTGTCACTTTTTTTGGGTGATGACTTTCAGTTTTTAGATTCTCACTTTGACAGGAATGAGAAAGGATCCTTCCCCGCCCCCCCCCCGCCAACCCCGCTTTCTTGGTAGCCTCCTCTAGACTGTGAGAAGTGATGATTGATCATTTTCCACACTCATCCACAGCCCTCTCTGTGGCCACATGTAAATTTGCCAATGGATAATTAAGCAACAGACACATCCAATAAATATAATACATAAATTTGATTTTTTTCCTTTAGTAATTGGTTTCATCTGACTGCGTCTGATTATGTGTGGGGATATATAAACAGGATTAGAGAAGAGAAAAATTAGATGCTGGGTCACACAAGTTGTGGAGCCCTAACCACTGTGAAATGCTTTTCTAATAATTACGTTATTATTCATAGGGTTAAAATATAGAGAAGCCAGTTTGTGCCTTCTCAAGAAGTTTCAGTGAGGTTAAAAATAAAACTGGCGGCAGAATCATTACTGTAGGAAAATGGTGGCCAACTACAGAATAAATTTTCCTCTTGTCTGCATCCTCTTCCCACTAATTCACACTGCCCTTTTCTCGGGCCTCTGTTGAATCCATGCCAGCAGTGCCAAACCTTGACTTAGGTCTCCAATTCCAGATATCATATCACACCAGGCTCCATGAATAGAAATGAGCTGGACACACTGGAAGGCAGAGGATGTGTGGATACTTGTATACAATTACTGCCTGAGAAAAACCCAAAATGAAATAAAACCCAACCACCTTTCTAATATGCTTTAGGCACAAAGAGCAAAAGTCTTTATTTGTATTTTTTTCAAAAGGGACCCACCCCTACTGGCATTTACTTTGTTAGACATTCTTTTGGCATTAGATTACTTTTACCATCAGATTTAGCTCAGTACATGGCCTGTCTTGGGAATCCAAAAACTGCTTACCAAAGGAATTTTTTAAAAATAAAGACTAAAATATACTTTCCTATAGCTTTCATTTGCCTATGTTTCTTCTAAGTGATTTCTACTGAAATATGTAGTATATAACTATATACTCTTACATATGAAATGGCTTAGAAAAATTATCATAATTAAAATCAGAAAGTCTGTTGCAAGGAGTTATCTAGCAATAAATATGATTTTGGCTATGTAGATATTTACTGTTTGGACTAGCCATATGTATGAATATAGCTATCTTCTTTCATGGTACAGTTTTATTCTTAGAAACAATCTAGGAACCTAACTTGACTATTTCCAACATTTACAACAAAATTTTGAAGTGATTTAAAAAAAAATGTTACAAATATAGCAAGCAGCTTATACAATTTTCTGAAATAATTATTTCACAATATGAGATTTTTTAACCTCTGCCAAAAATCATTTCTATTTAGTAGCATTTTTTTTCCACATAGACTCTTATTCTTCTAATTGAAGTAGGAGAGATGTCAAAATATTGAGTATCAGTGAAGTTCTAAGCAATAATAAAAATGATATTTAAATGTAAACTTTTTTCCAAGACAATCCTCCTGATGTGTCCCACCTCAAGATTTAGAATCGGTATATTATCATTAGTATCAATTTCATCTTCATCACACCAATTACATCCTCCCGCTTTAGTCCTTGTCTCCTACTAGGTAAATTAAAAATTGCAAAACCTAAACAAACAAAAGAAATGACTTATTCTTTGGAACCAAATTCATAAATGAGTTCTTTATTTTATAAGGTACATAACTCCCTTTTATATAACTTAATAAAAGCACTTTACAAAAGTCGTATTAACAGAAAAGATTATACAAAACTTCTAATATTTTTTCAAATAAGCTTAAGCTTACATACAGCTAAGTAATTTAGTCACCAGAGCAGTAAAATTGGCTGACTTTTTGAAAGCTGGGTTCTATACCTTTATAGATCTGCATCACATTCCAGAAATCATAAACTCATGTAATAGTAAGAATGAATGAGCTGAAAACTTCATATTTATGTTCCAAAAACCTGTAGCAGAACTAAATTAGAGATGGAAGAGTATACTGGGCTTTCTCCATAGGTCATCTAAACAAATATCCAGGTGAGTCAAGCATCTCTTAAAGAATTGCTGTCAAGTCCTGAGAAGTCTCAACTTTCAAGGAAACCATCTCTTTCCCCTCAAACAATGCATTGTTATATTTCCCAAGACAGAGGTGGTTCTTTAGCATCTACCACGAACATTCTGGCAGGAGCTACACCGTGTTGATAAGATAAGGGATGCTGTCAATTGTTCCATCAAAGATCAATTCATATTGTCCAGTAGAAAAAGAAAATGTTTATGGGGAATATAGATTCTATTCTAACATATTAGCTGTGTTACTGGGTTTCAGTTTCTCTTGACCAAACTCACAGGAAAAGTGTAAGAACACCTGCTCTCTTTTCACTCATAGTACAGCCAAAAAGCACATTACTGTACTTTTTTCCCTGATCATTATTTTCACCTAAAAGGCTCGTAATTCTATACTTAGGAGAGGTGGGCCAATGAAAGTCTGGCAGTAAAAACGAAGGAACTTTGTTTGCAAACTATTTTTCAGGTGCTTCATTTTTTTCCCATTAAGAATTCATAAAAAGGATGCAGCATTTCAGTTTCAGAATCATATTGTAGTATATAATACATTAAATAGACTGAAGTCATGAGTAACATGAATTTTAGGGAAAACATTTTCTGCCTCCATAACTTTATGAAATCTTTTGGAAATATGAGCAGGACCCGATATATTATCCTCTTATTACACACTCTTAAAACAGCTAAAATAATTATGTTAAGTAGTGGTTTATCTTTGTTAAAGAGAGAAAACAACCCAAAATAATTGTTAAAATGTCTGTTGCTGATAGTGCATAGTACTGAACAATGTGAACATTCCCTTTATAAAGCAAAATAGACACCAGAAGTACAAAGAATACTTTGACAAAACTACTATTTGCTCTCAGCAAATAAGACTCATAAAATTACTGTTGCTTTCACAAAACTTAAAGCAGAGTATTATGTAGTTACAAAATATATCATGCTTAATCAAATACTGTTATGTCCCCTACCACTGAGAAGGTATCAAAAGACATGTCTCCTCCCCATATATATATATGTCTTGCAATGCTCCCTGAAGGTTGGGAATCTGGTATATACTATGAGTGAAGAATTGGGGGTTTCTTCTTGTGATTTCATCAGGGCTACTAGGAACCAGCAGTTCAAAGAACAAAACTGTTGCTTTACACAAAGTAATGACAGACAATAACATAGGCTTTTCACGTTGCCCCCTTTAAGCTAAGTAGGGTGATGCTAAGTGGTGCCTCTTTAAGTCTGTCTTTCTGTTTAAGTTTTAGTTCTCAAGTGAGGAGGGATAAAAAGGCCCTTGGAAATGACCTTGACCATATTTCATCAGAAATCACTTCTCAAAATTAATCTGCCCAGAAAGAAAACAATGAAAAAAACTAGCCAAACAGGTTTTCCTTAAAAACACACAAGAAGTTCAAAGTTCCCTTCAATTGCACAATAAAAAAATAGCAATTAATGTTAAGAAACATTCAGTAGCTGTAGCACAATAAATGATTCATACATGCAGAGAAACCTCCATTCTTATCAAAATGAAAGTAGGAACTCTAACAATACAGCCAAATGCGATTGACAAGTTCCATGAATCAACAGTCTCGGATACCTGTCTTTCTACATAGCCATCTCCCCAAGTTACCTTCTCCCCAGTAAGTCCAATGCCATGCTGAAATTTAACAAGACCAGTTGAAAGGAAACTATCCAAGTTACCAGCAAGGCTATCAAGATGATAGTATTATTTTCATACATTAACCTGAAATCAACACCAGGCACAAAAAGTTAAAATAAGCTTAGTTAAGATTTAATTTTTTAAAAACTTAATAATTATTATCATAATAAACCCATCAACAAGCCACAAACACGATACCACACCAAACAATGTAAGAGTAATACGAATCCAGTTGATTGAATAGTAATCTAACCTGGCATCACACCCAAAATGTAGATATGTTTAATATTTTAACACAAATTCTCAGAGCTTTTCAGAAGTTGCCAGGAAACTAGAAGTAGAAAGAGGGGTGGGTGGGTAAAAAAAACCAACCTCAGTAGGAAAAAAATGTACTTTAAATCAACGTACTCATACTCTTCGAGTCTAGTGAAGATACTGAAACTGAAGCTAATTTTGATGTTTCATAAATAAATTCATGATCTGAATATGTTACATAACAATTAGAAATCTTGCCCCATGAGCCTAGCAAAATAAGCCCTTTAGCCTGGTCAGTTATCTTTTCATACACATGTTTGTGGAATATGCCAGAGAAATAATACAGCTGCCCAGCATCAGATATATTGCTTTTTGGTTTGGGTCCTAGAATGAAGGAACCTGACGCTTTAGGTGCCTTGGGTTCTTAGGATTGAAGTTTACTATACGAAATCATTTTCTTTTAGTACCCAGACAAACAAATGCTTCACTCAAAGACAACTGTGGTCTTAATGAACGCAAGCTGGGTTCCCCCCACTAACCTGATCAAGACAGTACATTCAAAGGTCCATGAAAATATTTTAAAACAGCAATATTGCCATCTCAAGGGATCCATGAATAAGCTGAGCTTTCATTCTAAATAAAATGCCTTATTACTTTCAGCAGACTACAAAGGAAGAAATAAGCTTGAGGACTTAAGAATTCTGTTCACAATTTTAAGAAAGGCTTTTGTCAACACAGGGGACCCAGAACAGGTGAATTTGCATGGTGCCTTAGAGTAGGTTTTTTCTATATAAAAGAAGGCCTGAGTAGTTGAGTTAATTTACAGTTTGTTTTGTTTTTCAGGGCTGAACAGCCTTCACTGTTTCATGCAGTTCTTCCAACGTTAGTTAAGTTTACATTAAAACAAAGTTTAAGAGTATTATTGCAAACGTACTCTTTGCACATAGATAAGTTGCTGCTCTATGATGTGGCAACCATCTAGCAGAAGGAGGGTTCCTTGAATAACAACATTTTCCCTCTGTAGAATTTATGTGTCTCAGAGTATCCCTGAACTGGATGTCCTCACCTCAGTTTAGAGTTCAGGGTTTCTCAGGATGATGATACATGTGCAGAAACTGCAACCTGCTGTACCACAGAGGCCCCCTTCCTCCATTTAAGCTGCATTATGCTAGTTCATTTTTCCATGGCTTAGCAGAAATTTTACAACTATACACTGATTCCTTTCTAAATTGCTGATTTGCCTTTACTTACTGGCCCTTCAGTTTTTCTACTGAACTGGAACTGAAAACTTAAGAGGAAAAAAGCAAAACAAATAAAACATGGTAATGATCAAGAACCCTCCAAAGAACTTTAAATGATATGAATGCATTAGGGAGCTGTTGTATATTAATTTTTAAATAATATTTAAAACAGATCCTGGCAGCCAGAGTTACAAAGTGAGTTCTATTTTTAAGAAAAGAGTTAGAGTTCAATTTGCATTCATTATGCTGGCTATTTTAAATAATTTTATTCCATGTGTATGCAGAACCCCCCCTCCATTGACAAGATGCCACTTCAAGTAAGATCTAAGAGAGAGATTGCTGTATGTGTCTCACAATTTTGAATAAAACAGCACCAGCAATCTCCCTCTTTCTCCACAGCCCTAAATTTATTATTAAGTAAATTTAGCAATAGCTCAATCACTGGAGTCCAAGACAGTATGTGATGCACTAAAGCACTTATATGTTTATTATCTTTGCAAGCAACATGGGTAGTGGTGTCTATTATTGCCTCCTGCAAATCTGTAGCAATGTGATGCAAAACGGCATTTTTAAAGAAATTCTCTTTTGGAATGCAAATGATTCCTCCTGCAATTTTGAATATTTTAGCCAGCATGTACCATACAGTAGTTCTGGAATCACTGGCATCTCTCATGCTGTCAAAACTGAGTCAAATGCATTGTAATCCTGGAGAACGATAACCTTAAACAGCAATGCAACGTTAAAATGCATCCTAAAAAAAAAAAAAATCCCTATAATTGCGATGAACATTAGAGAGAAACCGGCAGTCCTTCTGCAGGGAAATAACAGTCTGCTCTAGCAATCTTTCCCCTCCCCCCTGAAACTCATGCAACTAATGATGACCTCCCGAAGTGCCGAATTTAAATGTTCCAGCATTCATCTGAGGATGAAGGAGGAAAAAAAATACATAGAAAACCATGAAACAAGTTGTAAACTGCACAAACGCAAGGAGAGAGAGAAAGAGAACTGCAGCTGATTCAGGAGCGATTGCAGAATGAGAAGCAACAGAAAGGAAACAAGAAAGAAAGAAAAGGGGAAAAAAAAGCCGTAAGCATTAAAGAGTAAGAAGTGAAAAACATTTACCAGCAGCTTGGTCAGTAGCTTCGCTCCCTGACACCATCTACATAGATAACTTAGCCTAGAGTCTTCGGTCCCAGCTCGCTTTGGAGCAAAATTCCTTCACTTCGAGGGGGCAACACACACCCTCAAGAAAGAGAGAGAGAGGGAAAGAAGGGGAAAAAATAATCCCAAAGACCAAGACAGGCTTTCCCCCTCCTCCCTCTTACCCGCCCCCCGGACTCCCCAAACGGTGCTCGCTTCTGCACAGTTCTGCCTGCTGTGCCGCTGAGCTCGATGTTGCCGCGGCGGCTGCTGCTGCTTGTGGTGGTGGTGGTGGTGGTGCTGCTGCTGCTGCTACTTCGGAAACGATTAGGAGGAGGACGCCCAAGCACGACCTGAGCCTGCGAGCCACCCAGGACCAATGTGCAACCTGCTCTGGAATCAAACCCATAACACACGCACGCACACCCAGTGACTCCCGCACGCGAGCTCTCGCGCGCACACACGCGCTCGCCCGCGCGCCGCACAACACACGCGCGCACACACACACATACACACACGCGCGCGCGCACACACACACATACACCGCGCCGTGCGCCGCCCGCCCGCCAGCCCTCGCGGTCCCTGAATGGGGAGTGCGAGCCAATCCCTGGGCCCCGAGAGCGCGCACCGGCCCAGGCCGCCGGGGTTGGGTGGTGGCGCTGGGGCTGCAGCTGCTGTGGCTGCGGGGTACGCAGCCAGGGAGGGGCTGACGGCTGAGAAAGAGGGGCGCCAGGGACACGTGCACCCCTTTGTCTGCAGAGAAAATCCCAGCCGGGCGTTTCCAAGAACTGAGCGCGAGAACCCCGGGCGACTCAGAGTTCAGTTCGGCTCTAGGGTTAGCCTGGGGAGGCATGGATCCCTGGCTGCACGCACAGAGGGATCCGCTCTGCGAAACCCGATGCACCACAGCTACACCCAGGTCTCTGCAAACAGGGGAGCACAGCAAGCCTTCTAGTCCTGCGGAAGACCCGAGCCTGCTCTGGCTCTCGCGAGCATGTCCAGTGCTTGGTGCACCCAGACCGCTTCTTCCAGGGTTAGGAACGCAGAGCAGGGCAGAGCCGAGCTCTGTAGCTTCCAGAGAGAAGCAAAGGTTCCAGAGCCTTCAGCCGCTGCTCACCTGCCTCACCTAGGCTGCCCGGTGGCCCTGAACCCGCACCCAAGGACGTAGTGATGGGGAAGCTAGACTTCCAGACCTCAGAGAGGAGTTACTTCTCTTTTTTTCATAAAGGGAATCTTTCAAAAGAAACAATTCTTAGCCCAGGAAAGGCTGTTTCAGTGCACGGGATAATTAACAGAAAATCCAGCAGGGCCTGGTGGTTTTAATAGTAACAGCTGAACAAGTATTGCTTACTTACCATGTGCAGGCTCTGTGAAATGTGTTGCCTATGAATTATCTGATTTTAACCTGTTCAGACACTGTATGATCCACCCTAGGAGGAAACCGAGGCCCCAGAATGTTACCGACTGCTAGTATATCGTACCCAATGCATCAAGAATCTAAACCCTGCAGTCTGGCCCTCAGTCACTGGAGATAGGATGAGGAGTGTGGATGAACTGAACGCTAGGCAAGTACAGCAAGGTAAAGGCCTGGTGGGTGTTTGGGTGATAACATCCTCTGGCCTTCAAGCTGTACCTGGCTTGTTGTCTTCAAAAACCTACAAACCTTGAAAAACTGCATGCCAGAAATTTGCCAATGTCTTAATAGTACTAATATTAATAATATTTATCTCTTGATTACATACTCTTGGTCACCCTTTTATTAGGTGCCATCTTAATCTTTAAAGGAACTCTGTAAAGAAACTATCGTACCCCCTTTCTACGTAGATATGAGGAGGCTGAGACTGAGATGTGGTGTCACTTCCCTCAAGGGACAGGCCCTGAATGAAGACACGGTTTGTCCTATTGCAAGGTCTATCCTGGTTTTTACTACAATATGCATCTTCCTTAATTGCCTTCTGAATAAAGTCATGGGATGAGGCCATGGCAGTTACTTTTGATTTCATTCAAGAAATTCATAGATTTCGTAAGAGTCACTCATTCAAGGATGTTTACTGAGCATATACTTCCTTTAAGGTGTTAGCCTAGTGGTGACAGGATGACAAAGGCATCTTTTTACTCTTTGGGCTTATATTCTAACAAGAAGATGGTACTCATATGCTTAAAATGCTAATGAGGGGCATTTACTGAGGGCTTGCTAGGAATGCATTTCTCTCCCCTCTTCATCTAGCAAACTCCTATTTATCCTTCATCTATCTGTTCCAGCATCAACTTCTTCAGGGAAGTCATCTGAGATCTTTCTCGGTTATTACAGGTGTCAAGGCTTCATGTAACTTAAAAAATTTTGTGGTATCTTCCGTTTTCCATTTGTGTTATAATTTAGCTAGTATATGTCTCCTAGACACACATGAACACTCTAGACTGTAAACTCCATGGGGGCAAGAATATGTCTCTTACTGAAACTCACTCTTACACTCTACTGCGTGCGTGCGCACACACACAAACACACATACACCACACACACACACACACACCACACACACACACACCCACACACACCACACACACACACAAACTACTCTTGGAATAAGAATAATGATTCCTAGGGGAGGGGAGCTGTTTTTATTCCCAATTCACAGATGAGTAAAATCTGGCTGAGAGAGATTAGGTACCTTGCCCAAGGTCACATACCTGGATAACTGGCAGAGAAGGACATCCACACAGGTCTGTCTGGTGCTAAAGTCCACATGACTAGCCTCTGTCATGTTGTCCAATAGCCAATCAGACTACATGAAAGGGGATCATGGGAAATAAGGTATACAGATGCTGGGGATGGCATTATGGGGGAATACAGAAATAACAGAGATAAATCATTCAGTATAGTAAGAATTAAAGAGGCATGCACTAGAATTTTTTTTTTTTTTTTGAGACAGGGTCTTGCTCTGTGGCCCAGGCTGGAGTGCAGTGGCAGGATCTTCACTCACAACAACCTCCGCCTCCCAGGTTCAAGTGATTCTCATGTCTCAGCCTCTGGAGTAGCTGGGATTACAGGCATGCATCATCACGCCCAGCTGAGTAGAGATGGAGTTTCACCTTGTTGGCCACGCTGGTTTTGAACTCCTGGCCTCAGTGATCCATCTGCCTTGGCCTCCCGAAGTGCTGGGATTACAGGAATGAGCCACCTCGCCAAGGAGATTCTTAATCTACTATGGGCACCCACTAAGAGCTAGGCATCTTGCTCAGATTTGTTTTTTCTCATTTTAACCTTAACAACAATTCTTTTGTCTAAGCATGGTTATTTCCAATTTACAGACAATGAAACTGAGGCTCCCCAATAAACCTGTACTATAAACTCCAGGGGTACAGTGATATGTCTATTTTAGTTTCCCATTTTATATCATAGTATCTTCCAGCTAAAGTCACTCTCTGTCCCTCTCTCAATCCCTCTCTTACACACACACACACACACACACACACACGCAACTCGCCCAAGGTCTTACAGCTGGTAAGCAGCAGAGTTAGGATTTGATGCTAGGTCTGTCTGTCTTCACAGTTTTAGAGGAGATTGGTATGGGGGCGAGGTGATGTCAGCGTGGTGTTGCAGTTTAGCCATGCTATAGTATTTGATAATGCCTGAGGATCTATCTGCCAGAGAGAGGTACTGCGGGTGCATTTTCCCCTTCATCAAATCTTATAAGGAATTTGAGATTCAAAGACTTAAAGTTATTTTACCAAGGTCACAACCAGTGTCATAATGCAGAGCTACATTCTAAACCCAGGCATCTCTCACTGCAGACGTGTGGTACAGGATGTTGTAAACGGCACCGAGGCTATCCAAGATTTTCATCAGATCCTGGCTGGGGGAACCCTCACTCAGAGAGGACATGCTGTCCAGAGCCAAGCAAGCCTTCTGCACCACTCCTCCCACCTGTTACCTCTCCTCGAGGCTCCACCTTTGTTGAGGCCCCTGTTCCTCTGCCTTTTCAGGCCTTACCTGGAACCCAATGCCTCACCGCCTCCCTGCTCATTGTCAGCAGCAGCAGTGGCTACAAGCCACGGTAAAGTAAAAACTGCATTTTGTACAGCTCTGCTTCTAAGCTGACTGCTGGGCATGCTCAGTGATAAAGGGAAGCTTTGATTACAAATAGGAAGCTTTTGTTAAACACCTGTCCATTTCGGAGTATTACTTTGTAATGGGATCAGTGTGTGTAGCCCGTTGCAGAGATCCCTAGGCTATATCAATCAGGTCTGTAAGAATGAGATGCTTCCATATGGAAAAATATCTCAATCCTTTGCATCCTCTCCCTTATCTCCAGCATTCATCTCCCTGTTCTGTCCTCTCTGTAGGTGCACACAAAGAGCATCCACAAACTGTATCCATTCTATTTACATACCTCACAGCTATAGACATATGCATCCAGCTACAAATACATACTAGCCCTTGACTGTGGATTTGTTTCTTGCAATTGTTTGGCTATTAACTTGCTCTACACTGAAATGTTATGAATAAAGTGAAGTTTCTAAGAAAAGGTTAAATATTAACCTCTCTTTTCTCCCTCCTCCACCCCCCTCCCCAGAATAAATGTATTCCCTAGAAAATGCTTCAGGCAGCAGAAAGGTCTCGGGGATTTTTGATAACCCCTTCCTGTGTATAAGGTAGGTTGATTTTTGTTCACATGTGCAGTGCAATCCTTAACTCGCGATGAGAATAATCAGTTAAGAAAGGCATGAAGGGCAACCTTCAAGGAAAACTTCTCAGAAAACTTAAAGTGTTAGTTGATATTCTGCTGGGGCACCCAGGACATGAACTTTTAAGCTTTTTGAGAAGTCGTGTAACACTTTATAATGCTGGGCATTTTAATGTAGATCATCCCAGTTATTCTTCATAGCAACTCTGCAGCAGGTACAGTCATGATCCCCATTTTATAGATGGAGAAACAGGGGCTTCGAAAGAGCAAATCAGTTACAGCCAACTCATACAACTAGTAATTATCCAAGGTGGATACTTACTATATACAATACCAGCTCTGTCTGCTGCCAAATTCTGTATGGTGAACTGTGCATTCTGCTGCCTCGAACTTCCGACCTCCATTTGAACGTGAGGCAGATGCAGGGAGAGGTGACAGTGACGGCTCATTCGTACTTGGTGTGCACAACACTTCGGGTATAATAGTATCATTATTTTCCAAGAACACTTAAACTCAGTTAGGATAGCCTCTCTAAGGGAGCATTATTTGTTTTATTTGGCAAATTAGAAAAACTGATGTACATGGAGCTTAAAGGGCAAAAGACCAAACAAAATGAGTGTCATTGGAGCAAAGGCGTCTGAGTTCTCATTGATGAGCCTTTATTCCCTCTGCTTTTAAATAGCATTGCACTGTAATTGTCAACCATTTCCCAGGTCACACAGTCTCAACAGACATTCTCATCAATTTTGTAAAATCCTTTACAGAGTATATGTACTGGAGAATTTTCACTTTCATCAGGATGGGAAATTTAGAAGTAGAAACAAGCAGAATTTTTAAATCACTGCAGTTCTCCATGTTTGTTTCCAATGTCTTCAACATCCTTTAAAGATGTTTTAGTAGATGCTGTGACTTCCTATTTTTAAGAGAGGTCAGGAAAAACCCTTGAAAATATAATCTCAATCAGGCAGATTAACCTGGTGCCATTAGTTCATTCATGTGGCAGCATTTGCATTTTTGTACAGGGCACCTTGCATACAAAAGGGTAACCAATAAGATCTTGGTTCTATAACTTAAGGGTAGAAATCTTTTTTGGTATATTGTAAGATAATTCTTTATCTTTCCAGAAATCAGTTAGATAAAAGGAATGATGTCTGAGAACCTCCCACAGATTTAATAGTATAGTTCCAGCATCCCAAATCCAAAAATTTGAAATCCGAAATGCTCCAAAATGGGAAACTTTTTGAATGCCAATATGACTCAAGTGGAAAATTCCATGCCTGACACCTTTACTTTCTGATGGCTCAGTGTATACAAATTTTGTTTCATGCACAAAATGATTTTAAATTTTTTTAAATTACTTTCAGACTGTGTATAAACTGTATATGAAAGTTAAATGAATTATGTGTTTAGACATGAGTCCAATCCTTAAGATAACTAATTATGTATATGAAAATATTCCACAAATCTGAAAAAGTCCGAACTCTGAAACACTTCTGGTCCCAAGCATATTGGATGGGCAATACCCAACCTGTGTCTGAATTTAAATTGCAAAATCCCTTCCTTATTTTTCCTTTTTTTTTGAGATGGAGTCTCCCTCTGTCACCCAGGCTGGAGTACAGTGGCTCTATCTAGGCTCACTGCAAGCTTCGCCTCCTGGGTTCACGCCATTCTCCTGCTTCAGCCTCCCGAGTAGCTGGGACTACAGGTACCCGCCACCATGCCCGGCTAATTTTTTTGTATTTTTTAGTGGAGGCAGGGTTTCACTGTGTTAGCCAGGATGGTCTTGATCGCCTGACCTCGTGATCCACCCACCTCGGCTTCCCAGAGTGCTGGATTACAGGCATAAGCTAACACGCCCGGCTTCCAAAAACCCTTTACATAGTGGCTCAGAGCCCATAAGGAATTAGAAAACAAGAGATAAACTGCTATTTCTAGGAAATTAATAATAGTAAGAAACAGAACTGATAACCAGAGGATGAAGAAGATAAAATTTAAATTTTCCATAAAAAATTTGAAGGCTTAATTTAATGTGTAGGTAAGGCTTCCAATACTGCATTTCAATGGCACTTCTGGATGTCTTCAAATTACAATATTGTAGAACAGCAGTGATGTTAATGATATTTACTTTGAATCCATTCTTCAGTTGCAGTGTGATGTCAAAAATTAAAGCCAGATTCCTCAGCCTATCACGTAAGGCTCTTCATATTTTGACCCAGGAGTGGGATGTGCTTTTCCTCCCATAAACCAATGCGTTCCAACACATTTGATCAGCAGCGACTGCGTGAATAGGTATTTGGAGGCCATATCTACACAAGCGACATTGTTCTGAGTGATGAGATTGATCTGTTGATGGCTGCTGCTGGTAGGGACCCAGTATAGTGCCGCAAATGCCACGCATTTCCCAAATATAGGGCCAATCCACATTTCCTAGATCATGTCTTCTATCCTTTTCCCTATCTAGGCCCTAGTTAAATGGTTCTCATAAACTATAATTTCCTTTGTCCATGGTTTTCCCCTCTTATTTTGCCTCCATCTGGAACACCACCCAACCCCCATCAGTTCCACAAGCCAAATCCTCTTTCGATATCCTACTCAGACATCCTCTACTCCAAAAAGGCTTACCTGAATTCCCCAGCCAAAAATCCTCTCCCCCTCTTCTGACGGTGCTTCTTTGTTGGTGTTCGTCATGTCTCCTTTATATTAAAGTTATTTATGTTCTTGCCTTCTCTTTCCAGCTGGACAACAAACCCCTTGAATGCAATAACCCTCTCTGGATCATCTTTGAATCCATCACTGTGATTCACACAAAGACTTACACTGAATAAAGTATATGATATAGGAATATATAAATAAATGAATGGCGGGTGCTCAATATTTGTTGAATTAATGAACATAAGATTATTATTAGTACTCGCCTGCAATGTCACAAACAGATTAAGTTATGCTTTGTAGGCCAGAGAATAGGGCTGATGCTTTGGCGGCTCTATGAGTAGCTAGGCTCTAGGGAGATGGTGACAAAGCACCAACTCTAGAGCAGATCAGAGGGCAGCAGAAGAGACAGGATAGTAGATGCTCATATGTAATAGGTGAAGCTGATAACATGAGACTCAACAGGAATTTTTTTTGTCTTGAAATTGCTGGCAGGTTAATAAAAAGCTGATGAGCACACTGGATTAGAAAATGTTATATAATATTTTGATGAACTTACTGTCAAGGGGCTCAGTCCTAAAAGAACCTTTTGCATTTGTTAATGCCTGTGTGCATGCGTGCATGTGTGCACACGTGCATTTTCACATGCTCATGCTTGCTGGGATGCGTAGAGTGAAAAGAGCATGCAGAGATTCCACACGATCTCTTGAAATGTCTCCAGAAAAAAAGAAAAAAGAAAAAGAAAAAAAAAAAAAGAAACTGATGATTCCCTTTAGACGAAAGAGAAAACATCCCTGAATAAATAATACCTTTCAAGGGGCTTAATACATTGTAAAGAGCATTTTCACTGATTGGTAGAAATTCTTTTTGATTAATTAATTAGTTAATGTTTTCAAAGCATTTTCAGGATGAAAAACATTTTGCGAGGGCTATATAATTGTTATTTTTCCTATGCACCCTGGCTTTCCACATTGCTAGGTTTGTTTTTCTCTCCTGTTGCTCACCAAGCCACGTATCCTCACAGAGGCATGGTAGGGAATACTCTCAGAGAATAGAGACAGAGAGATGGGTTACTAATGAGCAGGGAATAAGAAAAACAAAACTCTGAAAATACACTTTAAAATTATATTTGAAATATAATCATATACGAAAATGGAGAGGAGCATCGTGCTGAAAACTAGTCATATCCTCTACCAGGAAAATTCCTTTTACTCCCTTGCAAAAAGCCCCAAGTGCCTTGCATGTTGCCTGGACTAATGCCTATAGTTTAAGGAATAACCATGACTATCTTTTACGAAGTGCTTACTATATTGTTATTATTATTGGCTAGTACTTGGCATATATTAATAAAATTTTTCCTCAAAGCAACAGTTTGAGATACCGTTATTATAAACATTTCACACTTGTAGAAAATGAGGACTATGGAAGCTAAGTTAGTCACCCAAGGCCATTACAGCTTGGCAGTGACACATCCCAGCACTTGACCATTATGTTGGGAGGAAGGAAAGGAGGAAAAGGGGAATGAGAGGGAAAAAGAGGGAAGTAAGAGGGAACGATGGAAAGCAGAAAGAAGGGAAGGAGACAGGGAGATGAACCAAAGATTCTCGTTTTTAAAGAGTGTTGAAATTCTGACTATAATCTACCCTTATGGTATCTGATGAACACGAATAGATTAATAAATAGAAAATAAATGAGGCCAACATGTCTTATTAGTGAAACTAATTCACATGGCAAAGGAGTTGCAGCTTCATTTCCAAAGTGAAGGTCTATATTCAAGACAGCCTCATCTGACATTCTGCCCACAGACCCAGGCCCCTAAAGTCTTCATTGTCATCAAACGCCGTGGCACCATGGGGAGAATGAAGTCCAGGGTCAAGAGTCTCTGATTTCCCTTTGGTTTAAAGCAACTGTATAGTATTTTTTTTTTTTTTTTAAATAAAAGCTTCATGATAGAATGAAAAGAACAAAGGCTTCAGATGACAGCTTCGTATCACCTCAGCCCCTTACTTGCTGTGTGACCTTGGTCCTCATTACTTAACATCTCTGAATCTCAATCATCCTACTTACAAAATGGGGGCAAAAAAAGCTCCTATGCTAGATTTGTCGTAACAATTATTTAACTGTGAAAATACAGGGACAGCAACTAGCAATGCCCAGAATATAGTAGGTGCTTCATTAAAAAAAAAAAAAAAAAAAAGTAATTCCAACAGTCCGTCTTTCCCCTCTTCCTCTTTTTTTTTCTTTTTCTTATTTTTTTCCCCTTCTCTCTCTCTCTCTCTCTCTCTCAAGCTCATGTGACCTGGCCTGTTGAAGAACATGCCAAGAAATTCCCAAGCAACAGGCTCCAGAGTGCGAAAAACGGTGGATTGAGCAAAGTAATGCCACTGAAACCCACTGTTTGGTTGAGCTGTGCCTCTCCCCACCCCAGACATTAGAACATCCATGTGATGGACAAGATGTGTAATCTCTGAAATGGGTGAGCTAATAAGAATCTCGGAACACTGAAACCAAGTGTTTGGCACAGGGACAAAAGCGAAAAGTAAGACAGGTGTGCAGAGTGGATAGGCCTTCTCGGCTGCAGGTTTCTCATTTAAGGGGGAGTAATTAACAAAGCTCTTTTCAGATATGAGATGTAAAGACGCCAAATCAACGGAGGAAAGCAGCACAGCAAATCCCGCTGTCTCCATCCACTAGCTAAGTGACCCCAAACAGGTTACATTACTTTTTCAGCTTCAGTTTTTCTCATCAGAGAAATGATTCCTAAGCTAACCCGTTGAAAGGACTTAGGGCAGTGCCCGTTAACAGTGGCTTTGGAGGTGATGTAGAAGGGGCCCTCTCCTGGAGAAAAGACGGGGCTTAAAATAAGCTATTCGTGCTGAGTGAGGCTGGCAAAGGGGAATGAAGGAGGAGAGGAAGGGCAGCAGTATCGAGAAGGATCTTTCGGACACTGTACAGCTCTGTCAAGGAGCAGCAAAAAGGTTGTGATGTGACTCTCATTTGTATGTGTTTTCCAGAGACCTCCAGAACCTTCGAGGCTGTGTTCCCCTCACCCACTCCACATTCTGAGAAGCACAGGAGACCCTGAGCTCGCTTAAATAGGAAGATATTGAATGGGTTGGAATTGGACTTCCTATTTTTCTTTCTTTTTTCTTCCCCAAAGCCTTTGAACAGTTCACAGCCATCAACAAGCATCCTCAGAGAAGTAACAGGTTAGGGCAGGTTAGTGTTCTGCCCAGAAACCTGTGAGGAGGCAAGTTATAATAAGAACGCTGTACTCGCTGCATTTTTCCGACCTTCTGTCTCCACTAAAAGAGACGACCTCCGCGGCAGGGCTTCCAGAAGCACTCGCGAGTGCCCTGTGATTATGTCACACCGACTTGGAGGAGCAGAATGCCCTTCATAGTCATATGAAGTTGGAGAAATCAGAGCGCAGAGTATTTTTGGTTCTGAGATTAAAAGGCCTGTGTCCTTTCCTGCCAGCCGAGATTCCACCCCACCCCCCTGTCCCCAACCAGGAACACTTCAAAGATATTCTAATAGGAAAGGTTGCCAAATAATTGTCAGAGAGGATTAGTATTATCAGTGACCAAACTGTGAGTCTTTGGTCTTCTGGCAAGCCAAGTGGAAAGCAGAGCCAGCTCCAAAAAGCAGTTTCTATGGAGAGCAGAGAAGTAGCCCTAATTCCGGGGTAGGGGACTTAGGCAGCATTTAGCATCCCATATGAGCAGACCACTTATTCCTAGAACAGACCGGATACACATTGCCCTCACTTCTATTCGATGATAAAGACCAAACATGCAAGGTAAAGGCAAGCAATACACAAAGTAGCCATTGAGGGATTTAGATTAGGATAGATAATTATCTCGCTTCTACCCCCAACCTCATTCCAAATGGATTCCAAACCTTTACAGAGAGCTCTAACAGCCCAGAACACAGACTTGGTCATTGGGAGGGAAAAAGAGAAGAAGGGAACTACAGTTAATACTATATCTCACTTGACATTTCAGCTGGAGAGAAGGTGGCAAAGAGGAAGCAAGATAGTGGTTCTAGCAAGGAATTATGTCATTCCACTCCCCGAATGTTACCACAGATAGACAATGCAATAAAAGTTGATTTGATATCCTAGCTGGGGGAGAAAAGCTGAGAAAGTGAGAGAAGACTGGAAGATTCTTGTTGGGAATATTTCCTTATCAAGGATCTCCTTATGAGTCATGTTTCTCCTTAAGACAAAAATTGTATCCATGTGTTTCTTTCTTTAAATTGCTTTATCTTACAGATTTCATCAAGTCATCTCTTAAAAACCTTCTATGGCTCCCTCTTGCCTTTTAGATTAGCTTCAAAGGGCATGGCTTGACCTTGGTCATGTATTTTAAACCTACCATCAAGTACCATCTAACCCCACTTTTCAATTATGAATCCCATGTTTTGATCACACAGATTCACGACTGTTTTGTAAATGCATCATTCTCTGTGTACAGCAGGGTTTGTTTCTTTCTTTCGCAATGATCTTCCTTTCTTCTCCACATTTGGTAAACTATTTCTTTTTTCAAAGCTAATGTTAATAGAATAACATTATTCTGAAATCTTCCCAGATTCCTCCTGGAAGAAATCAGAATTCTGTCTTCTGTGATTCATCTTATATTATAGATGCTTCATCTTTATGATATTTGAAATTATTTTACTATATTACTTTGATATGATACTTATTGTGCTAATGTATTGCTAAAATACCGAATTATTTGTGGGCTTGGGGTTTTGTCTTATTTTTATGGTGAATGGCTGCCTACAATAGGCAACTCATTATTATTATTTTTTCCCAAGTGAAAATAAGATGGGTATTCAGAGTTTGACTATCAATCAGTTCGTTTCACCTATTTTATAATAGTTACAATGACTGAGATCATGTGATCATGACTAAAGCACACACCACCATCTGGTGGTGTGGGCTTGGGGTTTTGTCTTATTTTTATGGTGAATGGCTGCCTACAATAGGCAACTCATTATTATTAATTGTTTTCCCAAGTGAAAATAAGATGTGGGTATTCAGAGTTTGACTATCAATCAGTTCGTTTCACCTATTTTATAATAGTTACAATGACTGAGATACATGTGGATCATGACTAAAGTCACTATTTTAAAATTCCAGGTGAGGCGATGCCTCGCCCTGCTTCAGCTCTCGCTGGTCGGGCTGCAGCAGCTGACCAGCACTGATTGTCAGGCACTCCCTAGTGAGGTAAACCCAGTACCTCAGTTGAAAATGCAGAAATCACCTGTCTTCTGTGTCGCTCGCGCTGGGAGTTGGAGACTGGAGCTGTTCCTATTCGGCCATCTTGGGGAAAAAAAAAAAAAAGAAAAGATTTCACAGATGCAGAACTGAAAGTGATTTTAAAATTCAATATTTTATACAAGCTTAAAACTTATGTTTTCCAGTAAATATGATATCTTTGTTATAAGAATGTTGATTTATTAAAATAAATTATTTGTTACTAACCACTAAAACAAAAAAATAAAAATAAAAATAAAATAGTGACTAGGCTGGGCGCAGTGGCAAACGCCTCTAGTCCCAACACTCTGGGAGGCCGAGGCGGGCGGATTACCTGAGGTTAGGAGTTCAAGATCAGTTTGGCCAACGTGGTGAAACCCTGTCTCTACTAAAAATACAAAATTAGCTGGGCGTGGTGGTGGGCACCTGTATTCCCAGCTACTCGGGAGGCTGACGCAGGAGAATCTCTTGAAACCAAGAGGCGGAGGTTGCAGTGAGCTGAGATTGCGCCATTGCTTTCCAGCCTGGGCAACAACAGCGAAACTCAGTCTCAAAAAAAAAAAATAGTGACTACACTAAGAGTTACCATTTTATGATCATTTTGGTAACACATTCTTATATTGATGATTAGCAGATAACTTCATAGATACTTTTAACGCATTGGCTTATTCACCTTCTCCAGTTATTTTCAATTTTAAAATTCTATTCATATGTTTTAAATGGATGCAGTTTATTTCATGTAAATCCTATAAATTTGATATTTTAGAAGTCTATTTACAATACAGCATCTTTTCATATATAGTCTGTGCATGTGCTTTTGTTCCTGTAACAAATGAACCTACTACATGCGACACAATGCCCGAGACACTGCATTATGAAAAGTTTTCTCTTGGGTTAAAAGAATATAATGTCAATGCATGTGCCCAGCACTTGACCAACCAGACATCTCCATAAGTTACCACATTTTTAAACATAAAATGATTGCTGACCCTTATAACAGTGGTCCTTAGGCACTGTCGTTGCTATTGATCTGAAAGGACCATCAAAGAAAAAATTATATTGTGTGTTGTTTCGGGATTAAGAATATGTAGTTGATATAATATATAAGAATATCATTTCCCAAGAATTAGTAGTAATCTTTCTCAACCAGAATATTGTATCAAACGCAACACCCTAGACCACGACCACATAGAAAATTTATGGTATTATGGTTATCATATTGCTGCTAGACAAACATAAAGGTCTTTCTTCTACTATTGCAACTCTCTTTGTGTTCCTCTACACAGTCTTCCAGTATTAAGGGGAAAGTATACTATGGATAAAATAACAAAACTGCTGTATGTACACTGGCTGCCACTCAGAGTAAGATGCAGCCTGTATCTCTATTCAGATTCATAACGTAACTCCAATGTCAGGCTGCTAGAGGGGATAAGAATCCCTGAAAGTAAAACAATGTGTTTTGAAGATAAGAACTTGCTTCTTGAATTGAACCCAAGTCTGAGAATTTCAACTCTCTGTATTTGTGAACTGAGAATTCATGTGGAGGCCTCTGTAAGAACCTCCATACCTCTGGTCTCTCCTTCCCCAAATCTGGTCTACAAATGGTCACCAGATAATCACGTTAAGCCATCTCTGTAGACATACTTTTACTTAGGAGATTTTAGACTTCCATCTTTCCACAGAACAAAATCCTAACTGCTTATTATAGTGATCAAGGCACCTGATGACTTGAGCTTCACTGTGTGGCATCCACCTCACCATGTGCTACACTCTATATTCCACCTATTGCCATGGGTACCATTTGCCCATCACCAAATATGCTCTGTTGTTTCTTATCTTGATATTTTCCCCTATGCCAGTGCTTCTCAAGCTATAATGCAAACACAAGTCACTTGAGAATGCAGATTTTGATTCAGGGGGTCTGGGACAGAGAGCCTGAGATCGCACATTTCTAACCAATTCCATGGGATGTCAATGCTGCTAGTCGCAGGATCACAATTGGAGTAGAAGGGATCTATTCCAAATCTCAACCTGCCCATCCATCTCCATTCTCACCCCCTGACATTTCTGACTTTTGAAATAGTGACTTATTCTTGAAATATCAACTCTGACTCTCTCTCCTTCTTAACATTTTCTCTAGTTCCTCTAGTTCAGTGGTTTTCAAGTTGGATGCACATTAGAATTACTTGGAGAACTTTCAAAAATCCAACTGCACAAGCACATGCCAGGTCCATTAAGTCAGAAACTCTAGGGTGGAGACCCAAGGCATCTGTATGTTTTTTAACTCCTCAGGTGATTTCAACCTGCAGCCAAGTCTGAGAGCCAGTGCTTTTGGATGGAAGTGATTTGTTTTCAATAACTATAGCTATTTGTTCTTACCTGTGTTGAACTTGAACTTACTGTAAACTATTCTTGTCTTCATAAATGTCTTGCTTCTCCTACTAGCCTGCATGCATTTTGAGACTAGGATGTTTGCCGTGTCTTGGCAGGTGGAATACCTTAGCACTTACTCAAGGGCTGTTGGGTTAGAGTGCCTGTGTTCAATTCCCGGATTTGCACATACAGCCTTGCCATGCACCATCTTGGTGTCCTTGGGCTTATAGTTTAAGCTGTCTATGCATTAGTTTTCATCTCTATACGCTGGAAATAATAATGGCAGTTGCATCATCAGGTATTTTTAAAGAATAAGACAAGGCATATGAAACGCTGAGTACTCACAGTGTCTACTCCATAAACACTAGCCATTATTATTATTAATTAGCCTTCTTTGTATGTCTCACATTGTACAACATAGCAGTAAGCAGTCAATAATCATTTGCTGGATGAATAAGTCAATAAATGATGGAGAATAAATCATATTTAATTGCTCTAAAATAAACCCAGAGCAGTCAGCCTTCCACTGAAAAATTCACGTTAATGAATGTTAACTATTTACAAGTGTTTGTAGGTACCTCTATGGCCATTAGCCTAGTGAATTCAAATCTGAGAAAAGATAGATGTTCTCCTCACAATGGAAGAAATCTGACAAAAGATATTAATGACCAAGTCTCAACAAATGCTTTAAAGTTACTCTCAGTAGCATGTGCCCACTCAAATGTATTAAGCCTATTAACATAAATTTAAAAGGTTACATTGAACGTATAATTTTCCATAGGATACCTTTACAACCCAACCCAAGCCCGCAGAACTTGCTGAATTTCATCATCCCAAAAACGTATGAATATCTGTCCTTTGGGAATGAGCAGTGCTTTGCCCTCCATTGGAGGGACATTGTCTTGGCCACCACAAGTGTAAACAGCTCAGCTTTATAATGATTCTTATGTCAACAGAGCATTTCATTACCACTGAACAGTAAAGCAGGTAGGTGACTGAAGACTGCAAGACATAATACCTAATGTGATGGAGCGGGTGAAGTCTGCCTATTACCACTGTGAACAGAGGCCTTTTGTTGGAATCCATCCTGGTGGAATGAATAGCCTCTGTTATGTTTATTGATTACACCCGAAGTATTGAGGTAGAGGTGGCTGAAGCTGCCCAGAAAAATAGTCAGATGCCATTGTGTGCCTTTCATTTTGGGAAGGCCAGATAATCAGTCAGAAATTCACTTTTAAACGCTAAACAAAATCTTCAATAGTCTTACATCTCACAAGAATAAAATCAAGCAGAAAAAGAAATGTCTTAAGTCACTTGTATTTGAGAACTTTTCACTATCTCTGTGGCTGCCATCCTAGCCCACAGTACCATTGACCTTGGCCTGAAGAGCTGCTACAAGGCCCCTTTGGCCCCACTTTCTTCCTACACAGTCAATATACTCTTAAAAATTCTATCTGATCATGGCACTGTCTCACTTACAGCCCTCCAATGACTTCCTATTGTAGTTTGAATAAGATCTAGACTCCTTGGTGGTCTTACTAGTTCTCAAATGGTCCAGCCTTGCTTAATCGTTTGACCTCCTCCCAGGCTGTGTGGATCACCATAAGGCCCTGCAGGCTCTTCCTGCTCCTGACAACTTCAAGCTGATTTCTCCTTATCAACTGACTTTTCCCTTTTACACTTTCCTGGAGTACTTTCCTTACATTTTGTAGATCTTGTCCCTCATCCAGTCCTCCCCTCCATGCTCGCTATCCCATTACTCTCCTTTATTTTATTCACAGAAGTTATCATCATCATCAAGTACTTGATAATTGTATTTGTTCATTTGTTAAGCATCTTTTCTTTTAACCGAAATTTATTCACCTTTAAAGATCTTTGGCCTCAGGTAGCACTGAACACAACATAAGGGGTGAACACTACATAGTTTTATTTAAGTAAATGAATGAAATTAGCAGTTTGTTTACCTTTACACAAACTATTTTTTTCACACACAACATGCATTAACATCAGTATTTTGACCCAAACCATAAATCTCTCCTCTTCAGTAATAGAGAGAGAGAGAGAGAGAGAGAAAGAAAGAAAGAAAGAAAGAAAGAAAGAAAGAAAGAAAGAAAGAAAGACTGACTGACTGCAGGAAAAATTTCTGTACCTAAATGAGAATGATTTTCCTTTTGGTAGCACTATCATATATTATCTATTTTCTGTTATTGGCATTGAAAAAACAGATTTGTTATCAATAAAAGCAAAAACAAAGAAACATCATGCCTAGTTATCCTTTATTATTATATATTATGGAATATATAATATGTATGATTCCATTTTGGAATCATACAATGCCTGTTTTTTTGTGACTGGCTTTTGGTTTTTTCATTTAACATAATGTTTCCAAGATTCATCTATGTTGTAGCATGCATTGGTACTTCATTTCTTTTTATTGCTAAATAATATTCCATTGAATGATTATACAATGTTTTATTGATCCATTCATCAGTTGATGACCCTTTGGGTTGTTTTCACTTCTTGACTACTGTGAATAATGTTGCAATAGTGTTGCTATGATCATTTCTGTGAAAGTTTTTGTGTAGATGTGTTGTCATCTATCTTGGATATAGACCTAGGAGAGAAACTGCTTGGTCATAGGGTAACTATAGGTTTAACTCTTGGAGGAACTGGCAAGCTATGTTTTAAAGTGATTGCACTATCTCAGATTTCCATCACTAATGTATGAAGGTTTTAATTTCTCCACATCCTTATCAACATTTGTGCTTGTCTATCTTTTTTAGTATGTCCATCTCATGAGTGTGAGGTGAAACCTCATTGTGGCTTTGATTTTCATTTCCCTAATTAATAATGTGGCATCTTTTTATGTGTTTCTTGATGGTTTGTACATATTCTTTGGAGAAATGTCTATCCTGATCTCTTATCAATTCTTTAATTGGAATATTTTTCTTTTTATTATTGAATTTCTAGAGTTTTTTATTCTGAATAGAAGTCATCAGATGAATGATTTTCAAATATTTCTTCCATTTTGTGGAGTTTTTTTTTTTTTTTTTTAACTTTCTTGATGGTGTCCTTTGAAGTACAATTAAAATTAAAAAGTTTTGATGAGGTCTAATTTAATCGTTTGTTGTTGTTTGTTATATCTAAGAAACCATTAACTAACCTGGCCTCACAAAGGTTTACTCTATATTTTCTCTTAGGATTTTTATAGTTTTAGCACTGACGTTTAGCCTACGATTAACTTTGAGTTAAATTTTGTGTATAGTATGAGGTACTGGTCCAACTTCATTCTTTTGCATGTGGACATCCAGTTGTCCTAGCACCATTAGTCAAAAAAGACTTTTCTTTCCCCTGTTAAACTGTCTTGCCACCTGTGTAGAAAATCACTTGGCCATAAATATATGAGTTTATTTCTGGAATCTATTCTATTGATCTATATGTCTATCTTCATGACAGTTCCACATTGTTTTGAGTATTTCAAGCTTTGTAGTATAAAGTTTGAAATTAGGAAGTGTGAGTTTTTCAAATGTGTTATTCTTTTACAAAATTATTTTGGATATTCTGGGTCCCTTGTATTTCCAAAGGAATTTTTGGATCCAGTTGTGAAATTCTGGAAAAAAAAAGCAAGCTGGGATCCTGACAGGGATTGTGTTGAATCGGCAGATCAATTCGAGGAATATTGCCATCTTAACAATACTCATTCATTTGATCCATAACCATTGGGTGTCTTTCCATTAATCAGTTCTTTGTTAATCTCTGTCAATATTATTTTGTAGCTTTCGGTGTATCTTATACTCCAGTTGATACAATTATTCCTAATTATTTTGTTCTCTTTGATGCTATTGAAAATGGAAGTGTTCCCTTAATTTAATTTTTATAGGCATATCTAAAATTTAGTACATTAAACATAAGTTAGTCAATTGTCTTTCAAGGAAATATAACAGATAGCTGATTCTGTGCAAATTTGTATAACGCCAAGGATGTTGTCCATTTTTAACTTCTACCATTGTACTCTTGTTGCCAAATAAGAAAATTAGGCAACAATAGCTGAAGAAGTTAAACTAGGAACATTTCTCCAATAGATAGTAAGATGCAGATGTTTAAATAAGATGCTAAAAATGAGATGGGTTAAACTCTCTCCTCTCTTTATTTTAGGTAGCATGCATGACTGGCAGCATACTCTCATATGAGGTTCTGACACACGCAATCTTCGTGACAGGATTTATTAATTAGAAAAGAAAAGGAGTTTTTAAAAATTGCAGCAAATTTTATAGAAAGCATAAAAATAAATTTAGCCTTCAAAGTATATTTCAAGACAAGTCTATGGACATGATATTCTGAAACACAATGCATTTCTTTTTTATATTGAGTGATGGTGTTTATTGTAAAAATTTTGTTTAATGATATTGCTGTCCCAGTGATATATTTTATGTACTCTACTTACTGAAGTATTGTTCCCTTAAAGCTTTAAAGTTTTGAAGAAACCAACTCTAGATTCTTGTGTTTAACTTTAATTGGTAATGTAGCCTCAATACTTTTTAAACATTCAAATGAAAATACTGTTGCAAATCAGGCTTCTGGCAGTGGTCTGACCTCTCTGGTCATTGTTTTATACTTTTGTTTTCTTCTAACATTATGGAAGAAGAGGCAGGTGTGTTAGGGATATACAGCTGTGTTATTTCTTGAAACAGCTGGTGCCAAGTTGTCAAAAGAAAAGCTCTCCTTTCCAAATATTGCAAGCCTTGTGTAAGTAGACATAATGTAAGCTATGTACCCACAGTTATTGATTCTGCTCATTGACAGCTGAGGTGTTTAATATATCCATCCCCTTTGTAATGCCATTTTAAAACTCTTTGAGGATTAGGAAGGCGGTTTTCTCAAAGGTATTCTTGAGAGAGCAAAGGCCAACTAGCCCTGTAGTTGTGAGGGCTCTGATAGAAACTTAAGTGAGGAAAATGGAAGAGAGAAGCTAGCAGATATGTTCTAACCTGCCACAAATAATGATTTTTTAAAAGCCCCAGAAGAATGTGCTTTGCTACTTTACATAATGCTATAATACATTAACTCATGTACTATGACTGGTGAAAGTTTATTTATTCATTTATTTCTGCCGCAGGCAAATACCAGATAAATGCTTACAATAGCAGGTTAGCAGGTGTTTCGGCTACAGCCATCAGTAAGTACCTCCTTGATGTACAGGAACTGTTTGACTGCTTGCCTAGTTCTAGCCCACGTGGAAATTGTCAAAGCCTTTAGCGATTTGCAGAAAATAAAAATAAAAAAAGACCAAGATTTGATGCTGTAGTATTTAGATCAATAGAGGATTTGCTACATTCATGCTTGGATAATCAGCTCACAATACAATGTGCCAGATGCACAGTATGCATAATCTATACATCAAGAAATTCTTACTCATCTTCACCATCCACCCATCTTTTCAATTATTTATTTATTCAAAAAAATATTCTGAGATAGTATTCTACTGCCTCACTAACTATACCCTATGCTAATAAATTGTAGATACTTCAGCAGTTCACTTTTATTATTTTCTGTAATATACCTTCAGGCTACTGAGTGCATCTATAGGTTTCCCTCTCTCCATGATTTGTCGTCCTGTGTGCTTAACAGATCAGTGAACTGAACTGATGCAAATGAGGCTTGAAATGTTAAACACAACTTGTAATATCAAAGGTTTTCATATCAAATAATTTTGTTCCTAGAGAATCCTAGGGAGATTAAGGATGCACATGGTGTCTAAAATGTCCACCATTTACATGAAATATCCCAGCAGTAGATGGATAATTACCAGCTCACACTAGGAATACAAAGAAAACACAGCCAGTTTATCCTGTCCATGTAAACAGACTGGGGAGTTTTTCTAGGAATTAGGTCCATATAAAACTTACTGAATACAGAACCAAAATAACCGCAGACATCTGTCTGATAGAAGCTTTTATGATCGGGCCTTGAGGTAGTATTTTCCTTACAACTACAGTTGCAACAATTTTCTAAGCCCAGCTGAGAAGCAAAATGTGTAAGGCTGAGCTTTCAAACTAGCCACTGTCAACTTATCTCAAAACCCTGTGAAATAAGTTTTTCATAAACTGTAATGCTAAACTGATTTTCAGGTTATGTTGATACTGCTGCTTTGTGCAGTGTGGAAGAATTCCTTACTCTGGGTACTGGGGTAGGCAGTGAGGCAGTATGTTATCTGAACTGACTTGAAAGTTTCCTAAACCACGTCCTTGAGGTTTTCCAGTTCGTGAAAGTCAAACTGGAATAACACACCTGAAATTCACTGTCAAAGGAGGCACTGCTGGAGACAAATAAATATGCATTGTTAAGACACAGAATAAGGATGTCTAACCACCAGCAAAGCATAGAGCAGTGGTTCTCAACTGGGGGACATTTTGCTCCACAGAGAATGTTTGGCAATATCTGAAGGCATTTTTGGTTTTCACACCTAGGGGGTGAGGTGGGGGATGCGTGCTACCGGCACCTAGTGGATAGAAGCCAAGGGCGCTGCTACACATCCTACCATACGCAGGATATCTCTCTGCTGCAAACAATTTTCCCGCCCCAAATGTCAATATGGTTGAGTTTTGAAAAACCCGGGTATAGAGTAGTCAAGCAACTATCTTAGTGTGCCTCCGAATGAGAGGAGATTTGGGACTGAATTGTCCAAATAATTACTTAAAAGTCTTCACTTGGCTCTGTCAGTGGAGGGCTGGTCTGAGACCACAAATAAAGATGCCTCTGCTTGAGTTAATCAGTATAAACATCCAAAGGCTATGGAGGTTCCTTTGGAGTGCAGGCTGAGATCAGCCAATCAATTGTATCTGGTTTTAATCCATCATGAGGGGCAATCTATCCCACGGGAACTGACAGCGAAAGGTGATGTTTCAGAGGACAAACGTTACATGCTGATTCATTGATGCCTTAACCTCATTCTTGCAAGTACCATTATTTAGTTAGGGTTTATAAAGCGTTGTGAAGATAGAAAATGCTATATAAATGCTAAGTGTCATTATTATTGTTATCATCTTTCTGAGGAACTGCTTCTGTGAATGATGTTATAGTACAAAAACACACACACAGATATCACTTCATACCCATTTGTAGTTTTGAGGAGAGGTTACTATAATGAGGAATTCACATTGTGCCATCTCCTTTGCACTCTGAGTTAAAACAAATTAAATAAGGCTTAATTAGAGAGTGTTTTATGCACTCCAAAAATGCAACTGATTGATATTCTGAGTAAATACAGGTTAGCTACCGGAGAAAGAATACTGAAAAGTTTCCAGAATTATAAAATCAAGACTGAATTATTGCCATGATATTAAACATATGAATGAAGCAGATACAATCCCTCCATATATTTTAATTTTTTAATTGTCTTTTTGTTATTTAAAATATAATGTAGCATTTCCCCATTTTTAGTGATTGTTTGAAATTCTACCATTTTCACAGCACTAAAATTTCTATTTAATTTTAATTGTATGGGGAAGGGTTTCTTAAAACACTGTGTGGGAGAAAAATAACAATAAATAAGCAAATAAAAACCTTTTTAAAAAGGCCTAGTAAAATGCTAATTGTAGAGTGATTGCTTACAAAGTAACTGCTGATGTATTTGTAAATTATTTCCAATTTAATTTTGTGACAGCAGTTACTTTCTAAGCTGGCATGCTTTTCTGGAGATTTTGATTCAGGTAGAAACTGTCAAACTGTCAATGGATACGGCAGTCACATTTTGACTGTTATGCCTAAGGCAGTGTGGAAAATACCGATACAATATGGCACCACTAATGATTCAATCATTATGGGAACACAGGCAGACATGGTTTACGGTTGCATGTGCATGTTGATTGTGTTTTCCTGTTAGCCTCCTTCATTTCTATAGAAATCTATGGAAAACCAGGTTGATCCGATTAAATTTCTGCCACTTTTGGCCCATGTCGAGTCAAACTCTTTGGCCTACACCTTCGTGACTACTTAAGATACCTTTTACACTGTCAGAGACAAAGAGAATTAAATTGAGGATTTATAGCAGAAGCAAATTAATTTCTAAAAGAAAAAAAGAAAACATCTTCTCTGTAAATGCTAAAATCACAACATAGTTATATTTTTGCATTTATATACATACTAATTTCTCTACCCAGAGCCAAAGTAAGATAAATCCTGGTGCTCAGCATCTGCCTTTCCCGTTTTCCATGCTAGGTTGCCCCACAGGCTGGTGAAATATTGCTTAGGGCAATAGTGTCATGACAGAGTATGCCATCCAAGCAAGAAGAGAGAGAAAAAGGAGAGATGAGGCAGTTCTGATGAGCTGATCTACAGTTTTGCAATCAAAAAAGCTGGAAAGCTATTTGAATTTCCACCTACTTGCAAGATTTGTGTTTAGGTTTGGTTTGCTCTTATTTTGAATTATATATAGCTGTTGGCAACATAGTCATTCCCTGATTAGAACCACTTAGGCCTTAATCTGTCCCCGTCTCCATCTTCTAACATTCAAAGTCGTCCCAGGGAAAAAAGTAGGGACCCAGTGACAAATACTTAGGGATCTAGCTCAAAACTGGGGAGGAAGATCAAGGTAGAAACCAGAATGAACTAAAATTCTTCAACATTCCCATGGCCCACTATTTTATTTCTATATCCAACCAAGCAAATGAACATTTTCAGAAGTCTTTGGAATGGGCCCCTGTTTTTCCAAAGAGAAGATCCAGGAAGAAATGTTTATGATGAGTGTAGACATGTGCAGGGGTAGACTTAGAGCTGAAATCCTAAAATGCCTACTTCTATTTAATTTTTTTTTTCATTTAGTTACACATACCTATTCAAGATTATCTATTTAAAAAACTTATTTGGATACAATTCAAGTACCATACTATTCAAGTATTTGAATTATACAGTTCAATGGTTTGTAGTATATTCACTGAGTTTCAAAAAGAAACCTATACCTTTCAGCTATTACCTTCTTGTTCCTCCATCACCTCCCCCAATACAGGCAACCAATAATTAATGTTCTGTCTCTATAAATTTCCCTTTTCTAGGTATTTCATATGAATGGAATTATATAATGTGGTCTTTTGTGCCTGCCTTCTTTCAGTTAGCATGATGTTTTCAACTTCACCCATTTTGTAACATGTATCAGTATCCCCATTCCTTTTATAACCAAGTAATATTCCATGGAATGGATCTACCATATTTTAATTATCCTTTAGTTGATGGACATATGGCTTTCACCTTTTGGCTACGATGTATAATGCAGCTGTATACATTCATGTACAGTTTTTGTTTGGACATATAACTATGATTAGATATTTTTAAGTATTAATTTATGCATTTTTAATACTTTCACATTTCCTGAAATAACTTCATTCAAATTCTTCACAGGCATCTTCAACATCAATCTTCATCAGCAGTAAAGTCACTTTTTGACTGATAACCATGTTTGAGAGCACGTAATTTTCACTTTTATTCTAATTTTTTGGCAACACAGAACTTTTTAAATCCGTCTATGATGATCTCCCTGAAAATTTTATCTTGATCCACAAGAGCTCTTTGATATAACATTTGAAAACATTGTTCATGTGCTTGTTTTCTCATTCATCTGGAAAGTTCATATAGATGGTCTCCAAGATGTAACCACTTAGTCTGACACTGTTGGAAGAAACTTTTTTCAAGGCTTGTTTACAATGATACCCTGCGCTTACAAGTCTGAGGTCAGACCACAAGAATCATTATTAATTTTGTATTAGTGCATCTCCTTTATTTTCCTGGTTTCATCAGTTGATTTCTGTTAGAATCCAGAAGTTGCTTTGATTGAGATAATTTCTGGAGAGTATGTTTTCTGTTACTTTTTGCCCTCGCTATTTCTCGGGCTGGGATGCTCTTTCCTTAGATAATAATGTGGTTAGATTCCTCATTTGCTGAATTATCATTTCATTTTACAGAGGTCCTCATATCTAAAATTGTAACTCCACTTGAGAATTCATTAAAAAAATTCTTGCTTCTGCTTTATTTTCCTCCTTAACACTTACAATTTTCTAACATTTATATAATTTTCTTATCTACTGTGCTTTATTATTTCTCTCTCCCACTAGAGTATAAGATATATGAAAGCAGAGATTTCTGTATTGTCCTCATGGCTGAAACAGCACCTGGAACAGTGTTTGTACTTACGAGGCACTAAATATTTGCTGAATAGGTAAACTTGTTGTTGAATAGGTCATCCTGCTGCTCAAAAATAACATAAGCGAGGGAGCTCCCCATGTGACAAATCAAATATGTGGACTCTGTTTTTGATAACGAGTAATTTTTGGGAGTAATATTCTGTTTATAATTTGGCATGCATATTAGCCATTACACTATATTATCTTATTGAACCTCTTCTTACTATAAAATTTTCAACTGTAGAGATCAAAATAAAAATGTACAGATGGATGATGTATTACAAAATGGACATCCCTATAACCACCTTCCTGGTGAAGCAATGAAACGTTGCCAGTGCTTTGGAAGACCCTTGTGCTCTCTTTCCATCATACTTCTTCCCTCTCTTTCCAAAGTAATTGTTTTGATCATCATTTCCTTGCTTTTCCCTATAGTTTAGATACCTAGACTTTTCTAAACACTATGATTTTTGCCTGTCCTCATTTTTTACTAATGAAATAATAAAGCGCCTTCCTTTATATTCATTTTATTGTGCATAGCTATAGTTCACTTATTTCCTTTCTATACTGTATTGCATTGGGTGAATTTATCACAATTTATTTATTCACTCTACAGCTGATTATCATTTATGCTGCCTCTGGTTTGGAGCTCTTACAAGTAACATTACAATGGATATTTTTATACACACTTTCGATATATCTGTATGAGTTTCAACTGGATATGTTAGTTTGGACCGTATAAACTTGTCGTTTGTAATGGCAAATATTGAAAATTTCACATGGTTCAAGCTAATACCTAACAGTAAAATTTCTGGGTATGTGTATTTCCAACTTTAGTTCCCCCAGGAGAGTGTGCACACCTACTAAGAGCCTATAAGAGTTCCAGTTGCTCCACATCCTTGCTAGCATTTGGTACCCTCAGTATTTTTATTTTTAAACATTCTGCCGGATGTGTAGTGGTATCACTTATGGTTTTAATTTGCAAAACTCTGATAACTAATGAGGCTGAGCATGTTTTACAAGTGTATATTAGGCATTAGACATCTTTTCTGAAGTGATTTCAAATACTTGTCCATTTTCTTTTCTACTGTATTATAGCTCTTTTCCTAATTGACTTGTAGGAGCTCTTTGTATATTTTGGATATAAGCTATTAATCCTGTGCTTTAATATACCAGTGTTCTTACTGTAAATGCCACCTAAATACCTATGCTTTTCCTTATTTTATAATCTATAGTATCTCTTCACAAAAGCTTCCCCATGACAAATTTTATGTTCTATAAACATTATTTATCTTTCATAATATAAGCTATAATTCACCTGAAAGTATTTTTTGTATATGATAAGAAGTAGTCTTGTATTTTTTCTGTATGGATATCCAATTAAGGTAGCAACTTTTTTTTTTTTTTTGAGATAAGAGTCTTGCCCTGTCGCCCAGGCTGGAGTGCAGTGGCGCAATCTCGGCTCACTGCAACCACCACCTCCCGGGTTCAGGCGATTCTCCTGTCTCAGCCTCCGGAGTAACTGGGAATACAGGTGCCCACCACAACGCCCGAAATTTTTTGTACCTTTATAGAGACGTGGTTTCACCATGTTGGCCAGGCTGTTCTCAAACCCCTGACCTCGTGATCCGCCCGCCTCGACCTCCGAAAGTCCTGGGATTACAGGCGTGAGCCACCGCGCCCAGCCAGAGGTAGCAACATTTCTTTTTCTTTCTTTTTTGAGACGGAGTCTCGCTCTGTCGCCCAGGCTGGAGTGTGGTGGCGCGATCTCGGCTCACTGCAAGCTCCGCCTCCCGGGTTCACGCCATTCTCCTACTTCAGCCTTTCCAGTAGCCGACACCACAGGCGCCCGCCACCACGCCCAGATAATTTTTTTTCTGGATTTTTAGTAGAAACGGGGTTTCACCGTGTTAGCCAGGATGGTCTCAATCTCCTGACCTCATGATCCCCCCGCCTCGGCCTCCCAGTGTGCTGGGATTACAGGCGTGAGCCACCGCGCCCAGCCGCTGCTTACATTTTTGAGTCTTCATAGTTTCTCCCTTTTCCCCTTTCCCCCTTCCCCTTTGCCCTTTGCCCTTTGCCCTTTCCCCTTTCCCCTTTCCCGTTTCCCCTTTCCCCTTTCCTTTCTTTGAGACAAGAGTCTCGCTCTGTCGCCCAGGCTGGAGGGCAGTGGCGCTATCTCGGCTCACTGCAAGCTCCGCCTCCCGGGTTCACGCCATTCTCCTGCCTCAGCCTCCCGAGTAGCTGGGACTACAGGCGCCCGCCACCTCGCCCGGCTAATTTTTTGCATTTTTAGTAGAGACGGGTTTTCACCGTGTTAGCCAAGATGGTCTCGATTTCCTGACCTCATGATCCGCCCGCCTCGGCCTCCCAAAGTGCTGGGATTACAGGCGTGAGCCACGACGCCCGGCCGGTAGCAACATTTCTTGAGAAAACTGTGCTTCTCTCATTCTGCAGTGCAAATTATGTCATAAATCAATACATAGGTGAGTCTGTTTACGGAATTTTTATTTTATTTCATTGTTTAGTTTGTCTATGTTTACACAATATCTTTCTGTCGTAATTGTTATAACCTAGTAATAAAATCTTGAGAGTGGGTACAGTAAGTCCTTCAATTCTGTTTTATTGCTTTAGATTTCACTGGCTATTCTTCACCCTGGCATTTCCAAATGCATTTGCCATCAATTTTACAAGTTCTACCCAGAGAAAGAAATTCTAAAAACTTTGGCTCAATTTATTTAGGTCGTCTTTATCTTCTCTCAGTAATATTTTACGTTTCATTGGTAGAGTTATGCACAGCTCTTACGAGGTTTGTTCTTTTAAGAGGTTTGTTTTTCCTATGCTCTCATAAATGGCTTGCTTTCATGAAATTCATTGTCCAATTGCTCATTTAAAGCAATACAGTTCATTTTATACATTGACCTTACTCATTAAAACAATTTTATGCAGATTTTTTAACTTTTCATATAGTTAATCATGTTGTCTGTGAATTAACAGTTTTGTTTCTTTGTTCTCAGTTACTGCATTTTTCTTTTTTTCTTGCTTTATTATATTGGCTACAACATTTACTATAATATTGAATACAAGTCATGTTATTAGACTTACTTGTACCCAATCTCAGAGGAAAAGCTTGCAATACGTTATACCAAATATAATATTGACTGTGATTTATTTATCTATTTTGTAAGTAATTTTCATGAAATTAAGGTAATCTTCCTCCCAAGTCTGCTAGTTTTTTGTTTGTTTGCTTGCTTGTTTGTGTTTTGAGACGGAGTCTTGCTCTGTCGCCAGGCTGGAGTGCAGTGGCACGATCTCCTCACTGCAACCTCCGCCTCCCGGGTTCAAGCGATTCTCCTGCCTCAGCCTCCCGAGTAGCTGGAACTACAGGCACCTGCCACCATGCCAGGCTAATTTTTTGTATTTTTAGTAGAGATGGAGTTTCACCATGTTCTCCAGGATGGTCTCAATCTCCTAACCTGGTGATCTGCCTGCCTCAGCCGCCCAAAGTGCTGGGATTACAGGCGTGAGCCACCGCACCCTGCTGGAACGTTTTAATTTATTATTGAATTTCTTTAATAATTATAGGTATGCTTAGATTTTCTGTTTTTCTTTAGTAATTATTTTGTGGATTTGTCTAATCTAGATGTTTATATTTATTGGCATAAAGTTATCAGACCTTTAAATATCTAATATCTGTAGAGAGTGGTATTGATGCCTTCGCTGTTCCTGACATCAGTTATTTGTGCCTTTTGTCTTTTTCTTGATTAGTCTCAACAGAAGTTTATTACTTTAAAAAATTCTTTCAAAGGTCCAGCTTTTGGCATTGTTAATGTCTATGTTTATTTTCTATTTCATTTGGTTTTCCATTTTTCTATTTTATATTCAATTTGTGGTTATTTTCTAAACTCTGGGAGAGTTAATTTTCACATCTTTCTTTTTAATAAATGCATTTAATGGCACAGATTAGCATCTAAGAATGTTTTCCTGTAGCAGCCCACACTTTTTTTAATATAGCACTTTCATTATTCCTTAATTCAAAATATCAATATTCCTCTATTGATTTCTTCTTTGATCGACTAGATCATCTATAAGAGTATTTCTTAATTCTCATCCTATATGAATGTTTTCTAGCTATCTTTTTGTAATATTTGATAGCTAATTTCTTCATGGTCAAAAAATACACTATGAGTAATTTCAATCCTTCCTTAAAATTTGCTTGATGGGCCGGGCGTGGTGGCTCACGCCTGTAATCCCAGCACTTTGGGAGGCGGAGGTGGGCAAATCATGAGGTCCAGAGATCGAGACCATCCTGGCTAACACGGTGAAACCCCGTCTCTACTAAAAATACAATAAATAAATAAATAAATAAATAAATAAATAAATAAATAAATTAGCCAGGCGTGGTGGTGGGCGCCTGTAGTCCCAGCTACTCGGGAGGCTGAGGCAGGAGAATGGCGTGAACCCAGAAGGTGGAGCTTGCAGTAAGCCAAGATCGCGCCACTGCACTCCAGCCTGGGCGACACAGCGAGACTCTGTCTCAAAAAACAAAACAAAAAACAAAACAAAACAAAACTTGCTTGATGACCTGGCAAATGCTCCATTTGCAAATGTTTGGCCTGCAGTTAAGATGCATTTTGTAGTTTTATAGGGAGTGACATCTTAGACATGCCCATTAGATCCAGTCTACTCATCCTGTTATTCAAATTTTTAATATTCTTATTAATTTTAGTTTTATCTGTGTCTGAGAGAAGTGTGTAAAAATATTCCACTGTGATTAGACTTTTTTTTTCCTTTTCTCCTTATAGTTTCGTCTATTCTTTATATATCTTCAAGCTAAGTTTTCAGTGCACTCAAATTTAGAATTGTTGTATCTTTCTGGTGAATTCATCCAATTATCATTATAAAGTGTTCCTCTTTATCTCTACTAATTCTGCTAATCTTAAGACTTACTGAGACTAATGTTGATATAGCTAAGCAATGTCTTTTGGATCACATCTGCAAGGTATATAATTTTCCTTTTTTGTTGTTTTACCTTTTAACTATTTGGAATCCTTATTTTGGAATATTTTAGATGAGACTTTTATAAAAATTACATAAACGAGCCTGATAATTTTTCTCTTCATTTTGAACACCTAATTTTTTTACATTTAATATTTGAGTTTAAACATAAAATAATGCGGTGTGTTTTGTCCTAACATTTTTTCTTTTCTCTCTTTTTTCTTGCCTCCTTTTCAATTTATTGATAATTTTTTGTTATCTTATTTTTGCTCTCTATTATTTAAAGAGTTACATAGTCCTTTACAATTCTTTTAGAGGTGACCTAGAAATGATATATTTCATTCTTGCCTTAATATTTGGTTGTTGCCTTGTTGTTTAACTTCATTTACTATCTTTTTTTTTTTTTTTTTGAAACAAAGTCTTGCTCTGTTGCCCAGGCTGGAGTGCAGTGATGCAATCTCAGCTCACTGCAAACTCCACCTCCTAGGTTCAAGTGATTTTCCTGCCTCAGCCTCCTGAGGAGCGAGTAGCTGGGATTACAGGCACTCACCGCCATGCTCGGCTAATTTTTGTATTTTTTTAGTAGAGACGGGGTTTCACCATATTTTCCAGGCTGGTCTCAAACTCCTGACCTCAGGTGATCCACCCGCCTCGGCCTCCCAAAGTGCTGGGATTACAGGCGTGAGGCACAGCGCCCGACCTAACTTCATTTACTATTTAACCCCATTTTATTTTATGTATATGTTTGTGTATTAAAATCCAAACAGGCATGACATATTAATATTTACCATACAACCTTTTGTTATTTAGTAATACTAATATTATTATTCCATAGTTAATATTCACTTATATTTACCCATTTGTTCATCATTTTATTGTTGTCCTTTTATTCTACATCTTTAATCTTCTATTAGGGATCATTTTCATTTGGCCTGCATAACAGTCTTCAAGAGGTACTTCTGGTTGAAAATTCTCAGTTTTTGTTTGTTTGTTTGTTTGGTTTTTTAAGACAGAGTTTCGCTTTTATTGCCCAGGCTGGAGAGCAATGGTGTGATCTTGGCTCACTGCAACCTCCGCCTCCCAGGTTCAAGCAATTCTCCTGCCTCAGCCTCCCGAATAGCTGGGATTACAGGTGCCCGCCAACATGCCCAGCTAATTTTTGTATTTTTAGTAGAGACGGGGTTTCCCCATGTTGGCCAGGCTGGTCTTGAACTCCTGACCTCAGGTAATCTGCCTGCCTCGGCCTCCCAAAGTACTCAGATTACAGGCATGAGCCACAATGCCCGTTTGAAAATTCTTATTTTTTATTTGTCTGAAAACGTCTATTTCAGTTCAACAATCTTGAACGACATTTTTTCCTTGTATAGAACTCTAGTTTGACAATTATTTTCTATTAATACTTTATAGTTTATCTTCTGGCTATGTCATGATGTTAAGAAGTCAACAGTGAGTCTTATACTTGCTTTTTAAAGACCATCTATCCTTTTTACGTGGCTGCATTACATTTCTTCTCTTTCTCTTTGGTTTGCAAAACTTTAATATTATATGCCTACGCATAGATTACTTGTTGTATATTCTACTTGTAGTTCATATAGATTTTAAAATCTAAGGTTTAATACCTTTTATCAGTTTTATAAAGTTTTCAGTCTTTGTGGCATTAGATACTACTTCTCTCCCAATTCCTTCTTCCATTTATTAATGGGATTCAGATTGCACCCATGTTGGATCTCCTCATTGCATCCCATATGTATTTTATATTTTCTTGTGATTCTCCATATTTTTGTCTCTTTGGTGTATTCTTAATATTTTTTCTTATCTCTCTTCCAGATCTAGGCCTCTCTTTATTTGTGTCTAATCTGTTGATAAAACCACCCATTGAGTACCTAATCTTGGTTATTGCATTTTTTCTGTTCTGAAGTCTATATATTATTCTTCTCTTATTTCCAGGGTTTTCCATAATTATTACTGTTTTATTTTCCTGAACATAGCAAGCATGCTTATTTTAAAATCTATACACTATAAATTGAATATCTGAAGTCTAATTGAATCTGTCTTTATTGTCTTTTGTTTGCATTGGTTTTTATTGACGATATGTGTTATTTGTGCTGGTTTTCATGTATGTTATCTTATAACTGAACACAGAATTTTAAAAATACAGAAATAACTCGAAGACTCAAAGACTAGGGCGATGTTATTTTTCTCTTGAGAAAAATTAGCATTTGCTTCCATAAGATGCTCAGAAGCACAGTCAATCTATAATCGCTCCATCTTGTTTCAGGTTTGAATTAGTTTGAAACCGGTCTGAGGACACTGTAAGAATTTATCTAGTTTCCAGAGTTCTAGGTATTTAGTCCCTCAGAGTACCAAACCCAAGGGATTAAGTTCAACAACTGCCCCACTCTCCTTCCTTCTGTGGGCTCTGGAGCTCATTTGCTGTATCTTAGGCCCATATGCTATTTTCAAGTGCTCTTTAATCTTTAGTTTCTGAGATGATCTGCTCAGAAACTAGAAAATACCCAAGGGGAAATACAGTCCTAAAAATGAGATCTTTCTCTGGCCCTCCACCTTCTTACAGGTCCTAGCCTGGTAGTATTTGTTTTCTGATGGCTCAAAAGGCATTTTTTTGGTTTTGTCTAGATTTTCTCACTGGCATCACAGGAAATCTTGGTCTGAATTACTCAGTGATTTATTACTAGAAGCTGAAGTGCTACTAATTGTATAAAATAATATAAAATAACAGTGTAATATTTTATAAGGATGTGAAAGTTGTATCATTTAGGTCATAAACTATTGAAAATTTGCACTTTATTGCTAAAGTTGATAAAAATAATGTCCATATTAATAAGTAGCCAAATTATGAGAAAGGGTGAAGAAAACTTTAATACAGCATTAATTTTGCTGAAACTGTCTAATCTAGTAACTAATATTAATATTCAAACAATGTAAAAAAACAATATTTACTTTATTTATTTATTTTTTGAGACGAAGTCTCGCTCTTGTCCCCCAGGCTGGAGTGTAATGGCACGATCTCGGTTCACTGCAACCTCTGCCTCCCGGGTTCAAGCAATTCTCCTGCCTCAGCCTCCCGAGTAGCTGGGGTTACAGACGCATACCACTATGCCCAGCTAATTTTTTGTATTTTAAGTAGAGACAGGGTTTCACTATGTTGGCCAGGCTGGTCTCAAACTCTTGACCTCAGGTGATCTGCCCGCCTCGGCCTCCCAAAGTGCTGGGATTACAGGTGTGAGCCACCGCACCCGGCCAAAAACAATATTTATTAATATTAAACCCCTCTGACCCACTAATTAAGAATGTGTGTGTATATACATATATGTGTGTGTGTATATACATATATACACACACACATATATATACATATACCCACTAATTAAGAATGTGTGTGTATATACATATATACATATATATACACATATACATACACACACATATATATACATATATATATATATTGCATTCAAATTGAGCTCTCACAAGGCTTAGATAAATTAATTTATCTTTAAGGCTTTGATAGAGACCTATTTCCTCCTTTATTATAATGCTTATTAGATGTGTAATCTATTACAAATGACTTATCATCTGTATCTACTATCTGTCTGTAAAGTAAGAATAATAACAATACCGCTTCATGGGGTTGTGATGAGGATTGATTAAACACATATATAAACTTAGAACAATAGAGAAAACATAGTACACATTCAGTAACCACTGCATATCATCAATGCTATCATCATCATTAAAAGTTAGAGAACTTTGAAGATTTCACCTTGCTCTAGAGAATCTGAGAAAGTAAAAAACATCAAAGAATGTTGCTTTACATGAATATCATACAAAATATAGAACACCAGAAAATATAGATATCAGAAGTCTCCTTTTTGCTATCCATGGTGAAGAAGCCATTTTTATTATCTCAGCTCACCTGGGCAACCGTAACCCTAATCCAACACCTTTGCAAGCTAAGCATGTTTCACTGCTCACACTCAATGGATTCTACTGACTTCATAAGGATAAAATGCTCCAAATAGGATGTATCTTGATCTTCTCTAGGTAACTTTAAGATGCATAGGAGTTCATGAAAGAGAGGGAGAAACAATGCTTTAAATGTCTGTCATCTGAACCTGACCCCAATTTGTTCTATGTTGTAGATTAGAAAGTCATATTATGAGTTAATGAATATGTCAGAGTGAGGCATAAATGACTTACAAATGAATTTTGAATGACACCTGGCTCAGAAATTGGGTGCTCCCTATATAAGCACAAATTTAAATAGATTTCCTTTTCAAATTTAGTAGCCTCCCTCTTGCCTAAATGAGTGTCGTCTGACTTCTCTCAGGGACTCAACAAGTCAGCTCTGGTAGAGGAGGGGTTGGCAAATGTTTTCTGTAAAGAGCCAGAGAGTAAATAGTTTAGGTTTTGCAGGCCATATGGTCTTTGTTGCAACTACTGGAGTCTTCTGTTGAAGCTTAAAAGTGTCAATAGGCAATGCGTAAATAAATGGGGATGACAGTGTTATGATAAAACTTTATTTACAAAAACGGGCGGGTGGCTGGATTTGGCCCATGGTCCACAGCTTGCCAAATTCTGAAAAGTACCCTAAGTTTGAAGCTATTTCAACACAAGCTAGATAATTTATTTTGGCTTTTACCTTGCTCTGATTTACAGCTATGGCTGGACATTTATTTTGCCTATATAAAATGCTCTCTGTACTCAACAACTTCTACAAACAGAGTGCCTTCATTTTGGTTAACCATAGTTTGAAATCTTCATTTTTTTTTTTTTTTTTAAGAATAGCACCGTGAGATATTTATTATTTATTTAAAGAATGCAATCTTATAACAAAAGCATGTATGCATTATTCAAACTTATATATTTTTTTAGCCTCAGATATATAAAGATACCTTGAGTATAAGTGGATTTATAAAGAATTCTCTCACATTGTTATGCAGACATCCTTGAGCTATAACAAATAGTTTGCACATTTGATTCTTTTCAGTATTTTCTCACCAACACTTTTATGAGAAATAATCTATTTTTTTTAAAGATAATTTGAAAACTACCATACTTCACATTGTAAAGACTACAGTTCAACACTATCAGGTCTAGAATGCTATTTTATCAAGAGGGAAAAAGGAAAAGCACTATACTTTTTTTTTCTTTATTTTTATCTTTTTTTTGAAGAGCACACGGAGGAAGTCTTAAAAAATGAAATTATCAGCTTTGATTTTGGAGTTTGTGGTTTTTATTTTTTTTCACAACATTTAATGATACTGAGGTTGGTATTTTTTACTTAATGATCAGGACGGAGGGCTGAAGCCAAAATCCTAAGCATAATTTAAATTTTGGCATTGACTTCCCATCTGGTCTGGAAGAAAATTAGCTTCCTTTTAACTTGTATTTACCTATCTTGTTTCAATAAAATGAAAATTAATTAATTGGTGTGAGTAAAACACTTGGAAGATGAAAATGCCTTATAAGTGCTAGATATCATTAGATAAAGTTGTCCCTGTTGGAATGAATGATTCCTGCCAAAATACTTTTAGAAACAATATTGCGTTGCATTTAAAACCCTAATTTAATTTTCAGTAAAATGTTATTGCTTTTTTGTTAAATACATTGAGTAACTATAAAGTATTTGATCAAATAAATGCTACCATGGATAGATTATTGTCACATTTTGGTTGGAACATACACTGGATATTGATCTTGGTGATGTTTTATTCATCTTAGAAATTATATCAATATAAGCTATTTGGACAGATGGAGAGTCCTATACTTAACTACAGAATTTAACGACCTGTCCTTGTTTCCTTAACTTTTCCAATTCATTTACAGTGCCTTTTTGTTTTGTTTTGTTTTGTTTTGTTTTGTTTTGAGACAGAGTCTGTCTGTCACCCAGGCTGGTGTGCAGTGGCCCGATCTCAGCTCACTGCCACCTCCGCCTTCCAGGTTCAAGTGATTCTCCTTCTCCTGCCTCAGCCTCCCGAGTAGCTGGGATTACAAGCACCCACCACCAGGCCCGGATAATTTTTTTTTTTTTTTTTGTATTTTTAGTAGGGACAGGGTTTCACCGTGTTAGCCAGGATGGTCCCGATCTCCTGACCTCGTGATCTGCCCACCTCGGCCTCCCAAAGTGCTGGGATTATAGGCGTGAGCCACCACGCCTGGTCTACAGCACCATTTTTATTAGTAAATCCAAGATAATGAGCTTGGCGCTTGCTTACATCATTGGGCTTCTTAGTGATATTTTCTGTATCACCTGCAGATTAATCTTCAGGGCACAAAAATTCATTCTTCTCTCTTCCATGAATCTTTATATGAAACTGACTTTGACATTAGTAAGAGCAGACCAGAATTTAGTGATATTCAAGTAAAATGCTGCTGGACCTCATACATAAAACAGCATAGATAGCCTCAAACTTGTGAATAGTACTAAGCCAAATGTTAAGATAATCAATGGAGAGGAGTTTTGCTACCTTTCTTTCAGATAAATCCTGTCTTACACCTGTTTAAGATAAAGTTCATTTAATTGGTATGTTGCAATTAATTTTAACATGCAAAGTGATTTTTTAAAAAACTCTCAATGACCTTAACTATTTTTAGTTGGGGTTTGTGTTTGTTCAGTCATCTAAAAATCTGTGGGTAAAATTGAGAATAAGCCCTTTCTCCCCCTAGTAGAGGAGAGAACACATAAACTGCTTCTGCAAACCTGGTCGCATTCAGTTGTGTAATACTGTTTTTTAAATGCCGTCTTGACCCAGTTTTGAGGCCCTGGGTAGAAGCCAATCAGTTCCCTTTCTTGAGCAGCCAATTAAATCCACACCCACAACCACTTCCTCTTATGGGACTCTCATACTCTGGACCACTATACACCCACCCTAATCACCCCAGGGCCAGATAAAAGACAGTTGAAATATCCTCTGTGCCGCAGAGTCCACAGATATTTTTCATACTAACCAATCCTAAGCCTACTTACTTAACCTCCTTTGCCAGTCCCTTCTTGTGGAAACCACAATAATGGCACTTACCCAGTCACTCCCTCTCTCTCTGTCTTGTGATACCCCCGGGTGGTCTCTGTGTGCCCCCTCACCCAGGTGTGACCTGTTTACTCTCTCTTGAAAATTGAATAAACTCTACTCTACTTGTGATTAGAATAAACTATCTTTCAAATAACAGTCATCCTTACATCTTATAATCCCTTATCATTGGCCTTGTCATACCTAAATAATAACAAAACCTATTACATGTTGGAATTTGATTTCTCTTTTTATTTTTTTTCTTCTGTCCTTCTTTCCTTCGTTCCTTTCTTTTCTTCCTTCTTTCCTCCTTCCCTCTCTCCTTCCTTCCTCCCTCTCATTCTAACTTCCTTCCTCCCTCTCATTCTTCCTTCCTCCCTCATCTTTCCCTCCCTCCCTCATCTTTCCCTCCCTTCTTCTTTCCCTCCCTCCCTTCTTTCCTTCCTTCCTTCCTTCCTTCCTTCCTTCCTTCCTTCCTTCCTTCCTTTCTACCAAGTACAAGTAGACATCTGTGCTCTCTGTCTTATACTGTGTACTTTATGATATTGATATTTGCTACATTTTAAAAGTAAGACCAGACTAATAAAAGAAATACCAAGCATTGTCCTATGATGTTATATCAAACACTGTCTTGACACCAAGAATGGGATCATGTTGGAAGGGGTATTTCACTGAACTGGGCTGTGAACTGTTCTCCAGCTCACTGAAGTTGCCTCAAGTAGGTTCATGGACATTGCTGAGGACCTGCCTACTGTTTTCAGAGTTGCTTCCCAATGCCTCTCTTGTCACCATGACCCTGGCTTCAGTAACTGCTGTTATGGAGCTGTGATTGCATCATTACAATAAACAGATCACATCCATGCAAAATGAAAAAATAGTTCAGATGCTGCCATTGTAAAGGGGATTTAATTTATGAAGGTGGCATTCAAGATTTAGTGCTTAACTAAAATGTTATTTTCTCAGGAAGTCTTTTCTCAATTCCCCCAACCAGGTTTTTCCTACAATTTGCTCCCCTCAAATGCTGTAAAACCTCCACTTTTCGCTGGGCGTGGTGGCTCATGCCTGTAATCCCAGCACTCTGGGAGGCTGAGGTGGGAGGATCAAGAGGTCAGAAGATCGAGACCATCCCGGCTAACACGGTGAAACCCGGGCTCCACTAAAAATACAATAAAATAAAATAAAATAAAAAATTAGCCAGGTGTGGTGGTGGGCACCTGTAGTCCCAGCTACTCGGGAGGCTGAGGCAGGAGAATGGCGTGAACCCCGGAGGCGGAGCTTGCAGTGAGCCGAGATCGCGCCACTGCACTCCAGCCTGGGCAACAGAGCGAGACTCCGTCTCAAAACAACAACAACAACAACAACAACAAAAACTTCCACTTCTCTCCCTTAGTGCTGATCACAATTGTAAAATTTTTACATTAATACCAATCTATAATTGGATTTAGAGATTTTGATTGCAAACTAGCTTGTCATACTTGCTGGGTGGTCTTGAGCAAGACACATTCTCTGAGGCACAGCATCTTGATTGGACAAATAGGCATAAGAATACCTAATTTACAATAGGCCACTGGGATGATTGAGGAAAATACTGTTGGTTGCTCATCCCACAACCATTCCTTACTTTTTCCCAACCTTGATTTTGTTCACTCTCTTTTAAACTGTTCTATTCTTCAGGGAGGCTAGACCTTCCTCAGTTTGGAGTGGAGAGCAAGGGGTGTAGAAAATGTTAAGTTTTCTAATTAAGTCATATCTCATTTCCTTTGCCAAGTGGTCTTTGATTTGACTTTAGCGTGCAATACAGTTCTGTCCAGTAAATTATGAAGGGAAGTCTGCCTGGGCTGGTATGAATTAGAGAGGTTTCTTTATCCTTAAAAGAAAAATAAGATATTGACACGAATTTTTCTTCCCTCTGTACTTGATTTCTGGAATTTCTATAGCCATCTTACACAAATGTGGGGCAAGTCTTGCTGAGAATATCAAAACCTTGACACGATTAAGCAGGTAGATTATTCCTGCAAGCACCTTCCCTCTGGGCTTCTTCTTACGTGAGATAATGGCTTCTTCATGTTGCTTAAGCCAGATTGAATTGAGTTTCCTATGACTTGCATCCAGATGCAAGAGATAATAAAGATAACATAAGATAATGTATGTGAATGTTCTCCAGAATATAGTGGGAGCTCATTAAATCTATATTTTAAACTTAACCTGAACTTTATAAAAGGGTAGGTTAAAATAGCCAATGAAAATATTTTAAAATTCTACCTTTCAAAGTAAAATGAGGTATGACTTTCATGTATTTAATTAGCCAAAATTAAATAAATGATAACATTCAGTGTTGCTAAGAGTGTAGGGAAATTGGACTTTCATGTGTCACTATGAGTAGTAAAAGAACACAAGTTTCTTAGAAGAATTTACCAACAGATAAGATCCTCTGTTAATTAGTAAGTTCATATGCACAAATATTTACAATGGACCTTAATTATATAATTGTTTATAATAGTAAAAATCAGAAATAACTGATTGTTCGTAAGATAGGATTGTTTAAATGCATTAGCTATGCAAAGAATCAGTATACAGCCATTTAAATATTTAGAAGAATAACTTTTTAAATAAACTCTGTTTTTAAAAAGTTTTAGATTTACCAAAAAATAAAAAAATAAAAATAAAAAAAGGGAAGACAGTCCAGAGTGTTTCCCAGATATCCACATCCTGTTTTTCATATTATCAACATCTTTTCATATTATCAACATCAACATTGGTAGGGTACATTTGTTACAATTAATAAACCAGTATTGACAAATTATTATTAACTAGTCTATACATTATTCAGTTTTCTTAGTTTTTAAAAGAAAATAATTACTTAGAGGATAGAAATACCTCATGACAAAGCCTCCTAGATACAATACTCCCAGTTATGAGTTGTGCAGTTAGATATATATTAAAAATTTTTTTCCAGAATAATGCTTATGTTTTGTATAGCTAATTATTGTAAGTCTGTAACTAAAACCAAGATTATAGAAGCTCAATGCATAGAAGTTAAAGATAAGTCAGTTTTGTAACCTCATCACTGGCTTTTTGTTTGTTGGCATTTTACTTAAAAAAAAATATATATATATATATATATATATGGGTTAATAAATGGTTGTCCACATCCATTTCTATCTGACCTAGAACATTTAGTTTTCTATTAGTCTTTTGATTCTAAGTCCCTTGCCCCAGGGAGTTTCACTGAGGAACAGGATGGACCCAGGGCAGGCAGCCCTGCCACCCCAATGGTGCTATGGGAAAAAATAAAAATCTGGTGGTCATTCATGTTGCCTCTAGAAAATCTTGGCCAGAAGGGGGAGAATGTAAATGAAAAATAAAATTCTAAGGTCCCCAACCATCTGAATGGACTCCTCCTCTCAGCCAAGGGCATTACAGAGTTACTTAAGAATCCAGTTCAGGTCATGATGGAAGAGAGGCTTGAACGTGCCTCATTCTACCCCACCAGCATTAACATCAAGACAGACCTTAAGTCTGATAATAAACATCTACAGTCACTGGCACGGCATGATGGCTCATGCCTGTAATGCCAGCACTTTGGGAAATCGAGATGGGAGGATCACTTGAGGTCAGGAGTTTGAGACCAGCCTGGCCAACATGGTGAAACCCAGTTTCTACTAAAAATACAAAAATTAGCTGGGTGTGGTGGTACGCGCCTGTAATCCCAGATGATACTCAAGACACTGAGGCAGGAGAATCACTTGAGCCTGGGAGGCAGAGGTTGCGATGAGCCGAGATCATGCCACTGCACTCCAGCCTGGGTGACAGAGAGAGACTCCATCTCAAAAGAAAAAGAAAAAAAAAGAAAAGAAAAAAAAAGAAAAATATGCAGTATATTCTCTCTAAAGTGTACAACTTGGAGACTTAATCTGCATAATAAAACCTAGGTCTCCACAACCCCTTATCATAACTCAGACATTTCTTTCTACTGACATTAACTCCATCAGTTGCCAATCAGAAAATTTTTTAATCTACCTATAACCTGGAAGCCCCTGCTTCAAGTTGTCCCATCCTTCCAGATCAAACCGATGTAAATCTTACATATATTGATTGATGTGCTATGCCTCCCTAAAATGTATAAAAGCAAGCTGTACCCCGACCACCTTGGGTACATATCCTCGGGACCTCCTGAGGCTGTGTTACAGGGAAATCCTTAACCTTGGCCAAATAAACTTTCTAAATTAACTGAGACCTGTCTCAGATATTTCAGGTCCACAAAGTCATAATTCAATTTATACATTATTTTATTTTACTGCTCAAGTTGTTTGAGCTTTGGCCATTGGATGTTCTTTTAGTTGACTCCTGTGTCCCTTCAACATATCCCCATCACCGTGTCTGTTTGTTTGGGGCTTATCTGTTTGTTGGGCTGCTTTAGCGCTATACTTACTCTCTGACAATATAAGATGCTCCAAGTTCATCTTGCATATTTCCTTCCCCAGTCTTAGAACAAGTCCTTTCTCAAAGAGGTCTGGTTCCTTTTTACTGAAGAATGGTATTATAAACCAAAACATGTGGGCACTAGATTTGCTCATTGCTACCGACTGTCATTGCTACTGGGCCTGACAGAGTAATGAAATATGAGTATACTAAATACAGTGTATACATACACCTGTAAATATTTCCGTATTTAACTGTCCTTAACTACATTAATCTAAACATGAGTTTACACTGATGTCTCCAACTCTAACCCATTACTACGTGGATCATTCTATACCTCTCCCCTTGCTTGTCTCTAAACCCCCACTTCAACAGTAAGATTCCTGCCTCCTGCCATCTTACATCAATTTACTTAATGTTCCATTCCAGGATCCACATATAGTAATTCAGAATTGCTAACTTATACTCCTGTGAGTGTCAATTTTATCAGCTAGAGTACAGTGTTTAGGTGCAATCTGTTGTGACTTCAGTCTTATAGACCCTATTCCTTTCACATTCTTTAATCAGTTCCTTTTCTCCCACAGCCTTCTGTAAGGTTGTTTCATAGACTTGGAATACACTTATATTGTTTAATCACAATGTATTCTGTCTTGGAATCCTTGGATTTCCTAAGTGATTTTTTTTAAAGTCGCACACATGAAGTTCGCTCTTTGTACTGTAAAGTTCTTTGGGTTTTCACTAATGTATAATGTCATCTGTCCATAATTACAGTACCTTACAAAATAATTACAAAATTGTCCTGAAAATGCCCCTGTGCTTCCCCTAGTCAACACATTCCCACACCCAGAATTCTTAGCAAACACTGACCTTTATGTTGTTGCTCTAGTTTTGCCCATTACAAAATGTCATATGATTGGAGTCATATAATCTGTAGCCTTTTGAGACTGACTTCTTTCTCTTAGATCAAATAAGAAAATGGAAAATGGCTGGGCACAGTGGCTCATGCCAGTAATCCTAGTACTTTGGGAGATCAAGACAGGCAAATTGCCTGAGCTCAGAATTTTGAGACCAGCCTGGGCAAGATGGTGAAACCCCGTCTCTACTAAAAATACGAAAAGTCAGCTGGGCATGGTGGGGGGCACCTGTAATTCCAGCTACTCAGGAGACTGAGGCACGAGAATTACATGAACCCGGGAAGCAGAGTTTGCAGTGAGCCAAGATCATGCCACTGCACATCCAGCCTGGACAATAAAGCAAAACTCTATCTCAAAAAAAAAAAAAAAAAAAAAGAAGAAAAAGAAAGAAAGAAAAAGAAAATGAAAAACAAGATATATTATTTTACCATCACTGGTTTGGTTTTTCCTCCAACACTCTTTCTTTCTTTATGTAGATCTGAGTTTCGGACCTATAACATACTTCTTCTACCCGAAAAACTCTTTTAACATTTCTTACAGAGAAGATCTCCTAGAGATGGACTCCCTCAATTTTTGTTTGACTGAGAAAACCTTTACTTCTCTTTCACTTTTGAAGACTATTTTGCTGGATATAGAATTTCATGTTAGTGATTTATTTCTTTCAACACTTTAAATACTTCACCCTTGTCCATGTGTGGTGGCTCATGCCTGTAATCCCAGCACTTTGGGAGGCCGAGGCTGGCAGACCAGCTGAGGTCAGGAGTTTGAGACCAGCCTGGTCAACGTGGTGAAACCCCATCTCTACTAAAAATACAAAAACTAGCCGGGTGTGGTGGCAGGCACCTGTAATTCCAGCTTCTCAGGAGGCTGAGACAGGAGAATCGCTTGAATCCGGGAGGCGGAGGTTGCAATGAGCCGAGATCATACCACTGCACCCCAGCCTGGGTGACAGAGCAAGACTCCATCTTAAATAAATAAATGAATAAATAGGCCAGGCACTGTGGGACACGCCTGTAGTCCCAGAAATTTGGGAGGCTGAGGCGGGCAGATCATCTGAGGTCAGGAGTTCGAGACTAGCCTGGCCAATATGGTGAAACCCTGTCTTTACTAAAAATCAAAAAAAAAAAAAAAAGTAGCCGGGCTTGGTGGTGTGCACCTATAATCCCAGCTACTCGGGGGCCTGAGACAGGATAATCGCTTGAACACAGGAGGCAGAGGTTGCAATAAACCAAGATCACACCACTGCACTCCAGCCTGGGCAACAGAGTGAGATTCCATCTCAAAAAAATAAATAAATAAATAAAGGCTGGGCACGGAGGCTCATGCCTGTAATCCCAGCACTTTGGGAGGCCAAGGAGGGCGGATCATGAGGTCAGGAGGTTGATACCATCCAGGCTAACACGCTGAAACCCCATCTATACTAAAAATACAAAAAATTAGCTGGGCATGGAGGTGGGCATCTGTAGTCCCAGCTACTCAGGAGGCTGAGGCAGGAGAGTTGCTTGAACCTAGGAGGCAGAAGTTGTCTCTAAACCTCCACTTCAACAGTAAGATTCCTGCCTCCTGCCATCTTACATCAATTTACTTAATGTTCCATTCCAGGATCCACATATAGTAATTCAGAATTGCTAACTTATACTCCTGTGAGTACCAGTTTTATCAGCTAGAGTACAGTGCTTAGGTGCAATCTGTTGTGACTTCAGTCTTATAGACCCTATTCCGAGATTGCACCACTGCACTCCAGCCTGGGTGACAGAGTGAAACTCTGTCTCAAAAGAATAAAAAATAAATAAAAATAGAAAAGTACTTCATCTTACTCTTTTCTTTCTTGGTGGCTCTGATAGAAAGTCCACTGAATTCTTATTGTCATAGGAAAGGTGTCTTTGTACTTCCCCCGTCCCCGAGGATCTTTCAAGATCTCTCTGTCTTTGACTTTCTGCAGTTTGAATATGATATGCCTAAATGTAGATTTTAGGTATTTATCTTGTCTGATGTCCTGAACTTTCTGCAACTGTGGTATGATGTCTTTTCTTAGTTTTGGAAAATTGCTGACCACTGTTAGCTCAAATATTTCTTGATCCATTTTCTCTGTCTTCTCTTTGGGTATTCTCATTATGCATATAAGCATCTTCAGAAGCTGTCCCAGTTTTGTGGTTTCTGTTCTGTTTTATTGTTTCAATATTTTTTCTCTTTCCATTTCAATTTGGAAACTTTCTGTTAACCTGCTTTTGAACTTACTGATTCTTTATTATTATTATATTTTTTTAAGGCAAGGTCTTGCCCTGTTGCCCTGGCTGGAGGGCAGTGCCATGATCTCAGCTCACTGCAGCCTCTGCCTCCCTGGCTCAAGCAGTCCTCCCACCTCAGCCTCCCAAGTAGCTGAGACCACAGGCATAAGCCACCACGCCCAGGTAATTTTTGTATTTTTTTGTAGACATGGGGTTTCGCCATGTTGCCCAGGCTTGCCTCCAACTCCTGAGCTCAAGTAATCCACCTGCGTTGGCCTCCTAAAGTGCTGGGATTACAAGTATGAGCCACTGCACTCAGCCTAGCTTCCTGCTTGTTTCACTGGCCATGTTCAGCCACTGATGAGACTTTCAAATGCATCCTTCATTTCTTTACTATGGTGTTTTGTTTTGTTTTGTTTTGTTTAATTTCTAGCATTTTCTTTGGATACTTTCTTAGATTTTCTGTCTCTCTTAGTACATTGACCATCTGTTCTTGCATGTTGTCCACTTTTTCCATTAGAGCTCTTAACATAATGAACATAGTTACTTTATATGCCTTGTTTAGTAACTCCAAAATCTGTGTCATATCTGAGTCTGGTTTGGATGCTTTCTTTGTCTCTTCAAGCTGTATTTTTTCTCTTGCCTTTTAGTATGTTTTGTAATTTCTTGTTAAAAGCTGGGCATGATGTATAGTGTAACAGGAACTGGGGTAAAACAGGCTTAAATAGTAAACTGGGGCAAAATAGGCCTGAAATAGTTTGGGGTTTTATGTTAAACTGGCTGGGAGTTGATCTTTGCTTAAGGTTTGCCATAGCTATAGGTACCAGAGCTTCAATTTTCTCTAGAATCATTATTTTAGACTCCCATGCTACCTTTAGACTTCCCTCAAAACTTCTCAGGTAAAAGCTGTGTCTTGTGGCTTTTTTTCTTCACCTTTAATACATTGTTATTATACTGGAGTCTTGTTCATGTGGTGATAAAGTATCAGACAGGGGGAGCATGCTATAATTACAGGATTAAATCTTAGTCTTTTAGTGGCCATGTATCCCTGGACTATGACCTTCACAATGTATTCCTTAGAATCTTACCCTCTCACTCCTCCAAGGGCCTTAATTTGGGGAAGTTCTCTTTCCTCATGTGAGAGAAGTTTCTGATGAAATCTTTTCCCCTGAAGGGTAGACCTTCATAATGGAGAATGCACTGGGCATATTTCACAATGGTCACTCCTCCCCTCCCCTGCCAGAGCCATAAGAGACTCTTGTTTCTGCAGTGTAAGACGCTAGTAGGGTCCGTGGGGGTGAGTTTGTATAGAGAGCCCCTAAGCCTATGGTCTCCAGGAGTTTCACTCTCTGGAGCTCATCTACATTAAATCTATAACAATTTGTTACAATTACCATTTATGTGTTCCTAGCACTTTATGGCTGCAGTAGGGTCTGCTCCAGTATACAGATCAGGCTATGACTCTCTGGATTTTGCACTAGGGTGTTTGCCCTGCAACACCAGTTCTCCGATGAATCCAAGAAAAGTCGGTGGGTTTTAGTTCATTCTGCTTTTGTCTGTTTTAAGGATGGGAGTGATAACCTCTGAGGTTTTTACATGTTGAAACTGAAACCCAAAGTTTAATAACATTTTTATTGTTAAGTAAAATAGAAGTGCATCTTAAAACATGATATAAAATATAATCTATTTATATTTATATATGTGTTGGAAAACATACCAAAATATTAATAGTTCTTATTCAGGGTATTGAAATGGAAGGTTATTTTTATTTTCATCTACCAGTTTCATTGGGCCTTCTAAACTTTTTACAATGAACAATATCATTTTGAAAAGATACTATTTTAATCTTTTATTATGAAATATGTCATACTTATGACATATGTAAATAAAAGAATAAACACCTATTATTTTTTTTTTTTTTGAGATAGAGTCTCGTTCTGTCACCCAGGCTGAAGTGCAATGGCATGATCTTGGCTCACTGCCACCTCTGCCTCCCAAGTTCAAGTGATTCTCTTGCCTCAGCCTCCTGAGTAGCTGGAATTATAGGCACACGCCACTGTGCCCAGCTAATTTTTGTATTTTCAGTAGAAACAGGGTTTCACGATGTTGCCTAGGCTGGTCTTGAACTCCTGACCTCAGGTGATCTACCCACATCGGCCTCCCAAAGTGCTGGGATTACAGGAGTGAGCTGCCGCTCCTGGCCTAATTCTCCTTCTTTAGAGTAACCATTGTCCTTGTATTTATTCTTGTACTTCCTGATCAAATTTTGTATCTTTAGTTGATATGCGAGTAATATGGTTTAGATGTTGTCCTCCCCAAATCTCATGTTAAAACATGATCTTCACTGTTGGAGGGGGACCTGGTGGGAGGCATTGGAGTAATGGGGCTGGATCCCTCATTAATGGCTCGGTGCCCTCCCCAGAGCACTGAGTTCATGTGAGATCTAATATTAAAAAGTCTGGGATTTCCCCCATCTCTCTCTTGTTCTCTTTCCTGCCATATGATATGCTAGTTCCCTGTTTGCCTGCCACCATGATTAAAAGCTTCCTGAGGCCTTACCAGAAGCAGATGCTAGTGCAGTGCTTCTTGTACAGTCTGCAGAACCATGAACCAAATAAACCTCTTTTCTTTACAAATTGCCAAAGTCTCAGGCATTTCTTTATAGCAATGCAAAATGGACCAACACAGAATGTATATAAAGTTTACATATTTTAAAAATTTACAAAAATGTCATTTACTCTATATATCATTCTGTAGCGTGCATATTCAAGTTGAAGATATATATGCCTCGAGCCTAGAATTTCCCTTTCACATAAATGCCCTAGAGATCTTTCCTCATGTGTGCATACTATAATAAAACATGCTTTAAAATAAAATGTATATTTGCATTATTTTGTCAGAACAAAAAAATTGAAAACAACCATTAGAGAGTGGATAATAAATGAGAGCATTCATACAAATGAATACTGTAAAAATTTAAAATAAATAGATTATATCTACATGCTATCACTATAAACAAATCTCAAATAACATTGAGTAAAATAATTGTAAAAATTTAAATAAAAGTAACATTCACTGTTTACCCTTGTTCTTAAAATAATAGCAATATACTCTTTTTAATAAATTAACAGCTATCTGTGTGTCCTTTCTACCTCATCGCTTCCATCATCCTCTGTTATTTCAACATTTAAACTTATATCATCCAGTATTTGAGTTTCTTATGACTCACCCACATTTTAATGATAATTTTCACTCAATTTTTTACATCTTTAAGCACTTCTTGATTTTATCTTGAAGTAATATCAAAGATGACAATCTGCAAAATTCTGGAGTGCCAACTTCTTCCCTCTTTCATTCTTCTTGTCATTGTAGTCTTGCTAAAAATGTTCTTTTGTTCTCATTGTAACTTCAACTTCTTCATGTTTCCAACTTCTTACTATTTCTCCATTCTATGAGATTTTGGAGGGTCTCACTTGCCTCTGTTCGTAGCCTTGATCTTAGGCTTAGCTATTTAATCGATGCTCTCCTGAACGCCATAGATTCATAGATTCACTATTCTTTTTGCTTTTATAATTCTGGTGATTTTCAATTCTAAATAAACCCCTCTATCCATTTCCTGTATTATTTGGCTACTGAGCACTTCTGGAAGAAGTTTAAAAATCAAGTACAGCATGAAAATCGGGTATAGTTAAAAACTCACTAATTTCTAACACAGTTGGGTTTATAAGGCTTGGGTTGCTGGTAACTCTCTTATTTACTTACTATAGACCTGCAGTGGTTTCTTATTACATACATACCTGCAGAGATTTCAAACTTTCTCTGGTCTCCTCAAATTATCAACTCTTTATTACCTTACTGGCTGAAAATAACCTTGATATCCCATTGTCTTCAACTTGACTGAGAATATTTAAATTTGCTAGAGTGCCCTTTATCTTTCTGTTCTGTATTTCAATATAACTCTGTACCTCCAACTAGTGTTTCCTTTTCTCTCCTCCTGTAGAAGAAATATGACTCTGTCTTGTCAAAACTAACAGCTACTTATGTGCCTTAGTTTTGACATCCTACACATGACATCAATATTTTACACTTTTACCTTTTCTCTTATATTGTCTCCGCTCACTGCAAGCTCCGCCTCCTGGGTTCGCGCCATCAGCCTCCGAGTAGCTGCGACTACAGGCGCCCTTAGTCGAGATGGGGTTTCAGCCTGTTAGCGAGGATGATCTCAATCTCCTGACCTCCTGATCCACCCGCCTCGGCCTCCTAAAGTGCTGGGATTACAGGCGTGAGCCACCGCGCCCGGCCAGCTTCCCCCTTTTTCAAAGTCCCTTCTGCCCTGCTTACAAATATACTGAGATCTCACCTCTCCCAATAGCATTTTATATTTTCCTTGCTGCCCCCTTATGATATCACCCAATCCTTCTTTGTATCTCCTTTTTACTCTTATTTGCCAAAATATTCATTTAAAATTTAAAAATTTTTAAATTTGGTATTACATCACAGAAAATACCATGATAGACTTCCACACTGAAATTGAACACATGGTGTTATCATATTTACCTTAAAAATATTAACAGAAATTAATAAATCATAGTGCAAGAGCCCCATTGTCTAAACTCTTCCTTGTTTTCTCCCAAAAGTTATCACTGTCCTCAAGTACGTATTACCATTCCCATGCATTTTTTGCATTTTCATAAACACATATAAAGCCATATAGAACACAGATACTATTGTTGTGTCTTTAAAAAGTTCCAGGCTAGGCGCAGCGGCTCACTCTTGCAATTCCAGCACTCTGGGAGGCCAAGGGGGGGCGGATTGTCTGAGGTCGGGAGTTCAAGACTAGCCTGGCCAACATGGTGAAACCCCATCTCTACTAAAAATACAAAAATTAGCCGGGTGTGGTGGCAGGCGCCTGTAATCCCAGCTACTCAGGAAGCTGAGGCAGGAGAATCACTTGAATCAGGGAGGCAGAAGTTACAGTGAGCTGAGATCGTGCCATTGCACTCCAGCCTGGGTGACAGAGTGAGACTCTGTCTCAAAAAAAAAAAAAAAAAAATTCCAGTGGGGTTGCATATTGTACTAATTCTACTCCAAATTCTGTTTTAAATATGAATTCATGTTAATATATGTAGTTTTGGCTTATTAATTTTAAATTTGTATACAACTGCATTGTAGGAATAAACCAGTTTGTTCATATTTTTCCTATTAAAGGATTTGAGTAGCTTTTTCATTTTCTACTATTACAAAAGTGCTGCTAACCTCTTTTGTCCATGTAGCAGAGTTACCTGGGGAAATGTATCTAGAAGTGAGGTCGCTAGGCAGAAGAATATGGATAAATTTATTCAGAATTATAAAATGAACTTCAAAATATTCTTTCAAATTTATATTAAAAGCAGACAACGTATCACTACTTGCTTCTACAAACTCTTACCAACACTTCGTGTTATTAAACTTAATTTGTTTTGCCATTCAGATGAGAATAAGTGTTATCTTGAGTTAGTTTTTCATTATATTGATTATTACTAGATCGAGCAGCTTTTTCTGTGTTTAGTCATTTGGTGGTTCTGTTCAATGAATTGTCTGTTTATATATTACTTACCCACATTCTCTTTTTCTACCTTCTTATTGATTTTCCTTCATTCATTTGTTCATTCATTTAATCAACAAGTACTATTGAGCACCCACTATTTCTAGGCACTCTTTTATATGCTCAAAAAACGTCAATGAACAGCAGCAATGAAATACTGCTCTTGTGGAGCTCACTATCTTGCAAATTAAGAATATGAAAAATAAGTAAAATATATAGTGTTTTGCAAGGTGATATGCAAAATAAAAAAATAAGGGCCAGGCACGATGGCTCATGCCTGTAATCCCAGCACTTTGGGAGGCCGAGGCAGGCAGATCACGAGGTCAGGAGATCGAGACCATCCTGGGTAACACGGTGAAACCCTGTCTCTACTAAAAAAACAAAAAAAAAAAAAAAAAAAAAAATTAGCTGGGCGTGGTGGTGGGCGCCTATGGTCCCAGCTACTCGGGAGGCTGAGGCAAGAGAATGGCATGAACCTGGGAGGCGGAGCTTGCAGTGAGCCGAGTTTGCACCACTGCGCTCCAGCCTGGGCGACAGAGCAAGACTCTGTCTCAAAAACAAATAATAATAATAAAAAATAAAATAAAAAAGGGCACAGTAAGGAGTATGGTACAAGTTGTATCATAAAACACTGTGGTGGCCGGGCATGGTGGCTCATGCCTGTAGTCCCAGCACTTTGGGAGGTTGAGGCTGGCGGATCACGAGATCAGGAGTTCGAGACTGTCTGGCCAGCATGGTGAAACCCCGTCTCTACTAAAAATACAAAAATTAGCTGGGCGTGGTGGTGCATACCTGTAATCCCAGCTACTCAAGAGGGAGGCTGAGGCAGGAGAATTGCTTGAACCCGGGAGTTGGAGGTTGCAGTGAGCCGAGATCGCACCATTGCACTCCAGCCTGGACGTCAGAGTGAGACTCCTTCTCAAAAAAAAAAAAAAAAAAAAAAAAATTGTGGTCAGACTAGTCCTCATTAAGGGGAGATTTGATAGGACTTGAAATTGCCACGGGACTCAGCCAAGTAGTTTCTGGCAGTACAAAGCTTTTCAGACAAAGGAAACAGCTAGAACCACGACTGTAAAGTGGGATCATGCCTTTCGTGTCTTAAGAACAGCAAGAAGGCTAGTGTGTGGCTGCACCCGAAAGAGCAAGGGAGAAAGAAGTTGGAGTGAAGATCAGAGAGTCACTTCAGGCTTCTGGGCTGTGATCTGACTTAAAATTTTAAAAGATCACTGAGGCTCCTATGAAAGATACACATAGAATAGAAGCACGGATGGATATTTAGTTGCTTCCATGTCTTGGTTATTATGAATAATGCTGTGATGAACAGGGAGTACAGAAAGATCTGTACCTTTTATAACTGACTCTGCCTTCAATTCCTTGGGACATGTGCCCAGATGTGCTATTGCTAGGTGATTTGGTCTTTCTATTTTTAGTTTTTTGAAGAACTTCTATGCTGGTTCCTATAATGGCTGTATGAATTTACACTACACTAACAGTGTATAAGTGTTCCCTTTTCTCCACATCTTCACCAATATTTATCTTTTGTTTTTTTGATACTAGTCATTCTAACAGGTATGAGGTGATATCTCATGTGGTTTTGATTTGCATTTCCCTGATCATTAGTGGTTTTGAGTAAAAACGAGTTACATATATCCAATGAAATATTATTCAACCAAAGGGAATTTTGCCAGTTGTGACAATATGGATGAATCTAGAGGTCACTATGCTAGGTGAAATGAGACACAGAAGGACAAATACTACAAGATACACTATATGTGATAAATTTAAAATAATCAAATTCATAGAAGCAGAGAGTGAAATGGTGGTTTCTACAGGATGAGGAGAGAGAAAAATGTGATGTTCATCAAAGAGTACAAAGTTTTGGTTATAAATGAGAAATAAATCCTAGAGATCTATTGTATAGCATAGTGAATATAGTTAACAGTACTGTATTGTATACTTGACATTTTTCTAAGAGGGTAGAACTCATGTTAAGCATGCTTATCACAAAAATTTGTAATCATAACGTACAATAGATTGGGAGGAAGCTTTTAACAGTGATGAATAGGTCTATGGCACAGATAGTGGTGGTGGCTTCATGGCTGTATAATTATCTCCGAATTGATCAAGTTGTATACATTAATTATGCACAGCTTTTTATATGTTAAAAAATCAATTCTACCTCCCCACAAAAAAAAAAAAAAAAAAAAAATAGAAGCAGGGAAACTTGGTAGAAAGCTATTGTTATAATACTGACAATATACATGATGAAGAGTGGTTAGATTCTGGCTGGGCATGGTGGCTCACGCCTGTAATTCCAGTACTTTGGGAGGCCAAGGTGGGCAGATCACCTGAGGTCAGGAGTTCAAGACCAGCCTGGTCAACATGGTGAAATCCCGTCTCTACTAAAAACAAAACAAAACAAAACAAAAAATTAGCCAGACGTGGCACACACCTGTAATCTCAGCTACTCAGGAGGCTGAGGCACGAGGATTGCTTGAACCTGAGAGGTGAAGGTTGCAATGAGCCGAGATCGTGCCACTGCACTCTAGGCTGGGCGACAGAGCAAGACTGTTTCAAAAGAATAAAAATAAAAAAAGAAAGAGAAGAAAGAAATAGAGTGTACAAAAAAGAAAAAAACCTTTTGTTTACTTCAAAATGAGTATTTCTAACTTTTATTATTAAGAGATTTGTTGCAAGTTTTTGCTAGAAACCTTCATCATATTAGCAATGTTTTCTTAGATTCCCTGGATTCTTTTTTTTAAAAAATCAGGAATGGACTTTAATTTTATCCAATTATTTTGTATCTTTTGGGATGACCATTTATTTCTTCCTCCTTTAACCTGTTAACATATTTAATTACATTAGTAGCTTTTTCTAATGTTAAACCATCCATGAATTCTTGAGGGAAATCTTTTCTGGTTCCAAAGTATTTTTAACACATTGCTTTATGTGGCATGCTAATATTTTAAATAGGATTTTTGCATGTGAAACTTTAATTGAGATTGGCTATAACTGTCTTATACTTTCCTTTGTTGGTTTGAGTATCCAGTTTATATTGGCTTTTAATAAAAGGTACAGAATATTCCATCTTTTCATCTCATCTTGAACTGTGTGTAAAAGCCAAAGATGTTATATCATGAATGATTTGGCTAAATTCACCTCTGAAATGATCAGGATCCATTGTGGTCCGTACTGTCACTCACAGACTGTATATTTTTGCAGTGTACATGCTGAACCACTGCAGTAGCTTGTAATTGGTCACTTCCCATCCTCTGTTGCCTTTGATCTTTGCAAACTTGACACTGTATCATGTTCCTCTCTGAGTTTCTCATGGCCTGTAAGGTCCTGAGTGGTTTGACTCTGCCTGCCTTTCTGATCTCATCCACCACCATTCTCTTCCTAACCCAATATGTTTCTTTCTTCTTTTCTTTTTTTTTTTTTTTTTTTTTTGGAGATGGAGTCTCTCGCCCAGGCTGGAGTACAATGGTGTAATCTCAACTCATTGTAACCTCTGCATCCCAGGTTCAAGCGATTCTCCTGCCCCAGCCTCCCAAGTAGCTGAGATTACAGGCACATGCCACTATGCCCAGCTGATTTTTTTGTATATTTAGTAGACATGGGGTTTCACCATGTTGGCCAAGCTGGTCTCGGACTCCTGACCTCATGATCCACCTGCCTCAGCCTCCCAAAGTGCTGGGATTACAGGTGTGAGCCACCGCGCCTGGCCAGTATGTTTCAAGAGTTGTGATCCTCATTCTGTTCTTCCAGCTCACCAAACTCAGTCCAACATTAGGGCCTTGCACTTTGCTGTTCTTTCTGCTTGAAATGGGCTTTCCTTAGATCTGAGTTTGGCAGACTTAATTGTGTCATTTATGTCTCAGTTCAAACATCAACTTTCAGAAAGGCTGTACCTGATTTCTGTATGTAAAAGATCAACTCCTCCTCTAGTCCCTCTCTATTCATTACCTTGTTGTGGTCTTAGTGTTTTACAAGCATTCCCAGTATCTAAACTTATTTTTTTTAACATATCAATATCTGAACTTACAGCTTTTATCTTTTGTGTTTGTTTGTTTTAGTTCACTGTTTTTCTCTCCTCTATTAAAATGTAAGCTCCATGAAGGTAAGGACTTTTCTCTTCTGTTTATTAAAATGTCTCCGACCGGATGTGGTGGTGCGTGCCTGTACTCCCAGCTGCTCAGGAGGCTGAGGCAGGAGAATCGCTTGAACCTGGGTGGTAGAGGCTGCAGTGAGTCGAGATCACGTCACTGCACTCCAGCCTGGGTGACAGAGCGAGACTCTGTCTCAATAATAATAATAATAATAATAATAATAATAATAAAAAAATAAAAGTCTCCAAGTCCTAGAACAGTGTGAGCACCTAGTACATATTTATTGAATGTCAAAATTAGTGAATGGATGAAAAGGCCAATCTCATCTTTCCCAAAAATTAACTGCCATAAAATTTTAATTTTTGAAATACTCATCAGTCATTCATTCGACATAAATATGTTAATCAACTGTGTCAGACTCTGTACAGGACACTAGATAAACAGTAGTGAACAAAACAGACTGTTTGCACTTGTTGAGCTTATACACTAGTGTTGACCAACAGTGTATATATAAGCACATAAATATTATGTCTTGTCATGTTCTAGTAAACCAGCTCTCCAAATAAAAGTCCTGACTGGTAGTATTGCCAGTTGCCACGGTGTAAATATTTGCAACATGGCAAATTTCAAGTTTTAATATTTAAAAAAAATCACCTGGCAAATTTTTGAGAAATTTAGTAATTGACTTCCATGAGCAGGTATGGCTATGTCAGATAGTATTCAGTGCTATGGAGAAATATAAAGCAGGTGTGGATAAAGTGTGAAGAGACTTTTAAGGAAACCGTGTTAGTTTGTGAATGACATGTGAGCAGATATTTGAAGGAACTGGGACACCAATTTTGTGAGTATCTTGAAGAAAATAATTTAAGACAAAATGAAGGTTGGGTGCGGTGGCTCACGCCTGTAATCCCAACACTTTGGGAGGCCATGGCGGGCAGATCACGAGGGCAGGAGTTTGAGACAAGCCTGACCAACATGGTGAAACCCCATCTCTAGTAAAAATACAAAATTTAGCCTGGCCTGGTGGCAGACGCCTGTAATCCCAGCTACTCAGGAGGCTGAAGCAGCAGAATCGCTTGAACCCAGGAGGTGGAGGCTGCAGTGAGCCAAGATCGTGCCATTGCACTCCAACCTGGCAACAGAATGAGACTCTGTCTCAGGAAAAAAAAAAAAAAAAAAAAGAAACAGAAATGCATAGGCCTGAGGTAGGAGCATGCCTGGAACAAGAAGAAGGGTGTGGTTATGGCAGAGTGAGCAAGTGGGGAGGAGAGGTGAGGTTGGATGAGATCGGAGAGCCTAGCAACCCCTTTCAAGAACTGCCATTGTTACTCTGAATGAGACGGAGCACCTATGGATTGGGGCAGAGGAATAAAAGGATTGATAATTATGGTCACCCTAACACAATAACTGTTGTCATGTTCTGACTCCAAAACTAATAATAAACCTAATATATAGTATAGAAATCCTACTGCAGTCATTACGAACGCAAGTGCAAAATCTTTTTATAAGCCTACAGTGGGAATTTTCCTTTATAAATGTCAGTTACAGATGTACGAGCAGCAAATGTCTTTGTGGATAACTTAAAGTCCTTGTTTGTAGTTCCACCAACAACTCGCATATCTGGCAAACACAAATGTTTGTCTGACAGTTGCTGGTCTATACTTATGGTAAACATCATTCCAGGTTGTTGTACTATAAATTTCCTTTGGGGATGATTTTATGAGACCCATTTTGGATTTTAAGGGGACATCCCTGCACAGGTTTAATAATAGCATAAGAGATATTCACAGATTTTTATAAAAAACTGATTTTTAATGTTAAGACTAGTTTTAATATAAGTGATTTTTGTGCTAATAGCTTTTCAAAGTGCCACTTAACTGCATATTATAGCTAAAGAAGAATGTGGGTAACATTGCAAGAAATAATTCTACATTCCTTCTCCATAAAACTCTGGTCTTGGTTTGTGAATTGCACTAATGAGGTCTATATATGAGGTAGTTAATACCCACTTGGCCTTCTTACAAATGCATGCCCTGACAAGAAGAGGGCTCTATAAGAGAATGTGAATGATTCTACAAAAACCCATGAGAAGCATCAGACAAAAAGAGAAAAATATAAAACAGGTGCCTCTTATTAAGCACTTAGTATTTGCCCAGCACAATGCTAAGCACTTTGTTTACATTAGCTCCATAATTTCCTTTGAGCTAAGTACTGTTTATAGGTCAGGTTCAAAGAATTTAAGTGTCATACAAAGTCACATGAGCGGTAAGTGGCAATGGTAGGACTTGACTCTGCAGCCTGTGCTCCTTCATGCCTGCCATGTGTTGCTGCCTACAGGTAGAGTCAGATGTAACTTTATCATATATAAGAGTAGCACATGGCTGGGTGTGGTAGCTCACGCCTGTAATCCCAACACTTTAGGGCAGATCCCCTGAGGTTAGGAGTTTGAGACCAACCTGGCCAACATGGTGAAATCCTGTCTCTACTAAAAATACAAGAATTAACCAGTCGTGGTGGTGGACATCTGTAATCCCAGCTACTCGGGAGGCTGAGAAAGGAGAATCACTTGAACCCAGGAGGCGGTGATTGCAGTGAGCCAAAATTGCGCCACTGCACTCCAGCCTGGGCAGCAGAGCGAGACTTGATCTCAAAAAAAAAAGTAGCAGACATTACCCTAAAGATGTTTCCCATTTAAAATCTTACAAATTATCCCACAAGTCCCCACAAGTCCCTAAGGATTATGACAGCTATAGCCACACAGAAAATTTTGCTTTTCTACCCGTCATGAACCATTTAAATTTCCTAAGTCAGCATTTCCCAAAAGATATTCAATGGACCACTAATCAATTACATGTCCTTTTTATGGTATACTGTGGCCAGATTGGTATGGGATATATTGGGTAAACAAAGTTATATAGATTATTGTTATTTATTTAATTGGTTTTTAGGACCTCTTCGATTCTTTAATAATGTTCTTTGAAAATTGCTAAGAGGTCAGATAATTCACTTTGTTTCCTAAACATATTTGATTGAAGAACATTTTCTTTCAATACAGTAACACGGGGAATGCTTTGCAAGAGCACTTTTTGGAGAGCTTCCTCTCACTTATGCTTAAGTTCAGGTTTATAACACAAATAGAAGCATCATCTCTTCAGGAGAGTGCCCATCCAAGAGTTCAGTATGATTTCAGAAGAGGATGAATCAGAGCCACACACTTGTTTCTGTTTTAAAAACTCTGGCCCTAGTTCAACTTCTGACAGAGATGTGTAGATCTCACTAAAATCAAAGAATGAAATTGTATTCCTTGAAGATAACTCTTATCACATTCTTAGACACCTTGGGGTTTTTATTTTATTTTTATGTTTTGGAACGGGTAAGATAGTGAACATCACCCCCAAACAAGCTTGCTTAGTTATAGACACTGACTAGAGGCAAGAGCTGAATCCTTGGATCCTTCCATCTTCACGTGGCATTTTCTCACTCACAGAAAGTGTCTATGTATCTGTGTGTATGCCTGTGTGTGTACACATATGTATGTGTTCCTTGCAACGCCTTAGGGGAAATTTTTGGTCTTATCAAAATAACATTACTATCAGAATTTAGTCATTTAATCAGCCTGAATTCCTGAGTAGACATAGCAAATTGCTCCCCAGAACCAGAAAAATTAAGGGAGGAGATCCTCTGACAGAAATCCTCTAACTGCCTCATTGGACATGTTCCTTTTGCCTTTGAATAAACTATGCTCTGAACTGTATATCAGAATATCAAAATCATCATGTACTAAATGAGGAAGGCATTATTATATAGAATAGCGTGGGCTTCTATGTCCGTGAGGGCTGAATCCAATCATAGCTCTATCCACTAACTCCCAGGCTGTGTGACTTATTTACTTATGTATTCATTCACTTATTCATTCCAATCATGCTTATATTAAGCAAATTCTTATGGATTGCCTTTTATATTTCTAAACTTGTTTTCATCACAAGTTCACAGTGCAAGGCAGATAAGCCTTTGAGCCTCACTTTCTTCATCTATAAATTGGGAATTTATGGGACTGGTAGTGAGAATTAAATGAAACTATGTATATAAAGTATCTAGTGTAGTGCCTGGTGCACAACAGGGGCTTAATAAATCCTAGTGATCGTTAAACCAAGGGTGATAATAATACTTCCTGATTTCTAACCAGCTGAACTGAACAGTTCACACAAGTATATTCCTTTGCATGGGAGGGGAAAAAAGCAGCTGCTTATATTGTGGGTTTGTTTGGTATTTTTTTTCCGTTAAATAGCTATAATTTCCAAAGTATTTACTCCTTGCAGTCTAGATAATAAAGGCTGTTTTATAGGAAAGATGCTATCTTAGGGGAATATCATTGTAGGTGACATTACCTATGAATGCTTTAATTCTTATTGGTTTATCAGATTAGTTTACAAATTGCCTGGCAAGTCCCTAAGAGAGTGGGAAGCTGGAAGGCACATTACATGAGAAAAGACCAAAAGAGATCTTTGGACAAGGGACTGACGGGAGAGCTGCAATATTAGGAGGCTCTCAGAAGCAAGGGAATGGAAGTTCTAAGACAGAAAGGAGAAAGAGGATAGATACTTACTAAAATTTTGCAATATTCTCTTCAGATTAAAACTACAGTTTTTATCATTGCCTATGAGACTTACATGAGCCAAAAACCCATGCATCACTCTTTTCCTCATCTTATACTATTCTTTCTTTGTTAATTGCACTTTGGTCTCACAGAGCTTCTTTCTGGCCATCAAACTCCCAGCATTCCCCTGGTCTCAGTTCAACAGAATTGAGGTTTTTGTATTTGCCAAGGTTCTACTATTTGTAATGATTCCTTCCACATTTTCCACCATTTTGTAATAGTAATGGTTGGCTCCAAGGTCTCAGCTCATTGAAGAGGTCTTCTCTGACCACCACACCAAAGAAAGCCTCAGATAGGCCAGGCACAGTGGCTCACACCTGAAATCCCAGCCCTCTGAGAGGCCGAGGTGGGTGGATCACGAGGTCAGGAGTTCGAGACCATCCCGACCAACATAGTGAAACCCTGTCTCTACTAAAAATACAAAAATTAGCCAGGTGTGGTGGCACATGCCTGTAATCCCAACTACTGGGAGGCCAAGGCAGGAGAATCTCTCGAACCTGGAAGGCAGAGGTTGCAGTGAGCCGAGATCGCCACTGCACTCCAGCCTGGGCGACAAAGCGAGACTGGGTCAAAAAAGAAGAAAAAAAAAAAAAAAAAACAGAAAGCCTCAGATAATCTCCAACATATCATTCTATTATTGTTATTACATTTACCATAATCTAAAAACTTCTTTTTAAGCTTAATTAGGCTTTGTTTTTTTTTCGTTTTTCTTTTCTTCTTCTTCTTCTTTTTTTTTTTAGATGATATCTTGCTCTGTTGCCCAGACTGGAGTGCGATGGTGTGATCTGGGCTCACTGCAACCTCCACCTCCCGGGCTCAAGCAATTCTCCTGCCTCAGTCTCCTGAGTAGCTGGGATTACAGGCATGCGCCACCACGTCCGGCTAATTTTTGTATTTTTAGTAGAGACGGGGTGTCATGATATTGGTCAGGCTGGTCTTGAACTCCTGACCTCGTGATCCGCCCACCTCAGCCTCCCAAAGTGCTAGGATTACAGGCATGAGCCACCATGCGGAGCCTTAATTAGGTTTTTAATTATCTGATTCCACTCTGGTTTTCAGAATATAAGCTCTAGATACACAAAGTGTTTGTCTTTTTTGTTGCTGTATCTCTAGCACTAGGAATTATGACTACCATCTAGTAGAGTCTCAATAAAAAAACTGTTGAATGAATAAATGATTTAATACCAGCATAAATAAAATCCTTCAAAGGTATGTTGAGAAGTGGCAAAGAGTAACTTCACCAAATTGATAATTTTGCCTAGGGCCAAAGCTGAATGTAACATTAATAATGTTCATTGATATTTTCTGGACTAATTTTGACATCTCTAATGAAAGAATTATTCCTTCATGCATGCAATTCAGGGAAATCAGTTATTATTCTAATCAATGTCTTGCTACTTTGAGCAATGGTTATTTTGAATCACCATAACGGTGTGTTTGACCATGTGTCTTGAGAACAATTTTCCATCTTTACATTTTTATTTAGTATAGGGGAGAGGTGATTTTTTAATATGTGTATGGAGGATTAATAATTATGTAGATACTTGTTACGTAATAACATCATCAGAAAGAACAATAACAGCTTTTATTTTAACGGATTCTAGGCAAAATATCATTACCTTTATTCTCCCCTCAAAATAAATAACCAAATAATTACTTATCTTGTTTCATTTTCTTAGTGACAAGTTTCATTAGTTTAAGACATTTGTAGAATCTCACAATTTCCATATTTGCTATCATATTACTTCTAAGGATGTCAAATTCCTGCTAACCCACAAATAAGAGACTCAATGCCTGTATGTCAAACACAAGGTGTCTTCCAGAGCTCAAAAACATCTTGTGCTACAAACAGAATGGCAATTACTGATGCAAAAAACGTATAGCTCCCTCAAGGCTTTCAGAAATCTTGATTATTTAATCAGTGTTCTTGATTTGTAAGGCTAGGTAGTTGATGGCTCCCAAAATGTGTCACGTTGGACATTAGCCAGATGGAATGCCAGTTTTCATTTGAGATTAAAGAGGTAAAATCCAACAAGAAAGGTTTTCCACCACCTCGGACTATAGCTCAACTTATATCAGATGACAAATAAAACTTGGCAGTCTGCTTTGCCCATGATTTTAAAACAGATACTTCATTGAACTGTCAGTTACCAAATGAGGTGATTAACTCTGATGTTGATTAAAATTTTATTCTATGTTTTTATAACTGACAAGTCTCTCTTTTCTTTTTGGGGGGAATCTAGTTCTTTCCATTTAATTCTCACCTCTTGTTTAAGGTTTCATTATGCCATTTAGGTTTTGATATACACACTTACTGGTGCTATTTTCAAGGCTTTTCTATTGTATACTTGCAAAATTAATGTACCGTATGTATTACATAGCAGGAACCTAATGAATGTACAGTATGCATTACATAGCAGGAACCTAAATCACATGCATTTCTTTCATAGTTATACATAGGAATACCATAGTGATGTTTTACTTAACTGCTTGCAGATATGCCTCTTTCTCTCTTTTAGTTGTTTGATTTTATCTGTACAGAGTTTTGGTTTTTAGAACGTTGGGGCCCTAATTTACACCAACAGCATACTTGAGATTGACAGCTCTACTAAAAAAATAGGTGATAGCTACAAGGAAAGGGACGGGACAGCAGCAAGTAGTCAGACAAAAAGTGTTTACTAATATCAACACTAAGAAAATAAAGGGGCTGGGCACAGTAGCTCACACCTGTAATCTCAGCACTTTGGGAGGCCAAGGCGGGAGGATCACTTGAGGTCAGGAGTTCAAGACCAGCCTGGTCAACATGGTGAAACTCTGTCTCTACTAAAAATAAAAAAAAAATTAGCCTGGCATGGTGGCACGTGTGTATAATCCCAGCTGCTCGGGAGGCCAAAGCATGAGAATTGCTTGAACCTGGGAAGTGGAGGTTGCAGTGAGCTGAGGTGGTGCCTCCAGCCTGGGTGACAGTGAGACTCTGTCTCAAAAAAAAAAAAAAAAAAAAAAAAGAGAAAGAAAGAAAGTAAAGGAAGGCCTGGGAGTCTGAAGTTCAAGAGTTCAGGAAGAAGTAGTCAGTTCAGATGTCCAGGCTGGAGAGAAGCCAGCATTCCAGGCCTGGAGGTACATTAAATAAAGGACACCAGTGACCAGGTCACTAGGCTGCGCCTGACCAACAGACACAATTATATTTGTTGGGAGTATCATTTCATATGACACTTTCCCTTTCTTTGGCTTCAATCCTATGAAACTTCTTTCAATTTTCTTACCAGACCTTACCCTCTCTCATTTTGGGGCTTGGATAATAAGTTCCCTCTCTGTAGGTCACTCTTTCCTGTTTCTCTCCCCTTCCCCCAATATTTCCCTGGCTATAAGTTGCTTCCCTCCCAATTTTCAGTTCCATATCACCTCTAGCAGGAAGATGTTTCTGACTACATATGTGCAGGTGGAGCCCTAGGATTCTGTTATTCTGTATAGTAGGTGCTATGTACCTTGAAGGTAAGGATTGTATTGATCCTCATCCATTCCTGTATCTCTAGCATCCAGCGTAGCACCATCCAATTGCCTAATAAATATTTGTTGAAGTAAAAAAGCATTGCCTATGGGTGTGGGTGGCTATGGGCACTTGCGTATAAGCAGGAAATTGATTGCAGCCTTTTGAAGAGCAAGCATTAAGGTGGTAGAAAAACTGATATCCGGAGGGGCAGGGCTAAAGGAACTGAGGTTCTTGACAGTGATATAGGATGAGGGTCTAACTCCATAGAACTCAGGCGATCTGCACATGGCAGTCTCCCAGAAGTGCTTGGTTTAGTTAGTGTAAGCCACTAAGCCTAGCCTAATACTAATAATGCTTTCCAATCTCACTGCACTTCATACTCAAAGGATATTTATTGAGCTTTATAAACACTGATTAATCATCCTTGCCCCAGTGAGGGGGGTAAGAGTTATTATGCTCATATTACATCCGGAGAGGAAAACCATTTAAGTACATGAGAGAGCATGATGGATTAAGTGGTTAACCCAAGGTCAGGCAGTGAGTCATGGAGAGCTGGCACTTAGACATGCAGTTTTAAACTTGCAGCTCTGGGCTTAGTCTATTAAGCACAGAACTGGAAGTTGGATGGCTTCCCTGACCCCCTAGAAGGGATGAGCAGCTCCCTCTTCCATGCTTCCCCATCTCCATTGGCCCTACCATTGCCATTATCTTACTATGCTGTCCACGGCTATAATTGTGAGATGTGGACACCATGCGGGGATTCTCTGGGTCTCCTCCCATGAAGGGAGGCAGAGGTTTACTAGAGAGCTACCTTAACCATCCTTCACCTTCCTTTAATCTCAGCAAGATGCAAGAAATCTAGCTTTATCCTTTCTTATTTACATGTATCTGAAAAGCAGATGAAGAGGATAACAAACAGAAATTCAATACAATTCTCCCTCAATTAGGGAAAATCTAATAACTACCTAAATATTCAGTGAATGAATATTAATTCAAATTATCACTATTTTACAACTTTGCAGCCATTCAACATAGTGCATCAGAAGTGATCTTGCAACACATCAGCAGTTCTGGTACATGAATAAATGAAAAAAGCAAGTTACAAAACGTTACAGAGGTAAGTCTTATTTTGTAAAATAAAATATATGTATCAACACAAGAAACTCTGGAAGGATATCTGTTACCAGATAGCAATGATGGTTATCTCTAGGAAGTAGGATTATGGGTGTCTTTATTTTATTGCTCTATATTTTCTGACTCTTTTGAAAAAATCATGTAGTGATCTTATAATGAGAACCAAACTTTGTTTTAATTTTGAAAAAAAAATAAACAGATGCCTCTTGAGAAAGAATGGATTTTGATCCACTGGAATCATAAACCAAGCACCAGCTGCCACCTGAAAATCTCAGCATTAAAGTAAGCCACAGACTCCTGAACATACTCAAGCTTGTGTTCGCCCTCTCCCTTCCTGACATGAGAAATCGAATGATTCATTCTGTTCTCCTCCACCTTACCCTGACATAGCAAAGATGGAATGTGCACTATTTCCAAATCAAAATAGGCACGGTGCAACAAGAAGCACTTCCAAATGATGAAATTAGATTAGAAGTTAAGACAAAATATGTTTAACTGGCTTTTAAAGAAATTTGGTGGAACACATTACTATAAACAGTACATTTGGGCAGCCAAACAAACTTTGCCCAGAGAAAATCAATTTTACTCCTCAAACAATGAGAAAAATTACTTTTGATTCGACATTAAATATTGTTGTAAGTATTTTTAAGAAGGATTTCTATAATTCTGTGTAGAAATAGGAGTCAAAGGATGCCTTTGTTTCCATGGTAACAGTCTCCCTTGGCAGAGCCAAGGATGAAGTAGCATACATTCGCCCTGCATATATTTGGCCAATCAATAAACAAAGGACTTAATCTGCATGCATCACATTAGGAAAGTGGTCAAGGTGTTGATGATTAGGAAAGGGTGCAGAGGGGGTGTTTGAGAATTCTGGGTTCAATCATCCAGCCTAATTTTCAACTGAGTGTTGTTAACACTTTCTTCATTAGAAGCCCATTATGAAGATAAACTATTGCTGAAATGCCTGTAGATCCTTGAAAAATGGAAATCATCATTACAAAATGTTAACATGCCAGTGTGTATAAAGGTGATAAACTAGGATAGGAGTATGAAGACAATGTGTAATACCACGAAAAAAAGGCACATACCTTGGAGCCCCAGAAATAATGATAATAATAACAGCTAATATTTCCTAAGCATTCACTATAGGACAAGCATAAGCTAAGTGCATTATGTGAATTATTTCATTGAATCTTTCAAACAACCTCAAGAATTACAACTATGAGTTTTGATTACCATTTTGCATATGATGTGAGAACTATTATTACTCTAGTTTTGCTGATAAGAAACTTGCACTTAGATTCCAGTAAACAGCCCAAGGTCTTCTGTCTTGGGAGTGTTGGAGGCAGCGGTCAAATCCAAGTTGGTGGGCAGACCCAGTGTTACAGTCAAACCCAAGCTTTGAGCTACAGGGGCATGTTCTATTCACCACCCCACATGGCCAGCTTTGCCAGTAATCAACAAGGTGACCAGGTGAAAAAGCTATTTTACCCCTTTGAGCCCCAGACTCTTCATGAGCACCTAAAAGCTTATAGGAGGTTACAACGAGATAATGTATGTATACTCTTTTCTTCCTCTTGAAAGCTGTCAATTCCTCAGAACTTACTTTAGTTATTGTGAATATTGACAGTTTTTAACTTATTTGGCATGAGAGAGAGCTAAGAATTAATTATTAGCATGCTAAAATACCATATTACTTTTGAATGCAACTTCCTTCCCCTTGAACATTTGAACAAAATTACCAATAAATAACATGCACACATGTGCACTTGTACACACACACACCCCCCCATGAGTTTTTTCACTTATTTTCTTGCCCTTGTCACATGAAATGGCCACAAGACATAGGGTTTCAGAAATGTCAGCAGAGGGAAATGTGATAAAGAAAACAGTCATCAGAAAACTAGCTCTGTGACTTTGGGGACATTTGTGGCATTACTTCCCTGGGCCTCAATTTCCTCTGCTGTAGCAGGAAAGAGTTGAAGGTTACTTCTTCCGAAGAACATTCCAGGGGTAACTATCCATGATACGACTGTGTCTGTGAACTGAGTGGCCTTGCTCATATGAGCCCTCTCTATTCCTTGTGTTTATTTATTTATTTTGGACTTTTATACCCGGCTAAAGAAAATGATCCTTTTCAAACCTCCTGCACATGCCCTCCCTTCCAAGTGGCTTTCTGCACCTCCTAGAATCATCTTCATAACTGAGGCTTCTACGACGTAGCCCTGTGATGAAAACTTGATAAAATTCTTTTTCCAGTTTTTTCAATGAAATGTTTGTCCCTCAATCATGTCATTAGACAAATTATTATTCTGGGATAGAGACCGTAAAACGGGGAATGGGACAGCAAATAAGTGCCCCAAATAAGTATAAATAAGTGATCCAAATATCACCCAATATTCTGAAACATCAACCGAGGTATCAATAATAAGCAAAAACAGAGGCATTTTAGTAGATCACTTATTGAGCAATCGAATTATGTAAGTGTTTCACTTGTCCAGTCTTTATCATCAAATAAAGTATTTCTGTCACCTTTTGCCGGGTTCATTTTAAATGATTTCATAAGGCATTCTAATTAGCAACATCTACTCAGAAAAGCAGTATTGAGCATTTGTGTTTTACTTGATGCATTTCCTTGGATAAAATCATAAATATGGTCCCTGAATTTCATAGCCACCTGAGCTTAACATGAAGCTTATATTAATGCCATCTATAGAGCATGTTTTCCTGAAAACTTGACAAGTGAGTACACAGAACCTCTCTTTCTTTGATCACGTGGAGATAGGAGTTTTGTGCCATAAAAGGCATAGCCCAAAGTGTCAATTGTTTAACTCCCTAAGAGGCAGGCCCATGGTTGTCTTAAATGCCAGCTTCAGGTTGAAGTCACCTGGAATGGTGTTTCAGAGAAATCCTCTTTAGTATAGGGGAGGCTTGTAGTCTCAGAAATCATTTCATGTTGGAATTGGGAATAAAGACAGTCCTCTCACCATCCTTCTAAAGTGGAATTTGCCAACTGCTGGCCCACAGGTTATCCCCAGAAGGGATTATATAGGCTGCAGTGGTAGCTAAATAGTGTTTTACATTTGAATTAATTGCCAATGTTTAAAAATCATTAGATTTCACTGCTTCTCTCAAAAGATCTGGCAACTCTCGAGCTGCGTTCCCACATGGCGACCATCTGCTGGGGCTGAGTAGGGGCTGCTCGCACTCACAGGGGCGTGTAGTATCAAGCGCCCTCTTCCCCCCTCCCCCGCGGTGTTTGCTCTTCAGTATGGCTCACCGTCACCATCTGAATAGTTCTTTACAGCTGGGCCACTTCACCCAGGTTTACTTTACCCAGACTGTTAAGCACGTAATAGTAAGCGTGGCTTGGACACCAACCAATAGTAATTATTACAGGCCCCACTTTGACAACCTAGGAGAAGGGTTCCTGGGCTCCCTGCTATGTTGTCAACCCCTTGGTTATAGGACTATTCCCAGAGAGACTAGGAAATCACTCAGGGCACCTGGGGCAGTTTCAGGGTGCCTGGGGTGTTTGAGGCAGCAGGTATCTTCCAACTGATGTGGGAGTGACTGTAGCTAGTGCTGAATGCCAGCCTTGCCTTAGGCATTTAAATTTGTGATCCTAGGTCTAAAGTGAAGTTCTCTGTCCTTAGCAGATATAAATGGACCAAGTTAGAGGGTACCACTCCCAAAGTGAAAACTGTTCCAAACCTGCATTTAGTATTCCCTGTTATTACAACTTCACCCAGGTTGTTTTTTTTTAAAGTCAGTTTCTCAGAGAAAATGTTAAATGGCACGTGAATGACTTCAAATAGAATCGGTCCTATGAGCAGGGAAAAGCATGCTCATTGATAGAGAATCTGAAGCAACATAGTTTTTATATTTCTGTCTTCCATTTGAATTTCATGCAGCGTTTAATTCATGAATTGCTACACTTGATTATGTTTTAATTTAAAGTATTAAATGACTTTCTGTACATTGTAACTGCAAGTTTCAGAATCTCCTAAGAAGCTTCATATATGGTCCATATAGACATTTCTCAGTATCTTCATTACTGCATTTTACACCAGAGACTTTTCTTTTTCTTTTTTTTTTTTGAAACCAAGTCTTGCTCTGTCACCAGGCTGGAGTGTAGTGGTGTGATCTCAGCTCACTGCAACCTCTGCCTCCTGGGTTCAAGCAATTCCCCTGCCTCAGCCTCCCAAGTAGCTGGGATTACAGGCACGTGCCACCACGCCTGGCTAATTTTTTGTGTTTTAGTAGAGGTGAGGTTTCACCATGTTGGCCAGGATGGTCTCAATCTCCTGACCTCGTGATCTGCCCACCTCAGCTTCCCAAAGTGCTGGGATTACAGGCATCATAGACCAGATACTTTTTTATTGGAGGTGAGCTGGGGCTGTCCTGTGCATGTAACATGTTTGCAGCATCCCTGGTCTCTACCTTGTTAATGCCAACAAGAATCCTCAGTTGTGACAACTAAAAATGGCCAAATGTCTCCTGGAAAGCAAATGCCTCTCAAGGAAGAGCCACTGAATTTTGTATCCCACAATTCAAAAGATTCATGTGGCCAATAATGGTCCTGTTTACAGTCCAAAGTGTAATATCATAGTGTATCAACAGGAACATAATGATGACTTATTATTCCTGAGGAACATAATATATGACTACTATTAATAATAGTAATTTGACGATTTGTGACTTTGTCTAAACTGACCTTCTAATTCCCTTTTTTCTTTTGGGAAGATTTGAAAAAGGATAGTTTTAGATAGTCATTTGGTTTCTCCAAACTTTTTGTTTTTTGGGAGTGTAAGAAAAAGTACATACAGCTTTGCTTTATGTCCCCCCATCTTATTAAAGTCCTAGCTAACTTTCATATTTTGGGAAACATTTGGTATGATTTCAAGGTCTTTCCTCAAGAATACTTCCTTTGACTGATTTTGAAAACACACATGTGCTTAATTAACTACTTTGTCTGCAAATAGCAGACTATAAAGAAGAATCAGAGAAGTTATGTTTTTTTTCCACAGCCAAAGGTTGTTTATGGCTTTAATCCTTACTGAGTTCTTCAGAGCTAAGGATTCTTGTGCCCGATTTGTAGAGGCAGTCTGTGAAATAGTTTTTCTTACTCTCTGTTCGGGGTGTTTTCCACAACATTACAATAAACTACTGCTCAAATAATTGACAGGGAACATTGCTAAACTCTGAAAGTGCTTTTGAAACCAGCAAAAATGATTACATTAAGTCCAGTGTTGTTTTAATATTTAATAAAACCAGCATTCACCTAGTTAGAGCTTTTATAGCTGTACTTGTCTCCCTTCTCCCATCACCTGCCTGTAATAAGCCCTGTAGAATCAGCCTCAGGAATAGCTTTGAAATCCTTTCCTCCTCCTCACCTACCCTTCAACATTTGCATGGACATTCATTTTGTCTCCCCTCATTTATTGCAGTGGCCTCCAATTAGAGTCTGGCTTTCTCAAATCGTTCACCATTTTCATGCCACAATTATGGTGTGTAAAACCGAAATCTGACTTTGTCTTTACCTAAAAACTTCCAATCATTTTCCATTGCTAACAAGACAAAAGTCAAATTTTATAAGATATATACATATGTGTCATCCCCCATAAAGCTCCCAAGCATCTTTCTACCCACAGGTCCTGCCAATTCCCACTATGCACTAATTCTTAAGCTCACAGGCTACTAACAAAAGAGCCCACCCTATTTTTTCCCATTTTTGGGTCCCCTTGGTTTGTGACACCCCCTGCTATGCTACCTACAAATGATCTACTACTTCTGGCTGGGTGCAGTGGCTCACACGTGTAATCCCAGCACTCTGGGAGGCAGAGGCAGGCAGATTACCTGAGACCAGGAGTCCGAGACCAGCCTGGGTAACATGGTGAAACCCTGTCTCTACTGAAAATACAAAAATTAGTCAGGTGTGGTGGTGAGCACCTGTAGTCACAGCTACTTAGGAGGCTGGGGCAGGATAATTGCCTGACCCCAGGAGGCGGAGGTTGCAGTGCCACTGCACTCCAGCCTGGGAGACAGAGCGAGACACTGTCTAAAGGAAGGAAGGAAGGGAGGGAGGGAGGGAGGAAGGAAGGAAGGAAGGAAGGAAGGAAGGAAGGAAGGAAGGAAGGAAGGAAGGAAGGAAGGAAGGAAGGGAAGGAAGGAGGAAAATGTTCTACTACGAAAAAGGAAGGAAGGAAGGAAGGAAAGAAGGAAGGAAGGAAGGAGGAAAATGTTCTACTACGAAACCCTTCTGCAGTATCCCCATTCCTGTATGTTCTACTGTCTCCTGGGGAACTGAGCCTGTTCTTGCCAGCTTTTCGGAATCTTTCTACAGTTGCATTTTATAATGTGGTCTTAGAACAATCGATTTGAACATCTGTCTCCAACACTAGACTATGAGTCTCTACAAGACAAAGAACTGTGTGTGATTATTTTTTAATATGTATACTCTTCAATTGGTAAAGGTCTGTCATATAGAAAGACAGTTTTTAAAATATTTATTTCATTTACTATAAAAAGGATCTATCACATGGAATGTAGATATTTACTGAGTAAATGCCTTATTTGAAAACTTATAGTCTATTTAAATAGTTTCTTCAACAAATATTCATTGAATGATTTCTGTGCGGAAGCTCCTATTCTAGGTAATTAATGTATATTCATAGATATAGAAAATAATGGTATCAATAAACTTCCATAGAGTTTATAAATGAGAGATCTTTGAATTAGAGAGGTTGCTTTTCAATGAGTTTTTTAATTCAGGCAGACCTAAGTTAGATACTATTATATAAAATACACAACACTGCACAGTGCCTAACACTTATAAAAAGCTAAATATAGTTTGGTTAACATTATTATTATTATTGATAAGAGAGGAAATATCTCAAATTGAAAACATCCAGGTAATGTGAGATGACAAAGAATTATAATTTAAAAAACCTATCATCTCTAACCAAAATATTTTTCTACAGTTCAATTTATTTTTTAAGTTCATAACTATATTTGTTGAGTCCAGTTAGACAAGAAAAATGCATAAGTAGAATCAGCTGGAGTGAAATGTGCCAAGTATGAAAATATGGACCTGCCACTATCCCTGAAACGCTAAGATTTCCACTTAATATGTAAAAATGTAAATGAAGCTAAGAAATAAAAGTAAATCATGAAATAAAAGATTCATTTTAAATGGTATATTTCTTCTTTCTTTCTCCTTCCTTCCTTCCTTCTTTCCTTTCTCTCTTTTTCTTTCCCTCCCTCCCTCCCTTCCCTCCCTCCGTTTTTCCCTTCCCTTCCTTCCCTCTTTTCCTTCCCTTCTCTCCCCTTCCCTTCCCTCCCTCCCTTCCTTCCTCCCTTCCTTTCTTCCTCCCTTCTTCTCTTCCTTTCTCCCTTCCTCTTTCCTTCCTTCTTCCCTTCCTTCCTCCCTCCCTTCTCCCTTCCTTCCTTCCTTCCTTCCTTCCTTCCTTCCTTCCTTCCTTCCTTTATTCCTTCCTTCCTTCCTTCCCTCCTTCCTTCCTTCCTTCTTTCCTTCTTTTTTAGGGATAGGGTCTTGCTTTGTTGCCCAAGCTAGTCTTGTACTTTTGGCTTCAAGGGATCCTCCCACCTTAGTCTACCAAAGTTCTGGGATTACAGGCATGAGCCACTGCACCCAGCCATTAAATAGTATATTTCTTTTTTTTTTTTTTTTTTTTTTTTTGAGACAGAGTCTTGTTCTGTCGCCCAGGCTGGAGTGCAGTGGCGCCATCTCGGCTCACTGCAAACTCCGCCTCCCAGGTTCATGCCATTCTTCTGCCTCAACCTCCCGAGTAGCTGGGACTGCAGGCGCCCACCAACACACCCGGCTAATCTTTTGTATTTTTAGTAGAGATGGGATTTCACCGTGTTAGCCAAGATGTTCTCGATCTCCTGACCTCATGATCTGTCTGCTTCGGCCTCCCAAAGTGGTAGGATTACAGGCGTGAGCCACTGTGCCCGGCCTTAAATAGTATATTTCTTTATGGTATAGATAGCACCTTTCTATTTATCATAGCATCTAATTCATTAGATGGTAGGTATCATTAACCACATATCTGAGTATCTTTTAAGCAAAGAATAGACAGTGGCCCTCATTTATGGTGGGGTATAAATAGGATATTGTCTCTGTAGCTGAACTTTTTTCATTTTATGCCACATAGTGGTAAAAAAATTTGTGTAATAGTGATTTTTTTATAAGATCATATTTATTCAGGTAAATTATATTGCCTATGGACAATCCGAGGTTGTTTGTTTTTGAAATGGGGCAGCTAGCTATCTTGGGTTTAAAAATTGGTGAAAACATACATTTGATGACCAGGTGTGGTGGCTCACACCTCTCATCCTAGCACTTTGGGAGGCCAAGATGGTTGGATCACCTGAGGTCAGGAGTTTGAGACCAGCCTGGCAAACACAGTGAAACCCCATCTCTACTAAAAATACAAAAAATTAGCTGGCCCTGGTGGTGCACCCCTGTAATCCCAGCTATTTGGGAGGCTGAGGCACATGGATCGCTTGAGGGCAGGAGGCAGAGGTTGCAGTGAGCCAAGATTGTACCACTGCACTTCAGTCTTAGAGACAGATCTTAGAGCACTTAAGTCTTGGAGCCACTTGTGATTTTTGATCACTCAAAATGAGACTAGTCTAAATTGAAGTGTGCACTGCGATCTCAAAGACGTAGTACAACAAATATTATAAAATAGGTAATATATATAAAATAGATCATATAACTACATATAATTACTTGTTGGAATGACATTTTAGATATGTTGAATGAAATGTTAAAATGTTAAAATTAATTCTACCTTTAAAAATGTGACTATTAGAGAATTTTAAATTATATATATGAATCATACAGATCATCTTATATTTCTTTCTTTTTTTTTTTTTTTTTTTTTGAGACAGAGTCTCGCTGTCACCCAGCCTGGAGTGCAGTGGTTTGATCTCGGCTCACTGAAAGCTCCGTCTCCCGGGTTCAAGCGATTCTCCTGCCTCAGCCTCCCGAGTAGCTGGGACAATAGGTGCCCGCCACCATGCCCGGCTAATTTTTTTTTTTTTTTTGCATTTTTAGTAGAGACGGGGTTTCACCATGTTAGCCAGGATGGCCTCGATCCCCTGACCTCATTATCTGCCTGCCTCGGCCTCCCAAAGTGCTGGGATTACAGACGTGAGCCACCGCGCCCGGCCCTTATGTTTCTCTTAAGACAATGTTGGTTTCGACGCTTTGTTCCTAGAATGATTCATACCGTTGTTGTCCATTTGTACTGTGTTAAATACTATTGCAAAAGAATTAAGAGATCAACTGTTCCAGCACCCAGATTTTACAAATGAGAAAACAGAGGTTCAGAGACATTTTTGCATAGGATCAAGAGACTGACTAATTTGAGACACAGCAGAACTCAAGTATATAGCTCTAGATTTCCAGTCTTGAAATAAGTTACTAGCAAAGTAGCGGATATCAATGGACAGTTGTTAGTAGAACAAATGGATAAATACTGTCTTCATGCTGTGTTGCATTCATCTTTTTTCTATGAGATTTTGACATGAATCTTCTTTGTGTGCACTGGGGAGAAAGGCAAAGCAATTGTGTTCAATAACAATAGTGGTAAAGTTAGCTTCATAAAACACCTAATACATTCCAATATGGAGCCTTTCATAGTAAGAGATGTGACTGATGAAAGGAACATGTTAAAATATCTCTGACCATCCCAATACTCCAATGACTTTGTTTACAAAGTAGGAAGAATGAGACTGTGTCGATGAATGAAAAATAAAACCTACATTTCTTGGGAAGGAGGCATCTATCTTTTTCTATTTGTAAATGCTGACGAGCAGAGTTTAAGGAGGGCTAATGTCACCCATTCATCTTAATTAAAGAGTTAATTGCTCGTGTATCCTGATTTAGTCGAGCCTGGGAGCATGGGAAGCCCTTGCCTCTATGTATTTTATTGACCAGTATAATGACATCATCAGTAAGTCTCAGGATTTATTCATGCTTCAGCCTATCCTCATAATGTTAATAGCCTTGTACATGATAAAACTTTCAACAGGAAGAGTCCTTGCGCCTGGCACGGAATACAAAGAGGACAGTGGCAGACGTTGCTAAATGTCTCGCCTCAGCTGTCATTGAAGCATTCCTTCAAAGTCTAGAGTCACAAAAATAGTAAAAAGTAATTTCAAATGCTAGTTTTTAGAAAATACTTGTGTGTGGAATCATGTAGCAAGTTTTTATGACATAGTAAATATCTGAAAGTTAGCAATTTTCATTGAATCTTACCTAACCAGGTAAGCATGTGTTACAGCGAGAATGAGAGTCTACTGTTAGTGTGTTCAAAACAAGTGTCTTAGAAATAGAGTTGGCTGGGTGGGCACGGTGGCTCACACCTGAAATCCCAGCACTTTGGGAGGCCGAGGCAGGTGGATCACCTGAGGTCAGGAGTGCGAGACCAGCCTGACCAATATGGTGAAACCCCATCTCTACTAAAAATACAAAAATTAGCCAAGCGTGGTGGCCCGTGACTGTAATCCCAGCTACTTGGGAGGCTGAGACAGGAGAATTGCTTGAACCCGGGAGGCGGAGATTGCAGTGAGCCAAGATCATGCCAACGCACTCCAGCCTGGGCAACAAAGTGAGACTCTGTCTGAAGAAAACAAAACAAACAAAAAAAGAGATAGAGTTGGCTAAGGAGAATGTCTTTAAAACACACACACACACACACACACACACCCAGATTCAGAAAAAATTGAGACCGAATAATTTAGCCATGAATTAGATGAAGGGATTCCTAAAAAGAAAGGTTTTTAACCATTATAAAAGAATATTCCTCAAAGTTCTCTACCATTTTCTCAGAAATAATGTGTTTAGGTGAACTAACAGGCTATAGTAAATACATGACTAATTTTGCACTAACACCCTTTGCTAATACATTTTAAAAAATGAAAAAAAGAGGCAAAATCAAGGAACAGCAGGGAAAAAGTACTATCTTGAGGGCATACAGAGCAGAAACACGGAAATGATGTTCAGAGTTAATGGGCCTTTTTGTGTCTCTTTTCACATGGAGCTACAAGCGGTTCTAGTTAAAAGTTAATTAAAGTTAGTGCCCTGCTTCTGCAAACAAAACTGGCTCAAGAATCATCCCAAATTTGAGTTGCTGATTACATATTAAATATCATGTTACAGCCAAGGTAAGTACACTGTGGTTATAAAAGGTACAAAGACAGAAGGTGAGAAGGTGGAAGTTAAATATACATCATTGTCCTACATAGAAAAGTGTTGTGTTCTCTTGTAGGCGGAGGCATCACAATAGCCTTGTGACCTTGGGCAGGTCACTTCACTTGTCTGTTTCTCAGTTTGCACATTTGTAAAATAGTGACAGGTATAGGACTTTTCCCACAAAGTTATTGTGAAGGCTACATGAGTTAGTGAACTCAAAACACTGCCTAGCAGGTGGTAAGCATCATATATATATGTAAACCATAATCATTATTCTTTTTTTTTTGGAGATGGAGTCTCACTCTGTCACTCAGGCTGGAGTGCAGTGGCGGGATCTTGGCTCACTGCAACCTCTGCCTTCTGGGTTCAAGGGATTCTCCTGCCTCAGCCTCCCAAGTAGCTGAGATTACAGGTACCTGCCACCACATCTGGCTAATTTTGTATTTTTAGTAGAGATGGGGGTTTCACCATGTTGGCCAGGCTGATCTCAAACTCCTGACCTAAGGTGATCTGCCCGCCTTGGCCTCCCAAAGTGCTGAGATTACAGGCGTGAGCCACCGTACCTGGCCCATAATCATTATTCTTGTGAATAATTTTGAGTCTGTCCTTTTAGAGGGGCACTTTACTATAGAATTTGGCTTTCAGTCTTAGAGATTTCATTTTTCCATTGTCTTCTTGAAGTTTTTATTTTTTTATATATGAGGAAAAATAATTTTGTTATAATTCTACCTAATAGCATACACATGCACACAAACACCCACACAGAGACACACATATAGGCAGCATTGTGTTGCAGTTAAGGCCCAGGACTAGGAAGTAAAACAAACGTGGACTCAACTGGTTTCTAGCTCTGTAGGTTTGTTTGTTACCTTGGGAAACTAGCCTAACATTCTAAGCTCAAGGTTTCTTTTCTTTTTCTTTCTTTTTTTTTTTTTTTTTTTTTCTTTTAAGACAGAGTCTCACTATGTTGCCCAGGCTGGAGTGCAGTGGCGTGATCTTGGCTCACTGCAACCTCTGCCTACCAGGTTCAAGCGATTCTCCGGCCTCAGCCTCCCAAGTAGCTGGGATTACAGGCGTGTGCCACCATGCACGGCTAATTTTTTTGTATTTTTAGTAGAGATGGGGTTTCATCATGTTGGTCAGGCTGGTCTTGAGTTTCCAACCTCAAATGATACGCTCACCTCTGCCTCCCAAAGTGCCGGGATTACAAATGTGAGCCACCTCACTCGGCCTCTGGGTTTTTTTTTTTTTCTATCAAATGAAGATAAAAATAGGATACTCATATAGTAGTTGTGAATATAATGGTTGTGAAATCTTAACATAGTATCTGGCACCTAAGAAAATAATGATAACATTTTCTACTTTTCCTCTTTTAATTACGACAAGGAAGACAATGATGTATATAAAAAGAGGAAAAATCAAGAAAGGCATATTCTTGAACACTCATGGTGGTTGTCTCTGGGGGTGAGATAATGAGTCTTTTTTTTCTCTTTTTTATCCCTACCTTTCTTGTTTCTCTGCATTGCTCATTTTTCTACGGTGAACATGGTGGGGATAAGGGATAAAAGTGTGCTAGAAACCAAGTGTTACAGTTCAGAGGAAAGACAGCCTATTTCCAGCTGTGGGTGATTAACTGAAAGTTACTAGATAGGTAGGATTTCTCTAGGTGGAAATGGAGGGAGATGATTGCAGATAAAGGGGATGGGGCCAAGTTTCAAAGCAGAAACACTGTCTGTAACACAGGAAAGTGAGCAGGCCCAATGCGTTGCACTTGAGGGTCCACGGAGAGATAAAAGATGAGGCTGAAGAATTGCATAAGAGATTTAGAAACTTGAGATTTATTCTTTAGTTAGTAAATGGCCACCTAAGTGGTTGAGAAATGGGACTATGGAGTCCCAAATTAAACAGTGCTTACCTTGTAAAGTAGCATGTAAGGCAGAAATCAAAGATAGGTGAAATTACCCACAAAAATCATTTAAATCTCTCATAATCTACTGAATGGGGGAGATGTATCTCATGTGATTGTTATATATACAAACCTGCAGAATAATTTTTTTTTTTTTTTTTTGAGATGGAATCTCTCTCACCCAGGCTGGCATGCAGTGGTGTGATCTCAGCTCACTGCAACCTCCACCACCGGATTCAAACAATTCTCCTGCCTCAGCCTCCCGAGTACCTGAGTTTACAGGCGCACGCCACCACACCCGGCTAATTTTTGTATTTTTAGTAGAGATAGGGTTTTACCACGTTGACCAGGCTGGTCTTGAACTCCTGACCTCAGGTGATCCACCTGCCTTGGCCTCCCAAAGTGCTAGGATTATAAAAATACAAATATTAGCCAGGCCTGGTGGCATGCGCCTGTAGTTCCAGCTACTTGGGAGTCTGAGGCGAGAGAATCACCTGAACCCGGGAGGCGGAGGTTGCAGTGAGCTGAGATCATGCCACTGCACTCCAGCCTGGGTGACAGGGTGAGACTCTGTCTCAAAAAAAAAAAAAAAAGAAAAAAAAAGAAAAAAAGAAACCAAGGCCAGAGACTGAATGATAGAACTCATGACTGAATAAATGATTGCATGATAGGGTATAGGATGGCTTGGGGACTTAGGAAAATAATGGGATCCATTGACATATATCAGGAAATGTAGTCGAGCATTGCTTTGGCTGGTGACTGACCTGAGATGTTTTGATGTGTGGAAGTTGAAGTCACTGCCTATGTAAAATTTCAGTTATCCAGAAAAACAGCAACTCTCAAGAGGGAGGCCAGGCTGAAAAATAAAGTTTTCGGATGTAGATGGAATTGACTAGGTGGGCAGATACTTCCAGAGTTAGAGTTCAATTTTCCTGAAGCCTTGATTTATGGTACTCTTGCTTGTGTAGTACTCTTAACTAGCTAATTTTAGCTAAAATTATTGAGGATGTCATCTGCAGAGGGCTCATATAAGGAATAAGGAATTGTGTCTTATCTCCATTAAATACTCCATGAAGTTAAGTAAACTCTTGGTCCAAATTAAAAAAAAAAAACAACTAGAAATAGTGACATTCTATATAAAATAGTAAAAACAATAGTTAAGAGCTATCAAGAATGTACAGTGCGTTAGCTGCTGAATACAAATATTTATAGATGGTGTTATGGATTGAATTGTGTCCTCTCAAGTTCATACGTTGAAATCCTAACTCTCAGTACCTCATAATGTGATTGTGTTAGGAAACAGGGCCTTTAAAGAGGTGATGACTCTAAAATTAAAGTGTATTAGGGCGGGGCCTCATTCAATATGACCACGTCCATGTAAGTACAGGAGATTAGGATACAGATACACAGTCAGCGGGACTACCATGTGAAGACACTGGGAAAAGGTAGTTTTCTGCAAGTCAAAGAGAGAGGGAGGCCTCAGGAGAAAGCAAAGCTGTCCACATGTTGATCTTGGACTTTTGGCCTCTGGAACGGTGAGAGAATAAATTTCTATTGTTTAAGGCATCCAGCTTAAACACTTTATTATGGCAGCCCTAGAAGACTAATATAAGCTACTTAATTCTCCAACTATATCATAAAACAGATATAATTATCCCTATTTTTAAATTTTATTTTATTTTTTGCGATGGACTGTTGCTCTATCACCCAGGCTGGAGTGCAATGGTGCGATCATGGCTCACTGCAACCTGCACCTCCCGGGTTCAAGTGATTCTCCCGCCTCAGCCTCCCTAGTAGCTGGGACTACAGGCACGCACCACCACACCCAGCTAATTTTTGTATTTTTAGTAGAGACGGGATTTCACCATGTTGGCCAGGATGGTCTTGATCTCTTGACCTCATGATCCACCTGCCTCAGCCTCCCAAAGTGCTAGGGTTACAGGCGTAAGCCACTACACCCAACCCATTATCACGATTTTTAAGGAAAGAGGAACTTGAGACTGAAGAAAGTAAATTAATGTATCCAAAGATCACATGCTGGAAAAAGGTGAAACCAGGATTCAAACTCATGTCTACCTCCAAAGCTCAACTCTGCACACCATAGACAACTACTGCGCTAATTTTCTTGATACTATTAAGATGTTTACTGGATTCACTTATTATACTTTTAATTTTTAAAATATTAGTCAAAAGTTAAGGCCAGAGCAGTGGCTCATGCTTGTAATCCCAGCACTTTGGGAGGCCGAGGCAGGCAGATCACGAGGTCAGGAGATTGAGACCATCCTGGCTATCATGGTGAAACCCTGTCTCTACTAAAAATACAAAAAATTAGCCGGGCGTGGTGGTGGGCGCCTGTAGTCCCAGCTACTCGGGAGGCTGAGGCAGGAGAATGGCGTGAACCCGGGAGGCGGAGCTTGCAGTGAGCCAAGGTTACGCCATTGTACTCCAGCTTGGGCAACAGAGGGAGACACCACCTCAAAAAAAAAAAAAGTGAAAACAGCTCTGTACAAAGCAATTACTCAGAAAAATATGGGTATGGGTTGTGGGTTGCAAACACCACTTGAATAGCAGCGAATAAACCTGCATCTTATTTTGAGATATAGTTTCTTTTAGATTGAAGTATTTTTCAAAAATAAATATAAGCTCTGGACAAGCAGAGTGTAAGACTGGAATCTCTTCCAATACTATCCGCTTACTAATAAACATGTGCAGAGAGCGGAACAGACCAGAGGAGTTGTAATTCTTTGACTGTACCTGGTAGCAAAGATTTTTGATATTATCATGTAAAAAAATTGATGAATAAAACCTCCCAGGAAGCTGATATAGGAAAACAGGGCAAACCAAAAGGTAGGTGGAGGGCAGGCCATGAAGAACTTTTAACAACATAGAGCCACAAAAACAAGAAAGAAAATAAAAATGACTGGGAGAGAATGTTCAACAGTCTCTGGAGCCAAAAAATAATGACGTTAATCTCATGATAAACATAACATGTTGAGGAAGAAAAAGCAAGTAAAATCTCATTCCTCGGAACTGAAAAGATTCAGTGGGGAGAAATAAATTTTTAAAGAATCAAAAGAAAAAGGACCAGAGAAATAAAATGAAAGACAATCCAATACAACAATAAATGACAAAGCGGGCAGAGAAATATGGTATTGACAAGAGAGATTGATTGTCTACATTAGAATGAGAGAAACTGAGTGAGGGGAGATAGTTCCTTGTTTCCAAACAAGAGTGGTTTCAGGGAAGGGAGAAAGCAATTAAGGGAAAAAAAAGTCAAATAAAAATCAAGTGAAAAGTGAAAATTATTAGCAATTATGTGTTACTTGGGGAAAATGCTGTCACAGTTAGGATTTAAGTCAGGCAGAAATACATAAAGAGATACCATTAGATTGTCAAAGAAATCCAAATGTACAATCAATAAATATAGGTGTTTAGTACATTCACATATTTTCGTGATTGAAGGCAATCAATAAACTATAGAGACCCTTTCCAAAAGAATAAAGTCAAGATGTTTTCATTAAGACCAGCATTAGTTTTGCTAAACTCAGTTCCAAGTGGTGGCGAGAGCACTAAGTCACACTGAAACAGTGAGTTAAATCTCATCTACTTTTAGAGATTGTCCAGGTGGCAAAAAAAAAACCTTATTTAGCTTTTAGTTTTCTTTTTTTTTTTTCTTTGTTTTGAGACTTGAGTCTCGCTTCCTGTCACCCAGGCTGGAGTGCAGCTGATCCTCAGCTCACTGCGGGGCCTCGGCCCGGTTCACGCCCATCCTCTGCCTCATAGCCTCCCAAGTAGCTGGGACTACAGGTACCCGCCACCTCGCCCGGCTAGTTTTTTTGTATGTTTAGTAGAGACGGGGTTTCACCATGTTAGCCAGGATGGTCTCCATCTCCTGACCTCGTGATTCGCCCCCCTCGGCCTCCCAAAGTGCTGGGATTCCAGGTGTGAGCCACCGCGCCCAGCCTCGTTTTCCTTTTTATTAAACAGGAATAAACCATCAGTCCTGCCTACTTAACAATGTTCCAGAAAAAAAAAAAAAAAATGAGGCTTTTTATGAAATGCTGAGCCTATTTTTGCTTTGGGAAGGCAATCTGGTAAAATGGAATGAAGCAAATCTGGTGCTCACCGTCTGTGTGACCTGGAAGAATGACTTTTCCCCTCTGACCCTGTTTCTTTATCTATAAAGTGAGAGCAGTAATACCACAGCTGAGCACGGTGGCTCACACCTGTAATCCTGCACTTTTAGAGGCCGAGGAGGGAAGATTGCTTGAGCTCAGGAGTTCAAGACAAGCCTTGGCAACATAGTGAGACCCCCATCTGTACAAACATTTTTTTGAAAACATTAGCCAGGCATGGTGGCACACGGCTGTAGTCCCAGCTACTCAGGAGGCTGAGGTTGAAGGATAACCTGAGCCTGGGAAGTGGAGGCTGCAGTGAGCCGTAATTGTGCCATTACACTCCATCCTAGGTGACAGAGCAAGACCCTATCTCAAAATAATAATGATAAAATACACATTTCACAAAATGGTGTGAGAATTAAATGAGCTAACATAGTAAGCATTCATTAAAATGAATTATCCATCGTGACTACAAATCACTATTTGGCCCGGCACGGTGGCTCACGCCCGTAATCCGAGCACTTTAAGAGGCCGAGGTGGGCAGATCACAAGGTCAAGAGATCGAGACCATCCTGGCCAACACAGTGAAACCCTGTTTCTACTAAAAATAAAAAAATTAGCTGGGCACCGTGGCGCATGCCTGTAATCCCAGCTGCTTGGGAGGCTGAGGCAGGAGAATCGCTTGAGGCAGGAGAATCGCTTGAGCCAGGGAGTCCCAGGTTGCAGTGAGCCAAGGTCGCACCACTGCACTCCAGCCTGGCGACAGAGGAAGACTCCATCTCAAAAACAAAACAAAACAACAACAACAAAAAACATTATCTGTCACATACTAGGTGTCTGTTAAAAATGATCCCCTTTTCCTTCATTTGAAGTATTGTGATGAACATCATCATTCTCATTCTATGGCTAAAGCTGACATATTGCTATTTTTCAAAATGGCTGTGTAATAATTGTAGTTCTTGTTTCTGATTATGTAGCATTTAAGCCTGGTTTCTAGTTTTCAAAAGAATATTCTAAGAGTTCCTCAATATATTTTTAAAATAATTTTTTTTTGCTGTTTTTCAGGGGGGTTGTTTGAAATAACCAGGGAGGGCCAGGCGCGGTGGCTCAAGCCTGTAATCCCAGCACTTTGGGAGGCCGAGACGGGCGGATCACGAGGTCAGGAGATCGAGACCATCCTGGCTAACACGGTGAAACCCCACCTCTACTAAAAAATACAAAAAAAAAAAAAAAAACTAGCCGGGCGAGGTGGCGGGTGCCTGTAGTCCCAGCTACTCAGGAGGCTGAGGCAGGAGAATGGCTAAACCCGGGAGGCGGAGCTTGCAGTGAGCTGAGATCCGGCCACTGCACTCCAGCCTGGGCGACAGAGCGAGACTCCGTCTCAAAAAAAAAAAAAAAAAAGGAAATAACCAGGGAGACTTTCTGTTGATGACAAGTAAAAACTTTGATCTACAACGCAGCTCTGGTGTTAAACAAACTAGGTTTCTTCCAATCTTACCTTTCTTGCATGTATTCATTTCTTAATTTACAGATCATTTAAAAGTGTCCACTAGGAATTAGACCTTCGCTCATTCCTGTGGAGGTTTCACCCAGGCCCGTGCTTTGGATACTGTCTTTTCACTAATGACACCATATTTATATCCCAAGCTCCAAACTGGAAGGCTCTGCTATCTAATTGCCAACCTAGGATCTCAGGTAGGGGTCTAATAGGCATCTCAAATGTGTCATACCCCAAACTCAACATTAGATGTTTCCCCCAAAACATACTGTGTTGCAGTTGATGGTGCCTCCATCTTTCCACTTTCTTAGGCCAAAAATCTCAGGTCACCCCTGACTTGCCTAGCACACCCATGTCCTGCATCAAACACCATGTTGTGAGCTTTATTTTCAGAATATATCCAGAAGCTCATTACTTCTTTGTTTTTTTTTTTGTTTTTTTTTTTTTTTTTTGAGACATAGTCTCGCTCTGTTGCCAGGCTGGAGTGCAGTCGTGCAGTCTCGGCTTACTGCAACCTCTGCCTCCCGGGTTCAAGTGATTCTCCTGCCTCACTCTCCCGAGTAGCTGGGATTACAGGTGCGCACCGCACCACCACACCCAGTTAGTTTTTGTATTTTTAGTAGAAGCGGGGTTTCACCATGTTGGCCTTGATCTCTTGACCTCATGATTCACCCTCCTTGGCCTCCCAAAGTGCTGGGATTACAGGCGTGAGTCCAGCTCACTACTTCCTACCACCTTCACTGTTTCTCCGCCTCATTTAAGCTGAATATGATTATGTGTGTCTGAATTCTTTCAATACTTTCCAAACTTCCCTTCTCCTGCTTCTGTTTTTGACCTCTTTACATTTCTTCTCAATGTGGCGATGTGATCATCTTACAAAGATGTAAATCAAGTCATGTCATCGGTTTGTTCAAACTTCATTGGCTTCTCATCCCCCAAAGCCAGAGTCATATATTAGCCTATAAGGGCCTAGAAGGTCTTCTTCCCTCTCTTCCACCCACTACTTGTCTGATTGCAGACCCTACTACTCTCCTCTAATTCATTCCTCCCCAGCCACACCGGCTTCCTTGCTATACTTACACATGCCAGGTTCATTTCCACCTCATGCCTACAAACTGGCTGTGCCCTCTGCCTGGGTTGCTTTTCCCTTTGATCTATCCTCATAGCTCCCCACTTTACCTCCTTCTGCCAGGTCTTGGTTCCACTGCCACTTTCTCAGCAAGGACTTCCCTAGCCACTCTCTCCTTACCCCTTCCCTAGTTTATTGTTTTCCACAGTGCCTTTCTCCATCTAACATTCTATACATTTTTACATTGTTTTTATCTTATTATTTGTCTTTCTCCACTACAGTATTGTTTGCTTTTAGTTTTTTTTTTTTTTTTTTTTTTTAGTGTTCAGCGTATATTGTGCACTCAATAAATATTTGTTGAATAGATGTAATGAATGTACCAAGCTTTGGAAATAGAATAATTAATAATATAAACAAATTCCCAGTCCTCATGGAGCTTAAGTTCGAGGAGCGGGCATACAGTAAACCAGTGATTATATTACAGGGATACCCGTCTCCAACTCTGATGGTGAAAGAAAGGCTTCCTAGCAGTAAATGTATTGGCAAGTCACTGAATCACTCTGAATTTTAGTTTCCTTGCCTGGAAACACGAGACAACCAGTTAACCTCAAAGGATGACTATAAGAGTTAAAGGACCTGAAAGATATAACATATCTGCTAGAGGAATCAGCACTTCAAAGATACACAAAAGTGGGCCAGCCATGGTCCCTCATGCCTGTAATCCCAGCACTTTGGGAGGCCGAGGCAGGTGGATCACGAGGTCAGGCATTCGAGACCAGCCTGGTCAACATAATGAAACCCCGTCTCTACTAAAAATACAAAAAAATTAGCCGGACGTGGTGGTGGGTGCCTGTAATGGCAGCTACTTGGGTGGGTGAGTCAGGAGAATTGCTTGAACCTGGAAGGCAGAGGTTGCAGTGAGCTGAGGTAGTGCCATTGCACTCCAGCCTGGGCAACAGTATGAGACTCAATTTCAAAAAAAAATAAATAAAGATACACAAAATGTGTTCAGCATCATCGCCATCCTGCCTGAAGTGCCTTGATTGTGGGTCTTCATCTAATCCTACCTGTGAAACGTTCCACCTTTCATTCTTGATATTACATTTTGAATGCAATAAGCAGGAGAATTCTGTGGACTACTGCAGGTCCAAGTAAACAATCACACTTCGTGGAATCTGTTGAAGAATCCCTGCCTGTATATTTCTCCTAATCATCTGATTACTGAAAACTAACCAAAATTAACGCAAAATGGCCTAGTGGTTTACAATTTGTCTGTCTCACAAGTGTTATTAAAAAGATATTACTAGGATCCTGTCACGTCTTTAAAACTCTCAATTGCAGTGGGCTTTAAAAAACACCTTCTGGGGCACTGTTAGTGGAGGCCAGTGGGCATCTAACTTTTGGAATTACTATTAGCTTTGCACTCAGATGATATCGAAATCCAGGAAGGCCAGCTGAGATGTGGTTATTGCTCATACCTAGATGTGTTTTTCTCCTCTGCCGTATATATATCCTCAGAAAAAGGTTAGAGCTAAGTTATCCATGCTTCCTGATGCCACAAGTGTTATTTGCACACATACACACACACACACACACACACCCTTTTAGTAAATGGAATACATACACGTGCTACATCTATCTACCTAATTGGAGTATGATATATAAGTACAATAATAAACATATGAATATGTGATAATGTCTTGACCAAATAAGTCATTTTGTGCTAGCTTAAACATATATAATTGTAAATCTAAGCGCTCTTCCTATATAACTTATGTAGTATATATTAGTTGTTTATGATCAAAATATGAATATGTATCTTTAGTCATCCTATACATACCTGCTTAGAATTTTTTATGTTGAGATGTTAAAAATTTTATGATAAGAGACATAAAAAATGTATTATGACACAATTTCCCATGGAAAACTTTCCAAGAATAAAAACACTGAAGTTGCAAGTTAGTATTCCCTCCAAATGCTTCCTTACTAGCCACCTTCTTCTCCTTCTACGATTCACCTTTACCCTTAAGGAGGCAACTCAGGACTGTTTCTGTTTCTTAAACAGCATTAAGGTAATCTTACTTCAATTTGAAAAAGAGTTATAGAGTGTTTTTATGAATAGCCAATAAATTGAGAATAAAAAGAATAGGAAACATCTGCCCCGAGGAATCTGATCAACTAGGATATCATAAACTATTATTCACACCAGGTAAAATTAAAAGCCATAAGAAATATGCATGATTATGAAGAACAAAATGTGAAAACACAGTCAAAATTCAGTGAGGCATATACGCAACATATTGATGTAATTTGATTAGGAAAAAATTTCATTTAATTATATTTATGTACACTGTATTTTTTTTTTTAGATAGAGCCTTTTTTTTTTTTTGAAATGGAGTCTCGCACTGTCACCCAGGCTGGAGTGCAGTGGCGCAATTACTGCTCACTGCAGCCTCTGCCTCCCGGGTTCAAGTGATTCTCGTGCATCAGCCTCTTGAGTAGCTGGGACTACAGGCACGTGCCACCATGCCCAGCTTTTTCTTTTTTTCTTTTTTGTATTTTTAGTAGAGATGAGGTTTTACCGTGTTAGCCAGGATGTCTTGATCTCTTGACCTCGTGATCCACCCACCTCAGCCTCCCAGAGTGCTGGGATTACAGGCGTGAGCCACTGCGCCCAGCCTCATGTATACTTTTTAAATGCCCAGTGGACCAAAACATTACACTTAGACCTACACATCTAATTTTTGGAAAGTTCTAGAGTCAACTATAACATTGTAATGTTAGAATCAAATGTGGGTTTGAAATGGATGAAATGAAGAAGAGTGGAACTCTAGGCCCTTCTTTAGGTAGAACATATGGTATCCACTTACAGGGCAGGAAAAACTTAGGCTTTCTCTTCACATGTTTGACAAGTGACAGAAACACTGAATGAAATCCTATGAAACAATTTTCACTTGAGGCCTCTTTTTACTTCTAGAAGTAGAGACTATTTTGTTAATGCTTCATTTTTAGATCTGTGAGGCTAATTTTCAGAAATCTCATTCTCTCACAGTAGCCCAATATATGTTTAGGGTCATAGCCTTCTGCAAAAAGTATTATGTAGAAAACAAAATCTATTAAGGTGAGGAAACTAACAAACAGAGTCTCAAGCTTGGGACAAGAATAATTTATTTGTGGATGTGGGACAATGAGTTATTTGGTCCTTCTTCACAAATGAGATAACTGTCAAATCCCATCATATCCCACTACATGAATTATATATAACAACATTTGGTGAAATATGAAATTCTAAAAATACACTGAAATGCTAGAGTCATCTTAATGGTTTATTATGATAGGTGTTCCTGGTTTTGAAATATCTTCTTTCATAGAAGACAAATGGGGGTGACATTATTTTAGAAAGTCCACATCTTTTAAAAAGATGGATTAAAAGCTCTTTGAGACAGCTGTGCTGTTTTATTAAAAGAACAACATTTTCTTTCTAAATAGTTCTTGAGGGCAATTTCAAAATCAGAGGGTGCTTTGGGCTCCATTCAAAACTGAAGAAAAGGAAATGTTGCATAGGAGAAGATGGAGACATTAACTGTTTTTGTTGTGAATGTCAACATGTGAATAAGGACAATTTTAAAAATCACACTTAAAGCAATGATGCTATATTTTCATATCCAAAAGACATATCCTCTCTGTAGCACTGCTTCATTGTGATTAAGACCTGGGCTTTGGAGTCAGAGAAAACTAGATTTGAGCACCTTCTCTGTTCTGTAGTAGCATGTAACCTTGGTCAAGTTCATCATACTCTATAGCATCCGTGTCTTGTTCTGTGAAATGGGGAAAGTAATTTGTAACTCTGTTGGTGGTTGTAAGAATTAAATGAGATAATACAAGTAATGGACTTATCAAAGTGACTGTGGCTCGGAGAGGTGAACAAATCTGCTCTTTTGGAGACTATATAGCTTAGTAGATAAGGCCCATGAGCTCTGATATTAGAGCCTCAAGACCTACTCTCTTACTTTCTGTGTAATTGTGACAGGTTGACTCTATCTCTCTGAACATCAGTTGATGCATCTAAAAACCAGAGATGATGTAGGAAACCACCTCTAAAATTGCTTAATACAGTGTTTGGCACATAAACATAGTAAGAGCTAACAGTGACAGGAATAGATGTAACCTAAAATAATAATACAATTAATATATGCATAATATAATATTCACAACTTCCAAGCTATTTTTCTATCTTAAGGGTCTTTTGGTTTTGTTCCTTGTCTATTTTCATATTGCTGAAGTGCCTCAGGGGAAAAATCCTAAATATATAACAGATACACAAGGGCACCGTGGAACATGGGCGCTGCACCTGTCAGCATGTCACTCATAATCACTTTTCTCTGCTCAAATGTGCACACCTGGGGAAGGTTGAAAACTCAGTCTCCTACATTATCCCCCATTACAGTTGGGTAGGGAACATCTGGCCAATTAATTTTCAGTAGTCTAGGAGGTTGGATCACCAATTACAGCATTCAAGGGTTCTTATTTTCATTACTTTCCTATCGTCGGCACACACTACACTTGGGTAGCTGCTTGCTGTGAGAGCTTGCATTGCTAACATTCTAGAGAAGAATATAAAAGACCACAAATCATACAAGGCAGGACTGTAATTGGATATGATATTCTCTTCAGGTTTCTCTTACAAATATCCAAAGTGCCTATACGTAAGCCAAGTTACCCAATTTATGAATTTAAATATTATGCCCAAGACAGAAATGCATTTCCACCAGAAAACACTAGGATTAACCATAAGGTCGGGCAATAGTTTTTCAAAACATTCTCACTCTTCTTTTTCCTAATAAAAAAAAACAAATGTAGTTTTCAAGATAAGTATTAAGAATCCCCGAAACTTATCCTGAAGAGGGTGGCTCATTCTTAAATAATACATTATCCTTTCCTAATACAAACAAAGAACGACTCTCTATTGGAATAATACTAAGTGTCTCGGTTTGGGCCCATCATGAAAGCAGAAATTTAGGGGTAGGAGATGTTGATGTAGCCTGTTTCTCTCTTAGGACTCTGTGTTCCATGTAACTACCATTTGTCTAATAAATACAGGTCTCTAACAGTTCTATGGTGAACTCAGCAGGATCCAGGCTATTATTTAAGGCTTTTTAAAGAATAAATATCAAATAATCTGAAAAGGCATCTTAAAGGGTGAAAGTGCAGCCATTTTTTTTTTTATGGTTCCTTGCTGCAGGGAGTCGAATGAGAATTTTCTTCCTCTGGAACACAGACTTCCACTCTGGCTGATGGAGAATCTGCACTTTAACAGTGCTTGGGTGCACAGAGCTTCACCGTGCCCATTCAACACCTGTAATCACGCTACAACAGGCAGGGAGCATGGGTGCTGGAATAGTGGAGGAAAATTTGATAACTACAATTTTGTAATGAAGTATACCTACATATCCATGTATAGGTTATATGTTATATGCATGTGTTTATACACATATATACTGCTTTAAAGCAGATCAAAATGTGCATCAGCCTCCTGAATTTTTTTACTTAAACCATTTCGCCCCCACTAAATATTGGTATGACTGAAGAATGTTACCTCCCTTGTCAATGAATGGTTGTATGAATCAAGCTAGACCAGTCAGATCTGGGAATTGGGGATTTCCATCTAAATAACAATAGGAAATAAAATGGTAAGTGCTGAGTCATTCTAGTGGCTGATGCCTCACGGGGATTCTCTACTGGCTTCTGCTTTCTAGATTTCAGAGCTGCGTTAATTCTTACCTTTATGTGAGGCCTGATTATTCAGCCATTCATGTGATTGTGAGGATAGCCAATATGTATTAAATTTATTCTTTTGGTTTTCTGATTTCCTTAGTATTTTTCTCTATGGCATGCAACCAATGGTTTTCTGATTCATGATGTATATACCTTCATATGGTTCCTGCAAGCACTCATTTTACAAAATTGGACACAGAATATGCACCTTCTCTTCCCCCGACAAGAAAGCAGACTATTTATTTTGGATGAAACTTTTAAAACCTCTTTGTGAGTTAAAAATCACCATTTAGGTACATTAATGAAGCACTCCCCCTTTAAGATCAATAACAGTGATTTTAATATGTATTTCTTTAACTTTTCTGCAGACTAAATTTTTTTTTAAAAAATTAACTTCATTGGTTTTGAAACATGACTCTTTTCTCAGCACTTGGACAGAACCTGACTGTATGCAAATAGGTTAGTTTCTGTATTTGGACGTTGGTAGCAATATTTTTCCTAGTTCTAAATCATCCACCTAGCATGTTAAATTATAGTGCCTCTGTTCTTGTCTGACAGATTCCAACCTTTTGATTCTCTGCCTTCTTTCTTTGCTACAGTAAATTGATCCTTTAAAACATCCAGGTGCAAATGAAGTAATGGTCCTTCTATTGTGAGTGAGAGTGATGGAGTTTCCTTCTCCCTCCTTTTCCACACTGAAGTCCTTTCCCCTTCTGAGAAACCCACATATCAATTAAACTCACCTGCTAATTAAAAGCTTGTTTGGAAAAATCCTTGCTAGTTAGAAGCAAAGGAAAGTGTAAAGGTGTCTAAAAATAGAGGCTTTGAATGTCAATTACTTCCTTCCTCCTCAGTTCCTGGTTCCTTCCGTTGAATTGGCTGGAAAGAGCTAGGGGAGGGGGGAGAAAAGAAAGAAAAAATAGTAAGTATCTTTTCACTTACATTTCCCTGAGAGTATATCATTGGTTTAGTAACTTCAGCTCTTTGTCAGCAACATCAGGATACATAGTTTTTATTCATGAGAAGAAACACCATTTCTCACCCCTTCTTATACAGCCACGCTGATTTTCTGTATAAAGGCAGTAGAAACCACAGTTCTCACTCGTTGACTGTCAACAATCAAGCTAGAGCTTTTGCGAGCGGGAATATCAGAGGAATGAAAGTGAATGTGGAAATGATGCCCTGTTCTCGTTTTTATAATGACACCGCCTGCTCTTAGATCCTCAACCACACTACTCATTCCTGTCTGCTTTTCCTGAGAAATAGGTCCTAAGGGCAGATTTATAACAATACTAGATTGTCTTCTCTTTCTTTTCTATCACAGACTTAAAAGCTATGTTGTTCTGAAGTAACATGCTAAGTATCAAACTATATAAAATTAAAGGGAGTCACAAAAATAGAACTCAGGAGACTGAGAAAGTCACAAATTATGAACAAAGCCCCCTTTTTAATATGCCAGATGATAAGAACAAATTAAATTACAATCTGCCTTGGAAAAATGACAGCTAATTTATTCATTTATTCATTCATTCAGTGTATTTTTATTAAGGGTCTATTATTGGGTAGTCATTGGGTTAAGAGGTAGGGTTGGAACTGTCCCAACTAGTCCCAGCCCTCAGGGAGTTGATAGTCTATAAAAGAAGTGGAGAATAAATAGAGAAATTACAATGGCATGTGATAATGCTGCTAATAGGAAAAACATAAGCAACTAACCAGATATGGGAGGTCAAAAAGAATTTTTAGAGATAAAGTTTAGTTGAGGTCTGAAAGTTGAAGACAAATTATCTAGGAGGGAGAAGAAGAAGATAGAAAAGACATTCCAATGTTGAATGGGTACCATGAAACAGACCATGGCACTTTCGGGGAACTCTTCATAGTTCTCCTGACCTGGAGAACAGAGAGTGAAGGAAAAGGCCAGCAAAAGATCAAATTACAACAGCATTTTAAACTGCCTTCTGCAATAACTGAAAAATAGTTTTATTTTTTCTTATAGGACATATAGCTGAAAATGGGAAAGGACAAAGGTTATCCATTTCATGACTTTCTGTATGATGTGCAAAAACAAAATAGGGCATACTTAGGTGACCGTGAAAATAAATTGTTTAGAAAACAATTGTGGGTTTAACTGACTTCATATAATTTAGGTCCAAAATAGATACACGCCATAGAGAATTAAATTATTTGCTTTGGGTATAATGCATAACACTGAATAAAGATAATGTAGTGATTAATATAGCAAAGCTCTAAAAAAAAAAACAAAAAACAAAAACAAAGTCTTTTTGGGACAAAAATGGTGTCCCAATATATCTATCAAAAATAGGACAAGGGTTTTTTTTTTTTTTAAGGAGATACATTCACAAAACAGAATATGGTGTATCAGTCAGATTAGAGCTAACATAATAATCTTGCCCAATTCGGTTTGAGAATTTTTGAGTATCTACTATGTGTGAAGCATTTTACTAGGTTGTAGGGCTCTCACAATTGATAAATAATGCTGACATGTCGTAAAGTTGAAATACTAGCAAGGACCATAGATTTTTGTTTTGCTTTGTTTTGTTTTTGTTTATTGAGCTGGAGACTCGCTCTGTCACTCAGGCTGGAGTGCAGTGGTGCGATCTCGGCTCACTGCAAACTCTGCCTCCCAGATTCTCTCTCTCAGCCTCTTGAGTGTCTGGGATTACAGGAGCTGGCCACAGCCCCCAGCTAGTTTTTGTATTTTTAGTAGAGATGGGGTTTCACCATATTGGCCAGGCTGGTCTCAAACTCCTGATCTCAGGTGATTTGCCCACTTCGGCCTCCCAAAGCACTGGGATTACAAGCGTGAGCCACCAGGCACAGACAGATTTTATTTATTTATTTATTTATTTATTTATTTATTTATTTGGACACAGAGTCTCGCTTTGTCGCCAGGCTGGAGTGCAGTGGCCCGATCTCGGCTCACTGCACCCTCTGCCTCCCAGGTTCAAGCGATTCTCCTGCCTCAGCCTCCTGAGTAGCTGGAATTACAGGCGCCCACCACCAGGCCCAGCTAATTTTTGTATTTTAGCAGAAACGGGGTTTCACCATGTTGTCCAGGCTAGTCTCAAACTCCTGACCTCAAATGATCCGCCTGCCGTGGCCTCCCAAAGTGCTAGGATTACAGGCATGAGTCACTGCACCTGGCCCAGATTATTTTTTTAAAACCCTGAATAACTGCTCAGTGTTACAGTATATTTATTTCCTTTATTCTTTAACCTAGAATTTAAAGCAGAAAACTTTTGTTCTTCATAGCTGTATCCCTGGTGCCTAAAACAGTGCATGTCACAATGATTGAGTTAATTGTAAATGTATCTTAATGAGTTAAATGTATAAAATGTATCTTAACAAGTGGAATCTGGATATGAGGGCTTAAGCTCTGGTTTCAACGTAGCTCTATGGCTCACAGCACTCCTAATGTTTTTTCTGTATCATGTTTTTGTTTGAGGCTTCCAGAAACTGTTCCAGCTGTGGCATCCAAAGTTCTTAGATAATTTATATAGCTCTAAATTAATCCTCCAAGTTGCAAATCACCCTCCAATGACTTCTTATTGCAATTAAAATAAAGTCTCAATTTTTTACCAAGACCTATCCCCCTGCCTCTATATACTTCCTCTCGACATTCATCTCACATTTTCTATGCTCTAGTTACGTTGGCTTGCTTTCTGTTCTTCAACATACCGAACTTGTTTTTTATTTTATGGCCTTTGCCCTTGTTTTCTCTGCCCAGAATGCTCTTCCCCCAGAATTTTGCATGGCTCATTCTTTCTTATCATAAAGGTGTCAGATTGAATGTCACATCTTCAATGAGGCTTTCTCTAACCACCCTTTTTAAAATGGCCACATTCACCCATCAATTTTATTCTATCTTGTCACCTTGCTTTATATTTCTCATAGCAGTTCATATTATTTGAAATTTTCCTATTGTTTGTGTCTCTCCCTGTATCCACCCCAACTAGCCTGTAAGTTCCATGTATAAAAGAAAATTACATTGTTCATCACTAGAGGTGTGCCTTGTATACTCCCCATCCCGCCCCCACCCCCAATGAAACTGTAAACAGGTGCAGCGCCCATATTCCACAGTGCCCTTGTGTATCTGTTATATATTTTGGATTTTTCCCCTTAGGCATTTCAGAGGTATGAAAATAGACAAGGAATAAAACCAAAAGACTCTTGAAATAGAAAAAAAGGTTGTAAGTTGTACTATTGTATTATGTCTCTATTAATTGTACTATTACTTGAGGTTATAACTGTGCCTGTCATAGTTAGCTCTTGTTACAATTGTGATTAACCTTCCCAAAGTTAGAGGTGTGTATTTATGTCACCTCTACTCTTTTTTTTTTGTTTTGTTTTGAGACCGAGTTGCCCAGGCTGGAGTGCGGTGGCGCGATCTCGGCTCACCACAAGTTCCGCCTCCCGGGTTCACGCCATTCTGCTGCCTCGGCCTCCCGAGTAGTTGGGACTACAGGGGCCGCCACCTCGCCTGGCTAATTTTTTTGTGTTTTTAGTAGAGACGGGCTTTCACCGTGTTAGCCAGGATGGTCTCGATCTCATGACCTGATCTGCCCGCCTTGACCTCCCAAAGTGCTGGGATTACAGGCGTGAGCCACCGCACCCGGCCTCAAACCTCTACTTTTTAGATGAGTCTCATTGTGGTTTTGATTTGCATTTTCCTGATGGTTAATGATGTTGAGCATTTATTCATATACTTGTAGTCATTTGTATGTCTTCCTTAAGAAATACCTATTCAGGTTCTTACCCTGTTTTTTAATTGGGTTATTTGTTTTCTTGCTATTGAGTTTCATATATATTTTGGATGTTAACTTCTGATTAGGTGTATGGTTTGCACATATTTTCTCCCATGCCATAGGCTGTCTCTTCAGTCTGTTGTTTTCTTTGCTGCTCGAGGCTTTTTAGTTTGGTGCAATCCCATTTGTCTCTTTTTGCTTTTGTTGTCCGTGCTTTCGAGGTCATATCAAAAAAACAAAATCATTGTCAAAAACAAGGTTAAGAAGCTTTTCCCCTATGTTTTCTTCCAAAAGCTTTATAGTTTCAGATCTTATGTTTAAATGTTTAATCCTTTGAGTTGATTTTGTATATCGTATGAGATATGGGTTCAATTTTATTCTTCTGTATGTGGATATCCACTTTTCCCAACATCATTTATTGAAGAGACTGTCCTTTCTCCATTGTGTGTTCTTGGCATCTGTGTCAAATATTAATTGACTATAAATGTGTGAATTTATTTCTGTCCTCTCTATTCTATTCCATTAGTCTATATATTTATTTTTATGGTACTACTATGCTGTTTTGACATAATCTTATATATAGAAAATGCTAATCACTCCACCCAAAAAACTGTTAGAACTAATAAGTGAATTCAACAATATTTTGCATGGCATAAAATCAACATACAACATCAGTAGCATTTTTATATATTAACAACAAACTTTCCAAAAAAGAAATCAAGAAAACAATCTCATATGCAATTTTATGCATATATAAATAAATGTTTTATATATATGAATAAAACTTCAGAATAAATTCAACCAAAGCAGTAAAAGATTCATGTACTCACTGATGAAAGAAATGGAAGAAAACAACAAATAATTGGGAGGATATTCCATGTTCATGAATATGCATAAATAATATTTTTGAAATGTGCATACTACCCAAAGTGATATACAGATTTAATGTATTCCCTATAAAATTTTCAATGATATTTTCACAAAAATAGAAAAATGAATTATAAAATTCATATGGAACCACAGAAGGCCCCAAATAGCCAAAGCAATCTTGAGCAAAAAGAACAAAGCTGGAGGCAACACACAAACCCCTATCAAAATATAACTGTACTATGAAGCTATAGTAATCTGAACAGCATGGTATTGGCTCACTTAAGTTGAGAAAAACACACACATTACTGTCTACAATAGAAAATTAAGGGCAATAGTTATAATATTACAACCTATCCCATTTTTACTGGTATAGCTATAAATTGTAAGGCTGCTATTGAATAGATCTATTATTAAAAGGTATTTAAAAATTCATAAACTTTGTTCTGCAGCTCTCAAATAAAAGTGTTTACTTTTAAAATGAATTTATTCTGAAAAACACTTTTGACCTAACAAATGACCCAACGGGCACAAGGCTATAAAGGATGAAAACTCCACTGTAATTTTCCTCGATGTTTTAAACTTCAAGTAGCTTTTAAAAAAAAATGAGCATAAAATGCCTTTATTCATATTGGCTATAAAGAAAAATATAGTGTGAAAAGTGTCATTATGTAAGATCCATGAGTTACTGTCTTATTTTTTTAGATAAGTACTAAAGCCTAGATTATACCAGTTACTAAATCATTGTAGGACAACCCTGACACAGAAGAAGACAAAATATAGAATTATTTGTGTATATAGCATCATGGTTTGGGGCAAACAGAATTCTAATAAGGACAAAAAGAAAGACACTCAAACCACTTTATCAAATTTAATCATATAAAATTTCAAGCAATACATTATGGATGACTGCAGCCCCTTACAAGTGGATTCATATGAGCAAATGTTATATTAATCAGTTGTTTATTTTGTTTTCATGGAAAAAGGACAATTTAGGTTAGAGAGATAGCAGAGGGCAGTAGTTAAAGATACGGATGTTGGAGGAAGAAACCGTTAGACTGATGATTCATCCTCTATCTATCTATGAGTTCTCTAGTCAACTTACTACAATTTTGTGACACAGTTTCTTCATGAAACTGTGGAGTCATGAGCTTAAATGGAATAATGCACATGTTTAGCATAGTGTCTGACACAGTGAAAGCTCAGTGTTAGTTGTTATTATTATCCTATTATTACTTTTAGAAAAAAATTTAATAACGTGACATTGTAAAACATGTAAAATTAAACCTTAACTTGAATCACTGTAATTGACCTTTGAAGTTTAGATATCTAAAAACAGGCTTTGTTATATTCTCTTTTTGTGAACATTTTCTCTAATTTCCAGATTATGCATTTGCCTGCTCCATGTCTCAGCTTTTAAATATGCTCACATTTCATGATGACTTCCCAATTCTTTTTTGTGCAATAGTAAAAAGTCAAGCTTCATTTTATTTTTTATTTTCTGTGCAGAAGCGATACCTCTAAAATTTCTCTAGCATTCACACAGTGTTCTCTCATATCGCAAGTCTCTCTTAGGAGTTTCCTAACATGTTTTTTCATCTATTTATTAGATATGTAAGTAATTTTTGTGGATGTCATCGTTTTCTTTTTATAGCAAATTTCAGGTTTATCTAAGTTGTATTCTAGTGTGTTGACTTATATTTGGTGGTATTCCGTAGTTTTAGGAAGCAGTCAATAAGGCAGATGTAGTTATAAAACTTACATATGATATTGTTTTCACCTTTTCTTCTACTCATTTCATTCATGTGGTATAGCTCTAAAAGGGCCACATCAGGCTATGTGCAATGCTTAAAAATGAAATGCAAAACTTCTTTCATCCCTTGCTACATTAATTCTTTATTCCCTTTGAAAAACAGAATCACCTTTTTTTCTTGTGTAGTAAGAACATTTCTGTTTTTGCAGAAATCTGTAATGTTTTCTTACCCTTGAAGCTCGTATATGGAAGACCAATAAGAGCAGGTTTTGTTTTGTTTTGTTATTTGTACATTATTCAGTATAAAACTTTTTTTAAATCCACCATCAGCTAGAGTCCCAGAGATCTGAATTATGTGCTAACTACTCTGGTTAATTAGAGTGCTATTTAATTTTTGTAATTCAGCTTGAGCCTGAATAGTGCAAAATCCATTTGACCTATATCTTATAGTCATCTGCTTACCACAAGTCTCAGACCTTTTTAATGATGAACTGCTCTGACTGGTAATCACCTTTGGGCCTCCTATTCCTTCTCTTTACAAATTAAAAAGAAGCCAGCAAAAAACATCCTGGTGCAAGGTGCACAGGCAATGCAGTGAGGTTGTAAGAGTAGAAAACTAACAGCAATTCTGAATACTGATGACTAGAAAATGCAGCAGAACCATCTCCAGCCCTCCTCTACTCTTTATGGACATAGAATTAAGAAAAAAAAAAAAAAGACAAGAGGCACATTGAGCTGAGGGGAGAGCAGCAGCTCGGACTGCTAAAGATGTAAATGTGGGCTGGGCACAGTGGCTCACGCCTGTAATCCCAGCACTTGGGAGGCCGAGGTAGGCAGATCACTTGAGGTCAAGAGTTTGAGACCAGCCTGGCCAACATGGTGAAACCCCGTCTCTACTAAAAATACAAAAATTAGCCAGGCATGGTGGCAGGCGCCTGTAATCCAAGCTATTCAGGAGGCTGAGGCACGAGAATCGCTTGAAGCAGAGAGGTGTAAGTTGTAGTGAGCCAGGATCATGCCACTGCACTCCAGCCTGGGCAACAGAGCAAGAGTCCATCTCAAACAAAAAAAGAAAAGAAAACGAAAGAAAGAAAAAATGTTTTGTGATTCAGGCAGAGTTGCAAGGGACTTCAGATTGGGACATAAGGAAGGAAGTGGTCTCTGAGAAGATGAGATTAAAACAAAGCTTGTTCCTAAGAACAAGCCCATCACAAAAGCAGGAATGAGCTTGATATATTCAAGGAAAGGAAAGTTGAGGTGATAAGAGCCGAATGGGAGAAGTTAAGATAAAAGTTTATGCAGCCGGATAAATAGGATTTTTAAAGTTGGATAAGCGTTTGGATGTTAAGCAAATTCTTTTATGAAAGCAAATTACGTGTTTGGAATTAAGTTTTAAACAGATAGCTCTGGTTCCTGTGTGGTCAGTGGGTTGTAGAAAGCAAGGGGACACATAGATAGACCAGTTTATAATTTTTTACTTTGGCCCAAGTAAGGATGATGGACCCAGGGTAGGAGCAGTAGAGATAGAGAGCAGAAGCAAGATTTGGGAGATTTGGGAGGTAACATTGACAGTTCTTAGTAATAACCTTAATATGGAGTTGGGAGAGAGAGACAAATCAAGGAAAAATCCTAGGTCTTGGTTCTGGCAGTTAAGTGAATATGGTGCCATTTATAAGATGGAGGAACTCAGAAAAGATCAGGTAAGTAGAGGAAACGTATGGCTAAGATGTTACTACCATGTTGCCTATCACAACATCAATGTGGATATGTCAGATTGGAGGAAAGTAATGTGACCCTGGAGTTTGAAATAAGTTCAACAAAAAAAGATATAAATGTGATACTCAGTGGAAAACTGTTGTTGCTCTAAGTCATGGAATTAGAAGAGTATGTAGATAGAAGTCTCCTTAGGTAAGCAGAGCAGAAGACACCAGGGAGAATGGAAAGGGGGATGCATGTGGCTGGAGGAAAACCGGAATGTGTCATGCACCTCAAGAAAAGGAAGAATTTCAAGAAGCAGGAAGCGCTCCACTGTGAGAAACGCTGCTGATGGCTCAAGGAAGGCAATGGATTTGCAGTTCATCTTCTCCCCAAGTTGATGTGGTTTTCCCTTTCAGAGTACATAGAAAACATTACTGGACTGAGAACAAAAGAACCTGATTTCAGAAAGACAAGAGGCATTGAACTTCATTATTATCAACTTCTATGTTGGTAGTAATGGCCTATTTTCCTTCCAAATCAATCAAGATTTACATCTTTAGTCTATGTTCTAGAGAGGCGGGAAAGAGGGTCTTCAACTTCCCATGACCATAAATACCTTGAATAGAGATCTGCTTATAAAGATGTTTCATTTAAGTACCGGAATCCAACCTACATGTTTGCCCAGAGCGTGATGAATGAGGCTGAAGCTGACAGCTTGAAAATGGAGAACAAAATCAAAGTAGCCCTCAGACCACTGGACAGCAGGAGGAGAGGACTTAGGGAGCGCTTGCCTAGGAATTCCTTGGAACAGCACAGTATGAAAAGCTGCTGGGTTTTGCCAATTTCCTATTGCTCAATGAAAGGAGGTTTTATTTATAATTATGGGTGAACTGTTTTTGTCATATTCCTCTACAGGGTCACTGTTTCCAATACTGCACTTATTAATTTGGGAAACATTTTGGAAAATAGCTGAGATTAAGACTGATGGGTTCTATTTTTAACTATATTCCAAAGAAAGAAGCTGAAATAAGCAAGTCAGTGCATCCTTTGGTACATTGACAGGTGGTGAACTGTAGCAAAAAGGAATTAAGCTCTAGGCCAAAATTAAGTCTCATAAAACATCCTAGCTTTATAACCATTTCTATAGCTGTGAAACCTGGTTCTGTTAGCACAAGGATATTTAGTTTCTAAAGAAATTCTATGTGAATGTCTCTGAATTAGGATACCAGTCAGCAAAGAGCCGTAATAACTTGTCAGTTTTTTGTAAAAGCAGTTAGATTTGTCTTTTCCTTTCCCAGGTCTGGGTCTTCATCACCTCATACCTACGTTACAATAGTCTTTGAGCTAGCCTCTTTGCTCTTCTTTCCTATATCTACCCCATTCTGCAAGCTGAGACCAACTGATTCTTTCTAAAACATCACTTGTACTATGTTACTCACTAGTCTCCATTGCTAAAGAATCTACAATGTCTCCCTACTGTCCATTGAATAAATGCCACGCAATTCAACTGGCCCTACCCTATGTATTCAACTTGAAGGTAAATCATTTTAGTCCTGCTGATTTCAGATTTCTCCTCGTCACACAGACATATAAGCTCAGCTTTACCTCCTTTTTTTTTTTTCCCTCTGAGACGAAGTTTTGCTCTGTTGCCCAGGCTGGAGTGCAGTGGCACGTTCTCAGCTCACTGCAACCTCTGCTTCCCGGGTTCAAGCGATTCTCCTGCCTTGGCCTCCTGAGTAGCTGGGATTACAGCCATGCACCACCATGCCCAGTTAATTTTTTGTATTTTTAGTAGAGATGGGGTTTCATCATGTTCGCCAGGCTGGTCTTTGAATTCCTGACCTCAGGTGATCCACCTGCCTTGGCCTCCCAAAGTACAGGGATTACAGGCATGAGTCACCACGCCTGGTCAGCTTTACCTCTTATCTGCTCTTTCGGAGTCCAAAATTTTCATTTGTTATGTCTAGCGCAAAAGTCACCTCCTCCATGAATCTCTTCCAAATAACTCCATACTCCTTCATTTAAATATCTATTAATTCAATGCCTGTATTCAATGTGGCACAGAATACATGTTTCTAACATCCCTGATTTATTGCCTTACAATTGCACTTACCTTTTTTTCCCATGTACAGGTACTGTAGTCCCAATTAAATCATTAGTCCCTTGAGGAAACACATGAATTGTTTCTGTATATTATATGATTGCCTACATCCTAATACAGAGGTGGGCCAATAGCAGGTATTCAATAAATACATGTTGAAGGAAGTGAAAAATTTTCTATGTGGTAGAGTAGAAAGTGCACTGGATTAGGAAATTATAAAGCAGCTTCTGGTCTTGACTGCAGCACTTAAAAACTGTGTGGTGTTCAGCAAATCACTGAATTCCTCTGAGACCAAGTTTGCACATTTGTAAACTAAGAGTAATAATAGTATGTTTCCTATTTCTTTTAAAGTCTTGATGTGAAGGAGGAAGGAAACAAAGCATATAAAAATGCTTTATGTTCAAATAAAGACATTTCTGTATTTGTATATATTTCCACATTCAGCATGAAAACCTATTTTTCTCCGTTGCGGACATATTTTTAAAATAGATTTTTTACTTGGTTGATAGAGTGAACAAGGGTGAAAAATGACTTAAATGACATAAAAAAGTGAATTATGATATGACCAAAAGAAAGGCTGATATGCAGGAGTTCATGGTAACTTTATTTATAATAACTCAAAACTGGAAATAAATCTCTATTAACAGGTTAACTAATAAGCACGTTTTTGGGATATTCATCCAATGAAATAGTACTCAGGAATGGAAAAAAAGAATGAGCTAACAGAAGTGAAATCCAAAAGTATCATGCTAACAAAAAGAAGCCAGACCCAAAAGAATAGGTGTTGTATGCTTCCATTTAGACAAACTCTAGAAAAGGCAAATCTAATCTGTGGGGTCAGACAAGCAAATCAGGAGTTGTCTGATACTAAAGTACAAATGGGGATTGGCTGGGATAGGGCAAAAAGAAACTCCTTGGGGTGACTGAAATGTTCCCTATCTTGATTACATGGGTATATATATTTGTCAAAACTCACTTATATATGTTATTTATATATATGATATATATATGTATGCATTTTATTGTACGTAAATTTTACCTCAATATACATTGTTTTTGAAAACAAACTACACTGATATGTAACTTCACTATAATTCCTGCAGAAATATAAAGCTTGGTATGAGTATTATATATGGCCTTATTTACAATTGGGAGAAAAAACAGAATTACCTTCCCTGAGGAGGATCACCAAAGATATCAACCAATAAGGTTTCCACTTTGGCAGTAAAGAAAGTAAAGTAAGATGGAATTTGTTCATAGGACTTTGAGATCTAATACATCTGCCAAAACCATATGCATTACTTTCTTCTTATTGATGAATTAAAATCAAAATCCTTTTTTCCCCAAGATTAAAAGAAAAATATCTCATTAAAAACAGTAGTGTTTATTTTAGGCGAGATTTCAACAGTCCATAAAATGGCCAACCCCCGCATTGTAGAATCTACGTTTCTAAACTCTCGGAAAATCAGCAAAAGCTGATAACTGTACAGCTTCTGCACTCTCCAATTATCTCCTTTCAGAGCCAGAACACACAAACACTTTTTTGCATTTAATTAAGTATTGCAATTCCAGATTATCTTTGATTAATGAAGAGCGATACAGCGTATAGCTAGCATTATGTGATTATTTCACAATTGATCTTTAATTATTCCATCTGATAATAATTTCACTAATTTTTCATAATATTCTCATCTAGATTCTTATAAATGAGCTATAACAATTAATAATTTTCATTAATTTTCCTTGAAAATGATGTGAAGTTTTCGATAGAACTCTTAACCTTCAAAAACTGTTTCAAAAATTTTGATTAAAGGATAAGCTGTACTGTCATATGGAAAAACTGTGTGACTTCTTCAGATATAGCAAATCAGGTAAACATTCAAAAATGTTTCTCTTTTTGTTGAGTTTGGGACTTGCTGCTTGGGCGTACCTAAATCTTCTGCCTCTCCCTCTGCATGTTTAGCTTGGACTTCAGTGTCAGATAAACGTAGGTTTTAAGCCAGCTTGACTACATTATATGTGACTGTGTCCAACTTCGCCCCTTTCAATTATTGTGGCAGTGTTAATAAGTTGGAGGTGAGAGTTCTCATTAGGAAATAGGTGGCATGGTATTGCAGGAGGCCACATAGCTCACGAGAGTACACGCAGCCACCTAGGGAGACTGGGTAGACAGAGAAGAGAAGCACCAAGGTCAGAATATTTAGGCACTGTCGGCTGGATGCAGTGGCTCATGCCTGTAATCCCAGCACTTTGGGAGGTCGAGACGGACAGATCACAAGGTCAGGAGTTCAAGACCTGCCTGAACAACAAGATGAAACCACATCTGTACTAAAAATACAAAAATTAGCAAGGCGTGGTGGCGGGTGCCTGTAATCCCAGCTACTCAGGAGTCTGAGGCAGGAGAATTGCTTGAACCAGGGAGGCGGAGGTTGTAGTGAGCGGAGATAGCACCATTGCACTCCAGCTTGGGTAACGGAATGAGACTCCATCTCAAAAAAAAAAAAGAATATTTAGGCGCTTTCTTTCCAGTGAATCATAGCAGAAGACTGCCAGGGATCCTGAGAAGGGGCAGCCCACATGGCTGGAGGAAAACTGGAGGTAGTCATAGGAGCTAGAAGAGAGTCCAAGAAGAAGCTTACAATATGCTAAATACTACTATAATGACTTAACATTCATTATTCTACTTACACCTCACAGCAGGCCTCTGAGGCAAATATATCATCATCAATATTTTTAAACTGAGGAAAAGAAAGCATCCCAAGGTCATCCAGCTAACGAGGGGCAGAGCCAAGACTTTAACCTGACATGATCAGCTTTAAAACCCTTTTTCACAAACACCATGCTCAACGAGCTCCTACACACATAACGGTCATCCTAGAGCCTGGTGCATAGCATGTATTCGGTAAAAGCAATCTTTCTATGGTGGTACTGGTTATAAACACATCAGGTCCCTTTGGCTGTCATCGGATCGAAGTTGTGCATGCAGTAACTGATGCGACCTTAGGCAGAGAACAATGAGGTGACCCCAACACGACTTGACTACAGTGTCTCATCTAGCCTTGGGATTTCTGAAGGCTGTTTGAACTGCTGGAGATCATGAAGGACACAGCAGGACTAATGACTATCGATGAACTTACACCTTCGTGTTGAGTTTCATGCTAATTATATTTAGAGGGCATGACTTCAAAGTTTTTGGAAAATAGATTGCCATTAATTACTGTTTAGAAACTCATAGATTGTCACTAAATGCTGTAATTCTTCATGTAAAGTAAAGATGTGCACCATTTCTTAAGTCTGCCCACTGCGCCAGATGCTGTGTGGTGTATTCAATTTATACTTCACAACACTGTGAGATAAGCATTATTATCCCCCCATTTCTACCTGAGAAAATTGAGATTTCCAGAGTTTAAGTGAAATGTTAAAGGTCACAAAACTCGTGAATGGCAAACCAGGACTGAAACTCTGAAATTTAATTTCAGAATTAATTCTGTACAGCTTCCCTGGAATAGATTAATTACTTGGGGAGTAATATGTTTGTTTATTGGGCATTGAACATTGTCGTAGATAATTATATCTTCTCCAGTAGTTAATGTAACACTTCAAAGAATCAAATATTAAAACTGTTCATTGCTGGGGAGCAGAACGCTTTCTAAAATTGTTGAATGCCTTTCTGCCTTCTATAGTATAAAACACTAGATAACACAGAATGGTGAACATTTTCTTGATAGTATAAGGTATTCTTTATGTTCATCAGTCATGGTACTATTCACAGGTGTGAGGCCCAGTGGGTTGCAGATTAAATGAATACAACTCCTATACCAAAAATTTATTTTCTTGAAAAAAGTCTTTTAGTGTTAGCTGGCTTTATTTGGAACATTAGGATCTTTCTTTAAAAATGGAGAAAAGGGGCTGGGCGCAGTGGCTTACACCTGTAATTCCAGCACTTTGGGAGGCTGAGGTGGGCGTATCACGAGGTCAAGAGATGGAGGCCATCCTGGCCAACACGGTGAAACCCCATCTCTACTAAAAATACAAAAAATTAGCCAGGTGTGGTGGCAGGCGCCTGTAATCCCAGCTACTTGGGAGGCTGAGGCAAGAGAATCACTTGAACCTGGGAGGCGGAGGTTGCAGTGAGCCGAGATCGTGCCATTGCACTCCAGCCTGGGCAAAAAGAGTGAAACTCCAACTCAAAAAAAAAAAAAATGGAGAGAAGAATATTTATGTGTCAGACTTCTGGAAAGACATAACAAAGCAAACCATCTACAAATTATATTAGAGAATCAAACCTCAAAATCTCACTCTTTCAAGCAATTTCCTCTTCCTCTGTCTTGTCAACAAGAATCAGAACATAGGATAGTACTCCTATATTAGTAACATAAGGACTAAAATCTTCACCTTGTAAGTCTACATCTACAGGTTTGTTTGACTCACTCACCATGTGTTCACTGATGGGGACGGATCTTGAAGAATACACAATTTCAAGAGAGCTTTAAAGAGAGAGGATACTTTGAACCTCGCATAGTGTTTATAACCAGAAGTTGACAGCATAGAGATGGGATGTACATTCATGGTTTTGACAAAAGACTCTTGAATACTCAAAGAAATTAAGATATAAGAAACATAAACATTTGATCTCTAAAGTTATAATGGAATTGAATAATCTTTCTATATAGTACCTTAAGGTTCTGATTAAGATTCTGGTGCTATTGTAAAGCGATATTAACACCTATTAAGAAAGTTAAAAACAAAAGAGTGCATGGCACCATGTCTGTCCCCACAGGGTAAACTCCATTTTGTCACACAATAGATTAGCTTAACTTTCCTCAGATAAGTCTGCCATTCTGAAGGGATCTTTCATTGAATGGACCAAAAGGTCAATGAACTGACCAGGGAAGTATATTCTAACTCATTCTGTCAAATTTTGGCATATTAGAAAGCTGAGGAATAATGATAACTCCCAATTACTTATCATTTTTATGAAAATCTAGGGCGAATGGAAGATTAACTGAGGTTCAATTTGACTAATTTAAAATAAAACATATGGATTTAATCAGCCATTTAAAACTGTTGGAAGTATTGGCTGTGTTTAAAAGTCTTTTCTCTGAACTAACCATAAAATAGTTTTGTGGCTCTGTGAGTTACTGGCTGATTGCTACCAGTTGTATTAACTTTCTATCATGTGTTATTTAAAAGCACCCAAGTTAACAAGAATACAATGCTCACCTAATTACAGTTGTTCATACATATTTTCCATCCTCTTTTCTTCTCCCGCCCCTCTCTCTTCCTTTCCATCTCTCTTCCCACTTTTGTTTCTCTTTATTTTCTTCCCTCTTTGTCAATTATATGCCAGGTAAGTACACTGCCCAGGTTCGTTCAAAGAGAAAATTAGAATTTCCCTAGAGGTATACGCTAAGATTTTCCTTCAATTTGAACTGCACATTTGGGGATGCATTTTAAACTTCAGCTTTTATGCTACATATTTTCAGTTATAGCTCGTCTACATATTTTCAGTTATAGCTCGTATATTCTACTATAACATAGTTTAGTTTTCCATTGCAGTAGAATGAATGGCTTCATGTCATTCCCAATTAAGCCCTCCATCATCTGTCCTCTTTAGCATAAAGTAGGATTAGGTGACAATGATGATGCATGCTCTCAGAGGCTACAGCAGAAAACAGGACCTGGCAGGCCAGTTCACCAAATGCCCCAGTGCCTGCCTCCACTGCAGATCTGTCCAATGATGGATGTGCCTTTAATGTGGCATCCAGGTGCCCGGAGGGGCGACAGAGATTTAAGCGGCTTGTTGAAGAGACCTCCTCTCTTCTTTCTCCTTGGAGCTAGCATTCTTCTCTGCACTTCAAACCCGCAAGCTCCTTCGTCTCTCCATGGCTATTTCTGTTATCAGGAGCCTCACTTTTCTATCCCTTGTTAGCCTTCTCCCTTCTTAGAGTTTACCTGCTTCTCCCCTGACTCTCAACTTTCTGGCTGAGCAACTTGACTTTCATAGCAGCCAAAGGATGCTTCCATGCTTTCCTTTGAGTCGTGTAAGCAACAACATTTTACTTCTAACAGTTGGCTATTAGGACCTCTGACCTATTGACTTGCCCAGTTGGGAAGCTATACCACATAGTGATAATGAGCCCAGGCTATGAATCAGATTAAATCTTGACTCCACCATTTCTAGCAGAATGATTTGGGATACGTTGCTCAAACATCTCTGAGACTCAGGTTTTTTCATCTGAGAGATGGAAAAAATAGCAATAATAGCACCTACCTCATAGGTTAGCCATGATGATTAAATAAAATACCACACATGAAATCATTATTAATACAGCAGTAACTGTGACATGGCAAGCATTCAATCACTCTTAATTTAAAAAGAAAAAAACTTTTATTGCATGCTGCTGAAGACTTATTTCTTTTTTTTCTTGATGCAAAAGATAATTTTGAAAAGACAAACATTTGCAGGTTTTGATTTCCTTATGATGCTTGATATCAAACCCTCAGATACTTAGGATGTCTGTTGTAATTTTCACAATGATTTAATAGTATGTGTCATATTTAATCTTTAGTTTTTCCCCAAAAAACAAGGGGTGTGTACATACACATACACACACACACACACATACACAAACACACTCTTTCTCTCTCTTGTCTCTCTCATTGCTAAGCAGATGCTACTCTGCTACTTTAAATTAAAATGGGCACATTCACTGGTTGACATACTAAGAAAGAGGTTCCTTTAGATTAATGTTTGGAAGCACAGTCAACTTGAATTCACTTTTTCTTTTCAATGCCATAAAAATTTTATCTGCCACTTATTAACATTGAGAAATTTGATCACAACTTACATTTGGTTTAGATCAATGCTTATAAAAAGCATACAATCTTTTATAAGTGCTAAAAAGGAACTAGGGGCAACGACATATCAAGAAAGAAAGCAGCATGGGGGTAGTTCTGTTAAGAGTGGTTTAAAAGCTTGTATTGTACTACTGCCACGTAAGTAGAGGAAGGCTACTGTCAAACACATTGCTGAAATGAGAATTGTTTAAAATACAAAAAGCAAGACGGCTCCATGTGAGTATCTTAAAGTCCCAAGGTCACTTACAAAGGAGAACCAGGTGGTGAAACACTCGAGAGACAAACATCATAGCCATATCTTGACACTAGTGACCCCCCAAGATGAGGCATACTAAATATTTTCAAAGATAGATTTTCTTCTGCCTCTGGATTAATGTAAAACTTCAAGAAGTGAAATATGAAGAGCAATTGTTGGTTAGTATAACTTTTTTACCTGATTACTTTTTAGGAGCTTTGCGTCAGAAAAACTATTGCATCAAAATAACTCAGATTTTAGGACCCTCAATAAATACCATAAAAACAGAAGCTTCATAATGCTGGGTCCGGCCTCGAGCAGGTTAAAAAAAAAATTCCTCAGGTGTGTCGAATGTGTGTCTCTTTTAAGACTCACTCATCTATTCACATAAATTTTATACATGAGATAAATAAAGGCCCAGAAATCTGGGAGCAAAGGAAAGTGAATTAAAATTCTTTGGCTATCTATTTACTACACCGAAAGCCAAAATGGAGTAGTCACTAAAAGCACAGGTTCAAATAACACTGCGAAGAAGTATTCCCCTTGCAGCCTTGGGGAAGTTAATGCTTTTTTCTGCCTTAATTTCCCCATCTAAGCAGGGGATAGCCATATTACTTGACATACAAGATTATTTTTAAAATTAGCTAAGACCCAAAAAGTCCAAAAACCCTAGCCAAAAGAAAATACTCAATAAACAATAGCTGACTGTATTAGGTGGCAACCCTTGGCTAATATTTTACATATTATTAGGCTGGTGCAAAAGTAAAATTGCAGTTTTTTCCATTACATTCAGTGGCAAAAACTGCAGTTACTTCTACACCAACCTAATACATGCTTAATCACCACATCGACTCTGATCGAGGCTGTATTATCCCTATTTTACAGGTGGACACACAGATTCAGAAATGTTAAATAGCCTAGCAGACTGCAGCCACCAGTGAGCAATGGTACAGGCATTCAAACTTATTTTGGAAAAGTCAAAAAACCCAATTCCATGACACACAAGTCCGTTCTCTCTTTGACTTCATGAAAAGTACATTTGGTTTTGAATCTTTTTGGCCATTGAAGAAATTAAAATAAACCAAAGTCTTTAAAAAGTTACAGCATAACTTTTCTCCCCTGCAAACTAGAGTGATCCATTTTATACTTTTGCGTTCTATTTTTAAAGTGATAATGCTGAAATGAGTATATCTAAAAGGACTGTATGCTCTTGGGCACATATAAATGTCCCTGGCATGAATTGCATGTGTAATTGTGGTTGTTTTGGGGAAAAAGAGGAGAGAAAAAAAAAAAAAACCCACAAGTGCAATATAACTGTTGCCATCTGCCTTTAGGTGAAATTCTGTAAGGTTATTTTGAGCTCCCATTGGACGTTGATTTCGATGTGTACTGAGAAAACTGCCGGACCACCTGCCACCCATCCATACTAGAATTGACCATGATGGCAGATGAAGCTTCAGAGATTGTCCTTTTCCACCACTGTTACTTGACTGGACCTCCACCATGTTACACCCTTCTTTCCCCTAAACAACTCCAGAGGACAACAGGTCTCCAGGTGCAACAGTGTGAGGATTTTATCATAAGAAAGCAAAGACTAGTAATGCATGAATTTCTTAAATCCAAGCTGGAGTCCAAAGGGAGATTTCATCCAATAGAAACAAGCCGCCCATGCAAACCATCTGCAGAATAACCTCACAACAGACCCAGTGGTGATTTCATAGTTGCCAATAAAACAAGCTTAGAAGCCTCCCAAGGAGACAAATGCTTCTGAAAAATATCTTCCACCGCTTAGCATATGGGTCTGCGAATGCTGCCCAAACAAAAGAATAAAGCAAGGTAGGACAGAGCTCTGGCTGAAAAATACTCTTACTCCATTGTTTTGTGATAATAAAGAGAGGCATTTTTTGTCATTAATTTTTTTCCAAGGGTCAGAGCTCATAGAAAGATGCCCAGTTTTTCTGACCAGTGTTGGGGTTTAGCCATTCTTTCCCCTGCTCAGGGGGAATTAGATCTATGCAAGAAGACGCAGCTCTTGGTATTTCCAACCATTTTAAATTTCAGCAGCTTGATACTTTCTCCTGCTGAAGGAGATAGGAGGCCAATAGAGGAGCTGGCAAAAACATTTGTTTCCACTTAAGTCTGTTTCCATTCTTGCCACTCTGCAACTTCATACCAAAGCAGGTTTCCCTCTCCTTCTTGCATGGGCTATGGGATTGTGAGACCAGAAGGTCTAGTCTGCAGGGCAGAGCAGCATCATACATTACCCTGCCATGCACCCTGTGGCTGATAGGGTAGAAGAGCTTACTAGCTTGGAAGGGCATTTGATTGGAACCTCCTTGGCCAGAGGCACTGAGAAGAAGGGATGTCTCCTGGCAGAAAGTAACAGTGTCATCACACTCTTCCCCCGCTTCACAACCAGCCTTGCCAAATGCTATCCAATACATTACAATTAACTGGGTCCCTAATAAACTCCAGTGGAAAAAAAGCAGCCATCATGTGGTGAATAATTCAGAATCCACGAAATATTCAAAAGGGAACCCAGACACTCAACCTTAAAAGGACATATTCTACTTAAGTATAATGTCGAAGATTTGCATTAAAAATTCAACAAAATAAACTGTTGTGAAAGGTAAAATCTGCCTGTGTTGCCAGAAGCAGTGGGTTCAGCCAGAGCTGGAACAGTGATATTGCAGAAGGTAGGCATTGGGAAAAACGGACCAGGTATTACCACCCCCCAGTGGGTACAGAGTATTTCATCATATGGAGGTTTGTACTAAGAGTCAGGATCAGGGTGGGATCCAGGATCAGGAATACTGTAGATCTGGTCTGCTCAAGTGACTGTATCAATCAATAGATAGGCGGGCAAAGTGATGTAGGGTATATTAGAAATAAGCAGAATTCAGAAGAAGCAGTTCTCACCATTCCTCCCTTTACAGGTGATTGCACTCTGGTTCCCAAGACAAGACATATAAATGTGGGATAATTAGAGAATGAAACAATGTCATATACAATAAGGTGCAAAATTATATTAGACATTAGAAAACTGTCATTGATATTAAAAGTGAAGTAAAAAAACACAGCAGGGTCTATAGTTCTTAAGAAAGGCCCCGGAGAGGTGGAATTTAACTAAAATCTGGAAATTCTGACAGCATTTCATTGAAGTAAAGTTAGAGCAAAGATTTTCAGATAAGAGAAAGCTCATGAGCAACGACATTTAAGTGGAAATGAGGAAATTATGAGCAGGGTAGGGTAAAACAGGCAGATGATAAATATTTGACATACAGAGAGGAGAACGTTGAAAGTTTAGGATAGACTGATTGATCAGACAGTTTTAATAACGTTGTGTAATTTGAACTTTGTCCAGTAGGCTCCCTGAAGCTATTTAATAGTAGTAGTAGTAGTACTATTATTAATAGTTAACTTATTATTATTATGGGGTTGTTTTGTTTTGTTTTGAGACGGAGTCTCACTCTGTCATGCTCAGGCTGGAGTGCAATGGCGTGATCTTGGCTTGCTGCAACCTCTGCCTCCTGGGTTCAAGTGGTTCTCCCTTCTTAGTCTCCAACGTAGCTGGCATTACAGGTGCCCATCACCACTCCCAGTGAAGTTTTTTAGTAGAGACGAGGTTTCACCATGTTGACCAGGCTGGTCTTGAACTCCCAACCTCAGGTGATCCACCCACTTCAGCCTCCCAAAGTGCTGGGATTACAGGCGTGAGCCACCGTGCCTGGGCAACTTTTTGTTATTGAGTAATCCTTCAGGAATAGGCACCATCTAAGCATTTTACATGCACTATTTTGTATAATCTTCATGGCAACCTCGTGTGGTAGGAATCACTATTATTCCCATTTTAAGATAAAGTGTTGGCCGGCGCAGTGGCTCATGCCTGTAATCTCAACACCTTGGGAGGCGAGGTCGGTGGATCAGGGGGTCAGGAGATCAAGACTATCCTAGCCAACATGGTAAACCCCGTCTGTACTAAAAGAGACGGTGGTGCATGCCTATAATCCCAGCTACTTAGGAGGCTGAGGCAGGAAAAGCGTCTGAAGCTGGGAGGCAGAGCTTGCAGTGAGCCGAGATCGCACCACTGCACTCCAGCCTGGGTGACAGTGAGATTCCGTCTCAAAAAAAAAAAAAAAAGAAAGAAAGAAAGAAAGAAAAGAAAAGAAAAAACAAAATGTTAAAAAGTCAAAGAATTTTAGAAAATTCCCCAGGTCCATACAATGGTATCGGAATCAGAGATATCTGACCTCAGAACTTTAGTTCTTCACTCTGGTGCCATAGCTCCTTGAGTAAGAGAGTAAAGAGATGAAATCTAGTCTTTTCCAAATTAGCAGTAATTAATGAGTGATTATTAGTTGCTGGTGTTCTTATGGTTACATATGAGAGACATAATATCTGATTTCCCAGAACAAAGGTATGTCATAATTCTGGAGCCCCTACTGGATCAAGGTACCATGCTAGTTGTTCTACTTATGGTAACTTATCAAATGTCACATATCCTGCAACAAGAAGATGGTTTTCTCCACCCCTCCCCCCCGTTTCTGTCTCTCTCTCTCACACACACACACACACACACACACACACTCTTAAACAATCAAACTAAGGTTCAGCGATGCTAAACAATCTATCACCAAGGTCATCTATAGGACAGAGCTAGGATTCATATCCAAATCAATCTCTTTCCTAAACTAGAGGTTGGCAAATTATAGCCTGCAAGCCAAATCTGGCCGACAACCTGTTTTTGCGTGGCCTGTGAAAAGAATGTTTTTTATATTTTTAAAAGATTGAAATGTTTAAATGAGGAATATTTCATGACACATGAAAATTCTATAATTCCAATTACTGTGTCCCTAAATAAAATTGTATTGGAACACCATGCCCATGTGTTTAGGTATTGTCTATGGCTGTTTTCATACTATAACAGCAGAGTTGAGTAGTTGCAACAGAGACTGTCTGGTGTGCAATGCCTAAAATACTTACTGTCTGGCTCTTTCCAGATAAATTTTTTCCAACCCTGTCCTAAATCGTGATCTTTCTACTATGTCACCTTGCTTATCATTGTGTCATGCTATCCCTAAAATATATCCATTGCACAGAATCGAGAAAGAAGGTCAGCTAGGGTACAAGAATATCACAAAAAAGTGAAGGATATTTCCTCATCACTTTATTATTTATTTTTATTTTATTTATTTATTTTGAGACAGAATCGGGCTCTGTCACCCAGGCTGGAGTGCAATGGTGCGATCTTGGCTCACTGAAACCTCTGCCTCCTGAGTTCAAGTGATTCTCCTGCCTCAGCCTCCTGAGTAGCTGGGATTACAGGCCCAGCTATTTTTTTGTATTTTTTTGTAGAAACGGGATTTCACCATGTTAGCCAGGCTGGTCTCGAACTCCTGACCTCAGGTGATCCACCCGCCTCAACCTCCCAAAGTACTGGGATTACAGCCGTGAGCCACTGTGCCTGGCCTTCCCCATCACTTTAAATTTGAGACTTGTAGTAACCAGTAGAAGGCTATTTATTCCCTCCTAGGCTTCAGACCTGAAATGCAAATGCAGAGTGATGGAAAAAAAAAAATGTGCTATAAGGAGTATTTTAGGAAGATTTCTGGAGAAAAGAAGCAAAGTGGATCAGAAACAAGAAGACCAGTTGGATAATCAGGTGTCGAAGTCTCAAGCTGCTGGAATATTTGTAGAATGATAGTTATTCCCCTAATCTGAGTCTCACAACCAGCTGCTTCTGTAGGAGGATATTTGGGAAAAATAAAAATAAGAAGGCTGGTATTATAATTCAGGTGTTCATTATTACCAGGTTTCAAACAACTGGCCACTTACAAAGATATTTTAACCTGGATATGGCAGCTCTTTAGCTATTCACATTAATCCAGACATCAAGAGGACCATTTTCTGAAATCCTTCAACTTCATGTACTACACCTCTTGTGACAAGTTTGACTAAAAACTATGCACTACAAAACCCTTCATTCAAGCAGTTTATGTCTTGATGTTTGGAGACAATGATAACCTTTGCCAAGATTTCAACCAGCAATGTGGAGACATTGAATACGTTTGTCAGTTTTCTGTCCACTGTGTACCATGGTCTCAAAAAATTAAGGCAGAGACTGGACAAAGTGTATCTCATTGCTGCATGGGGAGCAAAAAGCAAGGTTTTGACATTCAACACACTAATTATCAACCATGAATTATGGAGTGTCAGACTCCAGTCCACAATCTTTTACAGATAGCAAATCCTAATAACAAGAATAACATTTTTAAAGAAAGATACTGCTGCTTGGTTTGGATCTGATTCTGAAAAAACTTTTTTTTTTTTTTTTCCCCTGAGCTAATGTGTCACGTTGTCAAGGTTGTGTCAACCATAAAGGTGATATGTCAAAATGACAATTAGTTTACTATGGTAAAAATAAGTGTATTTTTCCCTAAACTGCAGTTTGCTTAACCTCATTTTAAAAATAAACTGCCCAAAGCAGACAGAAAGAAAATTTGGGCATTATTAGTTGTCCACATTTGAGTGCTGCTATCTAAAAAAGCACACACCAAAAGCTTTTAAGAAGGGGCTGTGCAATGCTTTTTCATTAGGGTCAGTCTGTCAGGTAATTATCCCCTGTGAGTATTTGGACTATAGTCTCTCTCTTTTTTTTTTTTTTCTGTGCTAGAGGAAGCCAAAAGAACTGCTCCATGCCCAACCGCACTTTCTGGTTCTAAGCGAAGTTTTTCTAGTGTCAGCTTATGCCCCAGGTTCTTTGTGGGCTTGAGGGCCTAAATGTTCTTCCGCATCGGGTCATCTTTTCATTTCAAGATGCCTATTGAGCAGAGTCAAAAGAGCAGCCTCCATAGAGGTTGACAGGAAGAAGTGAAGGGGATTTGAGAAGAAAGGGACACTGGGGTCTTGCATTTATTTGAAAAGGGCCAGGGATAAAATGCTAGGCATAGTCAAACAAATGCACTGTTACAGGACTTCCTCATCTGGCCCACTTATCCCTGGGCCCAGATTGAAAGAGATTGAAAAGTTATTTATACTAGATTTAGACACAAATTCAATAAGCAATATTTCCTATACATAAGCGGAATAGACTTTCCAAGTTATAGGAATGCTTTGATTAATAAAACAATTTTATTTAAAGATGACAATTAACTAATACATTTTTACCATTATGTATTTTATTTTAATAAATAGCAACTATTAAAGTACAGCTACCAGCCTTTGGGGGTCTGAGATGATTTTTGACAATTGCAAAAATTGCTCACACTTAACAACTTTGGGAACCATGTGCCTGAGACTTTAGAAAATTAAATATCCAAAAGATCAGAGAAAAAAATATGTATTATTCTACTGTGAATGATGCACAAAGCAGTGGAATTTGTCTAATAAACTAGTTAGCTTTTATGGTAGATTATTAAACAGATGGTATTAGAAAAGAGATGATCACTGTAAGCCAGCATCAATTTACTATGGACAAACAAATCATCGCTAACAAATCTAATTTCCTTTGACAAAAGGGTTACTAGAATGGCCAATAAAGCACTGTAGAGATCCTATATCTGGATTTCTATAAAAGAGATGACAAGGACAGGCACAGTGGCACACGCCTGTAATCTCAGCACTTTGGGTGGCTGAGGAGAGCAGATTACCTGAGGTCAGGAGTTCAAGACCAGCCTGGCCAACATGGTGAAACCCCGTCTCTACTGAGAACACAAAAATGAGCCGGACATGGTGAGGGCGCCTGTAGTCCCAGCTACTTGGGAGGCTGAGGCAGGAGAATCACTTGAACCTGGGTGGCGGAGATTGCAGTGAGCTGGGATCGCGCCACTGCACTCCAGCCTGGGCAACAGAGAAGACTGTCACAAAAAAAAAAAAAAAAAAAAAAAGAAAGAAAAGAAAAAAATGGAGAGAGAGAGAGAGATGACAAAGACACCAGTGATATTCTGGTCACCAAAAGGAAAATGTGGACTAAGTAACATGGCATATCAGTTGGGACACTTTTGGCAAATGACAGAAACCTAGTGCTAACTGTCTGAAGCAGAAGAGTTCTTCTTCTGGTTCATGTAACAGAAAAGTCTAGACCTGGCTTTGACTCTAGAATAGCTGGATCTAAAACTTTGGAAGGTGCATTGAGGATCTGGGTTTTTTCTCTTTCTCTTTATCTCTTTGCTCTACTTTGGCCTCTGTCACTTGCAGGCTTAGTGTGGTGACTCTTAACAATTCTAATCTTACTTCTTCCCAGTTTCAATTCCAGTAACAAAGGCTCTCTTCCCAGCACTTCTACAAAGGTCAGGAATTTAAACTCAATAGACTGGCTTATATTATATTTCCAATCTTTTAGCCAGTGGGAGTCGGTATTCTCATTGACCAAGTTTGATTACATGACAGCCTGGGAACCAGGGATAAACTCAGCCCTCGAAATCATACAGAGTGAGAATGCAGAACAGTGGTTCCTCAAGAAAAATATATGGCCAGAGGAAGAAGAAATAGATGTTGGATAGCAAAAACAACAAAAGTCTGCTACATATAGTTAAGTATATGAATCAGTATATCAACTTGAACATGTGTTTGATACACACATTGCAGTCCTACCTTTGGTACTTTCCTGAAGTCACTGAAATAATGTTTATCACATTTTTCACTGACACAAAAGTTTGCTAAGTGTTTCAACTGCCTTAATTATGACTCAAAAATGACTTTGACATGTTAGACATTTAGGGCCATAACCAAGATGATGAAATTTTACATGCATATCTATGAGGTTTTGTATTGATGTTCAAAAATTAATTATATAAGCAGAGAAGAAAGTTAGTATGACAGTAGTTCATTCGAAAAAGACCCAGAGGTTTGAGTTAACCACATGGTCAATATGAACTTGTGAAAGCAATCTTTAGGTTGCAGTATCAAAAATGTAGTATTCAGCTCAAGGTCAATAATAGCTTCTTTATTTTCTGTGCAAGTCTGATCAGATAGAGAATTTTATGTAGCATTCTGGATATTCTATTTGATTTGGGGTAATGTCCTTTTTCACACTTAACACAATTTATAATGGTGTATTTGTGTTGTTCTTTGATACATATTTACCTTGCCCCTCTTGAATATAAATTTCTTGAGGCCAGAGTTCATTTTGTGTGTGTGTGTGTGTGTGTGTGTGTGTATTTCCACTGGATCACTATACAGTAGCATTGATAAATATGATTTATAGAACAAAATAAAAGAAAACTTAAAAGTGCCCTGGACCAGGCATGGTGGCTCATTCCTGTAACCCCAACACTTTGGGAGGCTGAAGTGGGCTGATGGCTTGAGCTCAGGAGTTTGAGACCAGCCTGGGAAACGTGGCAAGACCCCCGTCTCTACAAAAAAATACAAAAATTAGAAGGACTTGGTGGTGCCCACCTGTGGCCCCAGCTACTCGAGAGGCTGAGGTGGGAGGATTGCTTGAGCACAGGAGGCTGAGGCTGCAGTGAGCCAAGATCATGCCAGTGCACTCCAGCCTGGGTGACAAAGCAAGACCTTGTCACAAAACAAAACAATACAAAACAAAATAAAGCAGTGTTCTGAAGAAGACAAGATAAAGAAGGGAGGTAATCTAAGAGCTCTTTTATGAGAAGAATAGATGAAGGAACATACATGCTTAGCTTAGCAAAGGAAGATATTAAAATAATGTGATGTCTGTCTTCAAATTTTTGAAAGACCAGTAGAATGAGCAAGTAGTGCCCATAGAATAGTGCCGTCTCTTTTTTATTAACCATTCAAACTGAACTTAGGTGAACCACTCTAAATAATATTGTACAAGGGGTTTCAATTGGGTGGGAGGAGAGATGACTAGCTTGCACAGTTCCTTGCAATTTTGATGGAATAAGGTTTGTAGAATAATGTTCTACAAACATTCCAAGCTCTTGGGAAACTTATTGAATGCCTTGGCCAGTCGTGTCAAATTAGTAACATTCTGGAAATAGTGTTGTACTGAGCCATGGGTCCTAGTCCATTTGTTGCTGCTATGACAGAATAACTGAGACTAGGTAGTTTATAGGGAACTGAGATCTATTTCTTACAGTTCTAGTGGCTGGGATATGCAAGGTTGCGGGGCCCGCATCTGGCAAGGACTTTCTTGCTACATTATCCATGGTGAAAAAGCAAGAAAGCATAAATGCTAGAAAGAGTGAGACTGAACTTGCAGGCTCAAGTCCTTTTATGATGCCTTTCTGGCATTAGTTCATTCATGAACACTGGGCCCTCATGATCTAAGCACCTCCTATTAGGCCCCACCTTCCAACATTGTTGCATTGGGAATTAAGTTTCTAACACATACTTTTGGGGACACATTCAAACTATAACATTATGCAAAAGTCAAAAACTCATATCTGACTATGCTGAAGGCTAAAATTGATGGTTTGCCCAAATGAGATGCAACAGAATCTCATTCTCTTAAATACATAGGAGTGAGGCAACCACCACTTGGGCACATGTGGGAAAGAAGCATCAGGCTTCAAGTCAAGTTTCTCCATCGTTTTTCCTCTTCTCCCCTCTTCCTTCCCAAGAATAGAGTTTAAAACACTTTTCGAAATAAGCGACCCATTGTCTGGCATTTGGATAATTTTTTGTGTATCTGTATATATTTGGAATTTTGTGTGGCTTAAAGTACTTGTTTATATAACTTGTTTTATATTTGCATATAGACTAAAGCATATATAAATATATATGTAAATGTTAAATTATTTATGTTGAGGACAGAAACTAGGCTTTGTATGTTGTATATATTCTAAAGGAGATGGCTGTGATCTTCCATTCAAATACCTCTCCCATCTAAAGGGTTATTCCCTCTCTTCTTTAAAAATCTAAATTACATCCACCCTACTCAAGTCACAACCTACCCTATTTAGAATTTTTATCCAGTTTTACTGTCTTATATTATTAAATTTTGACTATATAAATCCAATTCTCTGGGTAGTATTATGTACCCAACACTGTGCCATAAATGTTGCAACTCGATGGTAGAAATTCCAATTTGACTGTAAGCAATGAGAGGCCGCCAGGGTGCTGTCTTCCTGTATAAAGCCATAAAAAGCCCCACACATTCCTGGGCACATAAAGGTTGTTTAATAATTAAAATCATTTGAGACTAGCCTGGCCAACTTGGTGAAATCCGGTCTCTACTAAAAATACAAAATTTGGCCAGGCGTGGTAGCGCATGCCTGTAATCCCATCTACTTGGGAGGCTGAGGCAGGAGAATTGCTAGAACCCAGGAGGCGGAGGTTGCAGTGAGCCAAGATCGCACCATTGCACTCCAGCCTGGGCAACAGAGCCAGACTCTGTCTCAAAAATAATAATCATAATAAAATAATAATAATTAAAATCAAAGCTAGGCTTTTTTGGAGAAAAGGATCCTCTTCTCCTGGTACTTTCCATCATTTCTTCGAATGCATCTGTGGAAAACCCTGTGCTTAGATTCTTTTAAAAGTGTTTTTACAAAGAAATTCATCTATAATCAAAGCAGCAATAATGAGTCAACCTAAGAAACATGATAATTTCTCCTAAGGGTTAAATTGTTTCAAATCAGGAGTCAAAATTATATTTATACTAATGACAACCTTAAAAATGTAACACAGCATTCAATTTTTGCATTAAAATTACACATTTTAAATACCAAAAGCTTGATGTGAATTTTATACTCTGTTTATGTTAAACCAAAAAAGTGAACTTAAAAGTAATCATGTAAATTGAATGATAATAAGAGTTCTTTTATATTTTTAGACTACTTCAAATGAATAATTTAAAAGGCATCAAGCAAAATATTTTATTAACATAAAGTTAATGGTATATTTTTATAGTACCTGATTTTCAAAAATTTGCTCTAAGACATTATCATAATCAGCTCATGTCAGTTGTGTGCCATTTTACATACACTATTTTTGAATAAAGTTAATGCACTCATTGGCACAGAAGCTCAGTTTAAATCTTATTCCTGAACTATCACTGTTGGCCTTATTAACATACTTTTAATTTGCCAATTTCCACGTAAACCTGAAATGAAGATGGCTTTACTCTTTGAAATGTAATATCTATCAGCAGTGTTTTTGATATAAAAATGTCATATAAAAATTTGGTTGTTTTTGGTAAACTGGGATGAAAATCCTAAGAATCAGCAGGCTACCCACCATGAAATGGAGCAGAAGGTATTTTTACTCACAAATTGCATCACGATACAAATAAAACTTTATAGCAGTGACTCTCCTGTAAATTAGATATGTATTCCTTTTCCATGAATGTGGCTTTTCTCAATATATTGGCTTTGATTGTAACATAAATCTATAAATCACATGTGCAAAAGAAAATTGGCTTATTTTCAAATATGAATTTTCATATATAATATTATAGCAGAAGATATTTTTTATTAAAAATCAGGCAATTATTTGTAATTTCTCTCATATATTAAAAATAATGGAATAAATAGCCATTGACACTATAATTTGTCCTGCCCTTTTATATGACATGAGGCCTATAATACTATAATTTTACTAATATTACAGTAAATAAAAAACACTTAACTTACAAAATTAATGTGAAATTTGACTTATGACATCAGCCCCTTTCTCTTTAGTTGGTTCTACAAGTTTCACCGTCAAACAATCCATTTCCTATGTATTTCTCATTACAAATGCCAGAATCTATGGAAATCCAACTGCATGAGCATCAAGCCCATTTTCTTGAGTACACAGGGAAAAAAAATACTGTCCTGTTGCAGAATTCTAAACATTCTTAGTATCAATTGGTACCTCATTTTGTGTGTGTGTGTGTGTGTGTGTGTGTGTGTGTGTGTGTGTGTATGCTTTATCTTTCGTTCTTCTACCCAGAATGCCAGAATAAGAGTCATATTCCATCCTTGATTAGGCACAAGTCTCAGTGGTGTTTTGCACTTAAATCAAAGACCCAGAATAGTCCTTTAGAAGTCTTTAAATAAATAAATGGATGTAGGAAAAGATGTATTTTCTTATTTCTCCTGAGAATTGTCTTCAACTCCCATTGGTTGTCCATGAACAAAGAACATTTTTCCTATTTCTCTTGATGTTTTTAACTTTCTGTTTTCTTAGCATCTAGGGTTTTTTTTCCTCTAGTGTATGTGTTTTAGTCTAATAGAGCTTTTGAGTGCCCAGGTACCGCTGTGATAAGTGCCACAGAAATACTTATGTAGAAAGATAGATTACTCTGAACTGGCTTCTATTCTCTTTTTTCCAAACAAAACTTCCAGTGATAGGAAAAAAAAATGCCACTAGTTTATAAAAATCAATGGTGTTTTTGTCTGCATAAGGAGTATGGGATTATGTCAAAAGGAGTGATATAATCAATATTGGATTCCTAGAAAATGGAGCCTTCTCCTTAGAAGAAAAACAGTTTTAAAAAATGCCTCAGACGCATGGCATGTCTTTGAGAATGTCACCCACCTACCCTGTAAGTGATTGGGTTTCCTTTTCTCTAGCTTTGGTGCTAAATTTACGAGAAATTAAAAGTGAGTAAATTTCTCAAGCACCATAAAATTAAAAAACAGAAAGCAGTAAACTAAGCACAGTAATAGAACCAGTGGATGAGTGACTGCAGACTCAGAACTCTAGAAACAAACTTGGCATGTTTAATTACCCTTATAAAAGGACTTGGAACTTTGATAATATAGTATGTAAAATTGTTGCAACATTGGAGAATAGCTTGAATTAAAAATTCCAATTGATGGTGCGTCAAAATAAAATCTAAGAAGACGATGAGGGTGAATGTGGTGTCCTGGGAGTTTCCCTTCAGTACTTCAGTGTGTTTATAATCACCCAGTAAACATTTGAAGCCCCAACATGTCCAAATGATTAATTTAAAAAAGAAACAAAGCAAGAGGAATTTGGTATGTGCAGTCCAGTGGCGTACTTCAAAGATTCCATGAGAAGAGAGTACTTTGTGATGGAAATACTTTTCCGTTGGGCTTTCCCATTGCCACTCGATATTCACGATGCTTTTCCCATATTTTCCCTGGCACAGTACAGCCTTTTCCTCTAAAGAAGCCACACAATTCTTGGAAATAAAAGAGGAAGATGATACAAATCATTACAGAGTCAGTTTTACAGAAACTGTATCACCTTGGGGAGCAAACACTATATCAATGCTGGGGTGATACACATAGTGGTACGTTGCTTTGCATAATGTTAATTTGCTCTGAATTCGAAGAGGAGCATTTTAATTAATTTCAAGTTCTATTTTGCTCATTCCTGTCAACCATAGCCTATTTATGAAACCATTTAAAAGCCAGCTTATCCTAGGAAGATTTCTAGTCTTCCCAATTGGATTTTAACTTGACCCTGAGCCCCAAACTTACCTCCAAAACTCACAAAGTGTGTTTCTTTGTCACTTCAATATTATTCTGATGTATTCAGATCTTGTAAGAGTTGTTTATTACCTACCCTGTCTCCACTGCTAGATTGTGAGCCTTTAAGAGCTGGAATCTTCTTCCCCTACAAGCCCTGTCACTCTTAACACCCTGCTACTCTCATTGGGTCTGTGCATCAATGATTATTTTCATGACTGTGGGATTGGCAGATACTCTCCTTTCTGAGCTGTATTTTCCTGTCTTGTTCACCTGGAAGTCCCAATTACCTTCGCTGGAATTTTGCCACAGTCCTACTCCACCCCGACCAAGTAGGATAAATGGTGTCATTGCTTGTGCTGTGCCAGCACTCTGCAGGCACCTTCTATTCAGCATACAACACACAATAGTCTAAATTGCCTTCTCTCCTCCATTCCTTGATTGTGCTGTTTTCTTTGTCTTTATGACCCAAGGATTTAACAAAGTTTTTGGCATAAGGATAGATATTTGGTAAATGTTTCTCAGTTGCCTTTGCGTCTTACTCATTACCTCACACAATTCCTTGTTCTGAACAAGTACTGAATAACATTGGCTAGAGAAAATGCTATGTTTTCCTAAAATTATCTTCTCAGTTGTAGAATCAACAAGGGAGAATAAACATACTGGGTTGTGTGTCCAGTTTCTAACAATCTTCCTTTTTCTGAGCAGCCATTTTTTAAATTTATTAAAAAAAAAAACGGGATACATGTTACAGAACATGCACATTTGTTACATAGGTATACGTGTGTTGTGGTGGTTTGCCACATCTATTTACCTATCCTCTAAGTTCTCTCCCATCACCCCCCACCCCAACAGACCCTGGTGTGCGTTGTTCCCCTTTCTGTGTCCACGTGTTCTCAATGTTCAGCTCCCACTTACTAGTGAGAACATACAGTGTTTGGTTTTCTGTTCTTGTGTTAGCTTCCTGAGAATTATGGTTTCCAGCTTCCTCCATGTCCCTGCAAAGGACATGATCTCTGAGCAGCTACTTTATGTCAAGCATGACCCACCCTTCAACATGTATGATGGATAGGTCCAGGGCAAGGCATCTGACCCAAGCTAGAACAGTGAAAATTTCTCTGCCAAAATTAAGGATGCCAGAAGGGATTGAGAGAGAGAAAGAAAGAGAGAGAGAGAAGTTTCTGTTGAGATTCTACCTTTGGGTGGCTTTACTTGTAGCAAGGAACCTTCAGATCTGACAGTTCCTGTGAAAGTGTCAATTGTATTCAGTTGTACAGAGGGAAAACCCTAGGGAAGATAGCCTGGAGAGATATTTTCAGAGAAGCAGAAAGCAAATGTGAAGGGCAAAAGTCTAGACAATCTTCCTGATCTTGGTTCTGGATCTGTTTTACTGAACTGGCAGCACTGCTCTCCTTGAGTTTCGTGACATCCCTGTATCCTTATAATAAGCTCTCCCTGTTCTATATAGATCAGTTCAGTTTGCTACCTGTGATAAAAAATATTCCTGATTGTTTCAGGGGCAAATATATTTAGGTATATAAAATGTCTTAGGAGATATGATTGTCAGCAATGATCTTTTTTACTCTTCTCCTTGTCTTTTTCAGTTGTTTATAGCTGCTGTAACAAATGACCACAAACCTAGTGTCTTAAAACCTCACTGATTTATTATCTTACAGTTGTGGAGGTCAAAAGTATGACATATATCTCAATGGGGTAACATCATGATATCAGCAGAGTAGCTGATATAACGGTATTTCCATTCTGGAGAGTCTAGGGAAAAATCAATTTCCCTTCTTTTTCTAGCTCCTAGAAGCTGCCCACATTCCTTGGTCCATTTTCCCCCTCCTCTATCTTCAAAAATAGCAACAGTAGGTTGAGTCTTTACATTGCATCACTGACTTCCTCTTCTACCTCTTTCTTTCATTTTTAAGGACCCCACAACCCAGAATAATATTTTTATCTCAAAGTGCTTATCTTAAGCACATCTGCAGAGATCCCTTTGTTAGGTAAACTAACATATTCACAAGTTCTTGAGAATAGATATGGACATCTTTGGAAGGGATGGGTGGGCATTATCTACCAGCCACTTTCTCTCTTAACTCCCAAAACATAAACTATACTACTGGTTTTATTGTATATCCCAATCCTCTTCCTCAACTCCCCCCAACACACACGTGCACACACAATAGACAGGAGCCTGAAATTTATTTGTTTTATTTATTATTTTTTCCCAGTGCCTACCACAAAGCCTGACACAGTGTAGGTGTTCAATAACTATCAAATAAACATTGAATGTAATCAGTGCCTCCATAAACCCTGCTACTTTTTCTATCTTTTATTAGGAAAGAGTTCAAGCAACAGCACATCCATATACTATTTCTTCTATTTACAGTCTAATCTTGTTAGAGGCTTGTAATGTTTACATGCATAGGCTTTGGGTCAATCAGACCTGGGTTTGACTTTCTCCATGGAATCACTATTTCCTGGAAAGAGATAGAAAATGAAAAAACAAACAAAAAAACCACTAAGCATAGTTTACCATGTGCCAAACATTTTTCTAAGAACTTTACATGCATGTTCTCATTTTATTATCACAAAGGGAAAGTATATCTGCCCAGTTAAATCATGGAATCACGGGAGGTGAATTAGTATGTTAGCAGGGTTTTCTGTCTGTTCTGTAGTAAGAATAACGTCTGATTCCAAATGTGCTCATGTACTAGTCCCCAAAGATGTTTGTGTCTTAATCCTTGGAAACTGTGAATATATTAGGTTACATGGTAAAGAGGAATTAAGGTGCAATTAAGGTTGCTAATCAGCTAACCTTAAAATAGGGAGAGTATCCTAGGTCATGCAGGTGGCCCCAAAGTAATCATAAAGGTGCTTAAAGTTGGAGGAGGGCAGAAGAAGAGAGAATCAGAGGAAGATGTTATTATGAATAAATGATCATAACAATGCAGCACTGCTGGCTTTGAAGATGAAGAAAGGGGGTCATGAGCTGAAAAATGTCGGCAGCCTCTAGAACATGGAAAAAGAAAGGCAATGAATTCATCCTTAGAGCCTCCAGAATGGAATACAGCCTTGAAGACACCTTGGTTTTAACCCAGTAAGACCCGTGTTGAGACTTCTGACAATTCTTACTTCTACAAAACTGTAAGGCAATAAATGTGCTGTTTTCATCTACTATGTTCATGGCAATTTATTATGGCAGCAAATAAAAAACTGATACTGAGTCATTTTTTTTTTTTTTTTTTTTTTTTTTTTTAGTGGGTCTCTCTCTTTTTCCCCCGTTTGTTTGTGGGCTCCCTGTCCCCTGCCCACCCCCCCCCCCCCCCCCGCCATTCTCCTGCCTCAGCCTCCCAAGTAGCTGGGACTACAGGCGCCTGCCACCTCGCCTGGCTAGTTTTTGTATTTATGAGACGGGGTTTCACCGCGGTTTTGCCAGGATGGTCTCGATTCTGGACCTCGTGATCCACTGGCCTCGGGCCTCCCAAAGTGCTGGGATTACAGGCTTGAGCCACCGCGCCCGTCCCCTGAGTCATTTTTTATTAAAACTTAAACATATTTCACTACATCATCCACCTTTAAAAAATTGACTCCTTTCATATTCTCATTTTAAGTGAAATTCAACTTTCTCAAATATAATTTTGTTTGGAACGATCATTGCTGGACTCTCTTTCTCTCATTTCTCTTGTTTCACAAGACAAATAAGAGCAGCATGCACTTTTCTTAAGTGTACTGCCAGTCTTTCCCCTAAGAATTAAAAATCCGTTATCTATTTAACAACTTAGCCTGACAGCCTCTAAAAGAGTGTTAATATACAACAGCTCCAATTCCTTTCCTGTTCAGGAACCAACACCAAGGTCTCCATCTGGAATCAGAACCTAAACTACAGTGCAGGAGACATGGGGGGGCATCTAGGTTGTTGACTTGAGGGAGATAAGCTACTCACAGGTCCCCAGCTCATCAGGTCTCTTTCCTAGTAGCAACAATCGCTTGAAAATCAGATAAAATGGCTGTCTTCTACATACTTAAAATCTGTGTTCACGAATAGTAATGTTTGGCTATTTCATTCTTTCATTCATCATTCATCTTCTTTTTTTTTTTTTTTTTTTTTGAGACAGAGTCTTGCTCTGTTCTGTCGACCATGCTGGAGTGCTGGAGTGTAGTGGCACTATCTCCACTCACTGCAAGCTCTGCCTCCTGGGTTCAAGCCATTCTCCTGCCTCAGCCTCCTGAGTAGCTGGGACTACAGGCGCCCGCCACGCCTGGCTATGTTTGTTTGTTTTTTGTTTTTTTGTTTTTTTGGGGGTTTTTTTGTATTTTTGGTAGAGACGGATTTCAGTGTTAGCCAGGATGGTCTTGATATCCTGACCTCGTGATCCCTGCCCACCTTGGTCTCCCAAAGTGCTGGGATTACAGGCATGAACCACCATGCCCGGCTCATTCATCCTCCTCATTTCCCTCAACCTGCTGTCTCTCTTTTTCTGTCATTGACTTCTGCCTTTTCGCAGTCCAGGTTTGAATATCCGAATCCAAGTGATAGGAAAGGACAGCCAAGTCTGAAGGCACACTGATATTTCAGGACCATGGACAGCAGCATAGTTTGCCCAGGGAAAGTACAAATGGTGTACCATTATTTTAAAAGTTATTTTATTTTAAAAATCATTTCTAAATTTGTATATTTTCTTCAAGCCTCTTTCTTAACACATGCCTTGCTCTCCCAAGCCAACCTTCTCTGGCTTCAAATATCCCATCACTAATTGATCAATTGTTCAAAGTCATTCGGTGGGGGCATGGTGGCTCACGCCTGTAATTCCAGGACTTTGGGAGGTCGAGGCGGGCAGATCACGTGGGCAGGAGATTGAGACCATCCTGGTCAACATGGTGAAACCCCACCTCTACTGAAAATACAAAAATTATCTGGACGTGGTGGCATGCACCTGTCGTCCCAGCTACTCAAGAGGCTGAGGCAGGATAATCGCTTGAACACGGGAGGCAGAGGCTGCAGTGAGCTGAGATCGCGCCACTGCACTCCAGCCTGGCGACAGAGAGAGACTCCATAATAAATAAATAAATAAATATAAATAAAAAATCATTGTCACCACAGATTATTTATTTATCCCTTGATATTTTTATTTGTCTCCTTCTCAGGATCACTTCCTGATTTCCTCTTTCTGATTCTTTTCACTGTTTGATCCTCAAATAATTGCAGGGAATATATTTAGACTTCAAATTCATGTTACTCAGTCTCAGTTGAATCCCACTGAGTAATTTATAACATTAGGTTAAACCATATGAAACTTTCACATAACAAAATGTTTTAAAAATACGGATATGGAAGGAAAAAGGTCAAATTATAAGCAATTTTATAAGATTTTACCCAACTAATTTTTTATTACAAATAATATTTTCAGTAGAGTTTTGAAAATCTTTTCAACACTCTCAAATTATCAACTCCTCTTTGAATAAATTATTTTATTTCTATTTCACTGGATAGTTTAGGTGCTCACAAGAAAGAAGCGTACTCTATTTTTATTCTTTAGAATTTGTCTATTTTTTCCTGATGTCTACTTTTTCACTGATTTCAGAAATTCCACCAGCTTCAAATCTAATAACAACCACCACATTTTTTATACTCAAGCCCTAAAATCACATCTGAAATGTTGTTTCTTAATTATCCTTCATATTCACATTCACCGCTTGAGCATGTCCCTGTTTTTTGCCTTTGCATCTATTCAGATTTTCCTTTCTTAGCTGAAACTGCCCTTAACAATGCAACTGCTTACTGAGCTATCAGCCAACTTAAGAAAAAAAAAAAAGAAAGAAAGGATATTCTACATTCTCTACCTTTACTTTTCTTAACCCCACCTAATACGGTTTCAGCTCTCACAGCTCAAAGTTCACTGAAGATTCTTTAATTGACAGATTTGGGGATGGTGGTAGATGTGGGGTTCATCAATTAAATATGCCTGGTCAATATTTATACTATATTATTTCCTTGTAGCTTTACTTTGCATATTAAAGGCTCTGAAAAAGCCTTTTAGTTAACAAATATGTTTAACTGTTCAACCCAATGTTTCTAAACTGATCTGACCTCACAACATCCTGTTGAACACACAGGAAAATGTCATCATAACACACAGAAACATTTTCTTCAGAGTCTGACAAACCTGTTTAGATCCGGAGTTTGCTACTTATTAGCTCTGTGGGCAAACTACTTAGCCTCTCTGATCTTCTACTTCTTCAGAAATAGTAACAACTACTTTGAAGCCATCTCCTAAGGATTAAAGAGAGTGTAAATAAAATACATCACATGGTATCTATCAGACAGTAACTGCATCATAAATGTTGGTGTCAACAAGGTCATTATTATTGTATGAAAATTACACATGTCTCTTACATAGGTTACATTACAGGATTTTTGTAGTCTCTGTGACTCAGATATTTTTGATAGACTGTCTTGTACATTGTTTTACTCAATACAGGGTCAAATGTATGACGTGTATATTAGAGGGATGAGATACAGGATACAGTATAAGGAATAATTATTTAAATCATTCTCCATTGTTGTGTCATGTAATGACCCAATCTCAGTTGAAGAGGTAATATTTCTCTACAAATAAATGAAAACTCAGACTTTGCCTGTGTCTAAAAACCGCAAAAGATTTTTCAGAGGAAGAATTCCCACAGTAAAATAGATGGGTTATAAGCACTTTGGAAAACAACTAGGAAATTAAAAGGTATTCTTTTCATCATTAACTGCTGTTTTCAAAATAGTTACTTGAATGAATTCATTTCCCTCTCCTTTATAATATGCTACTATGTTTGGTATTCTTATTAAATCACTATGCGTCCATGACCACAGAATGATGGAGTTTCTAATACACTTTCCAACGACACTTAAGACATTTCAAAAGGATGCCATGTAATTGTTCTGACAGTGCAGTGATGCACACATCTTCAACGTAAACAGAAGTTCTAGGACCTCTTTGGTTTTTGTGTTGATTTGGCTGAGAGAACCTCTATGGTTTAGTTACTTAGGATATAAATTAAAGCCAGAAAATCAGTGACACATTCTGTGTAATAAAAGAACAAATTTGTTTTAGAAGCAAGCAAATCAAATAAATAAGCTAATAGAAAGCATAATTTACTTTACATCATCAATATCAAAGTTTGAATCCAAAGGGTCCACTTTGTTTAAGCAAAAATGGTCAAACCAGTTTTTCTGAAAATAACTTCGAAAAGTAATTTACACCAGTATATCATTTTTCAATGTGGTTGTAAATTAGCCTCATTATCTTTTTTTTTTTTTAATATGCTGTATTGAGGGGGTTTACACAGGCTGATTTACACCCAACAAGTTGGTCATGATGACAGCCCAACCAACTTCCCCCTCTCACTAAAACCATTTCACCAACAATATCCAGCTCAAGGAAACCACTGCCTGTGTCAGAGCAAGACTGACTCAAAAAAATTGATTTTACACTTGTTGTTTTTTCTGCTTGGAATGTTCTTTTGTCTCACTATAATGTTTTAAATAAAGCTGAGGTTTAGGTTGCAATTCTGGGCCTAACATTTATAAACTCTGATCTTGATTTGAAATGATTTAATCTCTATGTATTTCTGACTTTTGTACTGCAAAGCTTGTTAATAATACTATCCACCTCTGAGAAAGATTCTGAGGATTAAATTAGTTGGTTATGTGATGCACTTAGAGCAATATCTGCACTAATATGTGTCCGTTTCTATCACCATGATCACCAACACCATCACCATCACCACCATCTTCACAAGGTTAGCCCCTTCACATCTTGCAGGTCTGGGTTTGAATATTCCCTCATCAGAGAGTCCGGCACTGGCCAACCTATCTAAAATAATTCCCCAGTCATTTTCTTCCTATCACTAACCCTCTCCAAAGCATCTTATTTATTTTCATTTTTTCCTTCTACTTCCTTCATAGAGTAGGGTCTTCTGCTTTGCTTAATGTTACATCCCCAGGGCATAATGGATGACCTTGCATATAGTATATGCTCAATAAATATTGAGCTGGTGCTCCACGGTATGGTTGGTTTAAAGAACTCTGCCTGATAATGTCAAAATCAGTAGAAATGGCTCTTTCCAAGACTTACTCTAAATACTACATATGTACTGGGCATACTAGATGAGTGAAGGGAAATCTCAGTGGGCATTAACACAAAATCAAGATGTGGCAAACTGGATTTCAGGAAGCCTAAGCTTTCAAGTCACAGGAAATTTCCATGTGTACCATACAATAAATCCTCATTTAATTAATTTGGCCTGATTGGGTCTTTATTCCTATCAAATATGCTTAAATAACACAACTGTAAGTTCTTTGTTCCAAAACTCTATTTCAACTCAGACTAAATTATTGTACGCTGAGATAAAATAAAATAAAATGAAATGAAATGCATGCTATGTTCTATTCACTCAAACATGAAAGTTAATTTAGAAAATTGGAAATTTGCAACCAGCATGGATAATCAACTGAAAATGGAAGAGGAGTCAATACTTTTCCATGGTCTCATGGGATCTTATATTTGTTGGTTAATTAAAATGACCTGAAATGTTGAACTTTCTTTCTCTAGAGGATATTCTAAAAATTCCTATTTCTCCCACAGGAGTAGCCATATTGTTTCACTCTCATTTTTTGATAGGGAAATAAGGACACAAGCAAGCCAATTAGCATTTCTGGATTCAGAGTCATTAGAATTTTAGAGTGGACCTGGCCTCCCACCAACTTTATTTTAAAGGTGAAGAAGATGAGACCAGAGAGAAAAATGCCTTGCTCAAATTTATGCACAATTAATTTAGGTCTTTTTCCTGTAATACATGGTGCTTTTCCCAGTACAAGATCAAAATGTAAGCTTATGTTAGGGTTCAGCTCAAAGTCATTAACCTAAAATGTTACACCAGTTGGTCAAAACAATAACCAGCAATGGTTGTAACGACCAGTAATTGGGCATTTATTTGGTCCAAGCACTGCCATTAATACTTTGTGTATATTAAACTTAGGGCACCCTGATGGAGTTGTTATCATTATTACCATTTTGCAGATAGGGAAAGAAAGGCGTAGAGGGGTTGCCTTGCCTGGAATCACTCAGCTAAAAATTCTTGAATAGGTGTTTGTTTAACTCCCAATCTGACTGCAAACAAATCCATACTTCTAACCATGAGGCAAACTATTGCCCCAGCAGCCAATTCTGGCTCATCATCTGTTTCTGTATGTTCTAGGTAGAGTTAAGAATAGTTTTTACATTTTAAGTGGTTCAAAAAAGAAACAAGAAAAACATTTCATGACATATGAGAATTATATAAAATTTAAATTTCTGCCTCTGTAAATAAAGTTTTATCGAAACACAGCCACACTCATTTATATACATATTGTCTGTGGTTGCTTTCACACTTCCATAGCAGTGCTGAGTAGTTACAACAGAGACCACTTAGACTGGAAAGTCTAAAATACTGTAGTTTCTTATCGGCAGGGGGATATATTCCAAGACCCCAAAGTGGATGCCTGAAAACACGAATAGTAGCAAACCCTACATATACTGCTTTTTTCTGTACATACACACCTATAATAAAGTTTAATATACAAATGAGATACCATAAGATATTAACAACAATAACTAATAATAAAATAAAACGATTATAACAATATGCCAACATCACCACTTTTGAGCTTTGAGGCCATTATTAAGTAAAATAAGAGTGACTTGAACACAAGCACTGCAATGCAGCAACAGTCCATCTGATCACCGAGGCAGCTACTCAGTGACTAACAGGTGGGCGACCTCTACAGGGTGCAGATGCTAGACAAAGGGATGATTCACATCCCAGGTGGATGAAGCAGGACAGCATGGGATTTCATCACAATACTCAGAACAACATACAATTTAAAACGTATGAATTATTTCTAGAACTTTCTGTGTAATATTTCAGACCTCAGTTTACTGCTGATAGCTGAAATCCCACAAAGTGAAACTGGATTTGGAGGGACAACTATTATATATTTACCATCTGGCCTTTTACAGAAAGAGTTAGCAGTTCCCTGATTTTAACCGTTAGGCTGTATTGTCTCCCAAGGGTTACAATAAAATAATGATGAAACAATTGGGATGAAAAACATCAGCTATATGAAGAGTACAAATGCATATCTCTCCAAACAGGAAAATTCCATTTATGAATGGAGAATAATGTCTAAGAACAACAAGCTGGGGCAAGGAAAATAAGCCTTCACTATATTCTAGCCATGATAACCATATGATCTTAAACTGGTGATAGCCATTCCTGTTAGGAAATGTTTTCTCACACACCTTGCTCAACAAGAGGAAAAAAAAAAACAAAAAAAAACTTCACTCCTAATTCACAGCAGTGATTCACAAATTGTGCTCAAGATCTAGGGACCTCTGGGAATCCCGGAAACCCTTTCAGGGGTCTGTGAGATCAAAGCCATTTTAATAATGTTACTAAGACATTATTAGCTCTTTTCACTTTCATTCATTTACAAGTGTACAGTGGAGTTTTCTAGAGGCTGCATGGCAAATGATACCACAACAGACAATTCAGACCCAGATATATGTCTCATATTGAGTCAGCTATTAAAGAGTTGCGAAAATGTAAGACAATGGCACTCTTTTAACTTATTTCTTTGTTTTAGAAGATATACATACTTAGTCATAAAAATATACCTTTTATGTCAACACATACTGGATTATTATTTACTCTACTAATAAATATTTTTTTAAAATCTCAGTTTTACTTTCTAGAGTAGTAAGTAACATTGGTAGATATAACTTAGATGTACAAAAGTTCTTCACCAAGTTCAAAGGAGTCTTAGGACCAAGAAATGTGGGAACTGCAAGCCAAGGAGGCAAACCTTAGAAGAAGCCAGTCATTTCAACGCTTTGATTTAGACCTCTGAGAAAATAAATTTCTATTGTTTAAGCCACCTACTCTGTAGTATTTTGATATGGCAGCCTTAGCAAACTAATGCAGCCTCCTCCTCTAAAATCCTGCTCTTCTAGTCTATATTCTATTTGTTTGCATGAAGATTTTCACAATCTTTCTTACTGTATTACTTTTTTTTTTTTGTCATCTCCCCCACTGTGATATAAGCTCCATGAGGGCTGAGAGCACATCTACTTATCCATCATGGTATTACTGATTCTTAATATAATGCTGCTACATGGTAAACAATGCATAGTTGATGGCTGAATCTATGAATGGATGTTAACATTTACACACTTATTTACTTAGTTACACCACTACTTCTAGCGTGTGTGTCTCCTTTATTCAGGGAAATTGTCAATGTCTGGATTGCAGACACTGTGGCTTCTTTTTCTCTATTTTTAATCTTTGTAGGTTGTACTTTGAAAAAGAAAGCTGCCGAATGAATGACTTGGCATATGGCTGGAGAGCTGATCTGTTTCCAGGGCTAATGATAATAAAGAAAAATGAATGTTTACGATGTTTACTATAAGTACTTAGTGTATAGCTGGTCTACCTGAGTTTAAAAGAATTTAGGTTTACATCAATGCATCTGCTGATGACTAGTCAGTACCACAAGGATCTGTAGTATCTATTTGCATAAGTAGACTTGCCTGAGGTTCTTGATTTTTGTCTGAATGCTAAATCAGGAAGTTTGTGCATATGTGTGCATGCTCTGGGGATTCCAAGAGACCACTCAAAGGAAAGCAAGAACATCTTTACCTTGCCTAGAATTTTTGAATTGGTTTCAATCCCCATCAAGAATATGGGCTGGAGAGAAAAACTCAGGGGTAATTTTCATAGGACTCTCTGATAATGCTTAGGACCTGAAGCATCATGATAAAGGCCAAATTATACTAGAGAGATGCTCACTGTTTTTGCATGGAACCTGCAATTTCTACAAGACTGGTGGCTGAAGGATCATGTCTAGAGACAATATCCTTGGAAGAAATGCATCTTCAAGGATGTCTATGGATATAGGTCACCAATAAGGAAATCGCTGAGCAAAAGAGGAAGAAAGAGGATTTAGCTCTATCTGATGGCAGGCTCATGAGTTCATATGGGGCATAACTGAGGATTCTCATCAAGGTCAGCTGGGGAGGTGTGACTTCACAGAAGGTCTGGAGGCCCTGTGTTACCCAATGAAAGGAAGAACACAGAAAATGTATATTCTTAATATGACTATCTGCAGTCTGTGGAGTCCTGGGGACACTTTTT